>NC_132797.1:52910000-53225745 GCF_048594095.1 Paramormyrops kingsleyae | reverse complement strand
AACAAATTTGAGGAAGCACTTCTTTACACAGCGTGTAGTCAGAGTATGGAATAGTCTTCCTGCTATTGTAGTGGAAGCTAAAACCATGGGTTCCTTTAAATCAGAGCTAGATAAGATTTTAACAACTCTGAGCTATTAGCTAAGTTCTCCCCAAACGAGCTTGATGGGCCGAATGACCTCCTCTTGTTTGTAAATTTCTTATGTTCTTACAAAAATTTGTTTTATACTGTATTTTGAGTATGGTACCGCAATTTCATTTACATTTTCTGCCTTTTTTTATGTGCATCTCTTAGGTTATCAAGGATTTTGTACAATAAACTGCTGCTGTCTAATAGTTAATAAAGGTACAAGTTTTGGGTTTTGTATTATTTCGTTACAATATCAGACCAGATTTTATTTGCACTTGAGTGTTCATGAGGACGAACCACCTGATTTTTCTTAACACCTGAGTTAAAGTCAGCAGTTTTAAATTAGAATTCATTAACTTCGTTAGAGGTTGTTGGAGCTACAGTTTTGAATTTTGCAGACCCTAAATTTCACGGATGTTTGATTTACTTGTATGAGTAATTTGGAAATGTATGGATGTTTTAAGAAACTCTAGTAAAATGTCGAGATTACAGATGATGTCCAGTTCAGAGAGGGCAACTTCCTTGAGTTTAGTATGTTTATTATTTGTACAGTGTTTTCATTGCAGTTGGTGAAATATATATGTAAACGAGAGATGTTAATATCAACAATTTTGCATAATGTTAGATAATGTAATTGTGTAACCAAAGCTGTGTTTGTTTGATTTGTGATCATCGTCTATAGTTCATTAAAATTGTTTGATTGTTCTGACACTCATTATTTTCTTGCTTCACCCTACTTCACACTTGAGTAAGAAATGGATAGATCTAATCTTGCATTTCATGAGTATAATTATACACATATGTCACATTTATAAGCAGTTTAATTGACAAAGAGTGCAGAGGCTTCTATTTCACTATTCCTGCTCAAGGCCCCTGAGGACCATTTCACGCAGCCTTAGATAAAAGCCAGTGATTTTATACACATCAACTGGCATTGAAAGGTTGTGCTCAGCCATCAGTTCAACACAGATATTAAAGACATCTTCATCACAGGGGTAGTCCTTTACACAGCAGTCTTCTCAACAGATATCAATCGTGATTTGGTCAACTGCCTGCAAGTAGTTCTGTGCGTCATACAGCCAGGGGACAGCATGCATCACTGAAGGTCGTCCACTGGGAGAGCGAGGATTGTGGGTTGGCCTTATTCTGTGGTTATTCCAAGCAGCCAGTACTTCACTGAGCTCTTCCTGCATAACATAAACAAATTGCTGTTAAAAAATTTTTTGCACATTCACTTTATCATTTAAAAAACTGATTAATAAATAAAACCAAAGGTGCCAAAAGGTGATAATTTTATTTTATTGTTCCTATCAAAATTTGTAACGACAAGTAGTAGGTTATTTACCTGTATGGTGTTCTGGAAGCAAAACTGAATAAGTGATTTGTCAATGAAAGTGTCAAAAAAATGTCCATCTTCTTTGAGCTGCTCAAAATGGTCCATCCAAAACTGAACACACTGTGCTCTTAGTGTAGCCCACCAGCGTTCAATTCTCTGATTTCCTGTGCTCGGCCCAAAAGTGACATATTCCGTATCATCCACGTGAGCATTGTGTAGAAACCTTTGCATTACAGCAACATGAGTGTTTTCTGTACCATGATCTAGTCGTATTCTTTGTGGAACACCGTTATTATTATATACAGCGTCAATAAAATAACCTGCAATTATTCGTGGGTCATTGTTTGTTTTGTATGCTTCTAACCAAATCATTTTTCTAGAGAAACCGTCAATGCATCCGTTGATGCATATCCCGTAAGGTTTTAACTTGTCGTACCCATCAATATGCCACACATAGTTTGGACTGCGGCTACAGTACTGCCGGCATCTCAGATGGTTTTGTGGACGCAGATCTACTCCTTGCCCATCCATAAGGCGCAGTAACTGACGGACGGTTTCCCTGTCCGTTATTATCCCAGACGTCCAGCATTTCTGGTGCATCCAGCGATAGCCATGATGTCGACCCAAAGTCTGCAGCTGTTCATGTATAAATGAGGCAACCTCTGCCTCGTCTGTCATGTTTCGTCTTCGCCAGAGCTGATTCTTACGCAGCATTCTTTCCAGGCTCCGAAGACTCATTTTTATATTGTGTGATTCCTCCAGTGACAGTAATATTTCATAGTTTGTATAACCACGATGAAAGTACTCCTCTACAATCCTATTCATTGTGCAAATTGTGTATAATTATGACGGCCACTGTTTAAAATAAGCAGCAATTGAGACAATTGAAGTCACAATGACGATTTGAGTACTCTGACTTTAAGTCAGAATTCTGACTTACTAAGTCGTAATTACGAGATATAAAGTCGCAATTGCGAGATGTAAAGTCGGAATTGTGACTTACTAAGTCGCAATTGCGAGATTCCGTGGCTTATATTTTTTTTACTACCTGGCGGAAACGGGCTTCCATAGCACCAGTGTCTGCGTGGTAATAAAACTACCAATCCCATTGCGTGATCACTGCAGCTAGGCAAACAAGAAGGGTTTGAGAAGGGTCTGGCTGCAGAACGTGCACTTTCAGCCACTGACTTCAGGTGCACGCTCAGCCACAACAGGAAGTGCAGGGGAATCAAGCGCTAGCTTCGTTCTTGAGGCCAATGTGAGCGGTATGTTGTTTTATTATTTGTATTACTGAATGATATAGTCACAAATTTATTTCATGCCATACATTTTTGCAATGTAAATGTTTTGATGTAGTGCGTTAGTAACTTTTTTTCTCTGATGACGGTGTGGTGGCCTAGGGTGAAAGACCCCTCCGCAACTCCACCTTTTATTATTTTTGCCAACAGATTTTCCTTACCCACTTATACCACACCCTTTAGGACCTCGGTTGCCACGACACAGAAGAGACCCATCACAATTTTACTAAATAAATACACAACTTTATTTGGGGAATTACAGCTCATTCCTGAACTCTCACCAACACTCCCCCCCACAGAGACAACTTCCCACCCACCAGGCATAAAAAAAGCAAGCACACGTGTCTTCACGTCAATCAGCACACAAGTACACTTCACCACCGCAAGTCCTCTACAACAACCAGTAGACACCCCACTCGGTAACCTCAAGGAGCTAGTGGACGGGTATTTCTCCTTAAGGGGGAGTAATCAGATGAGACTGGGACCCACAGACTAGGTATTCTTAAATAAAAAGGAAAATTAGTACCGGGCCACGGCTACCCAGCGTGGCCCCCAAAAAATAATAAATCAAAATAAACCCAATACACTCATCAATGTTCACCCAAGGCAGTGTCCACCTGGTCCTGGCAACTCCCAGGGCCTCCCCTCAGTCACTCAATATATCCAGACCCAGATTACACTGTGGTGTCGTCCGACTCAATGACGTTGCCTCAGCTTTCAGGGATGCCCTCGCGACGTCGTTAGCTCCGTTGCTCTGCTCTGCTCCACATCCTCCAGCTCATCCTCCTAGGCCTCAATGCTGTGAGAGAGCAGAAGGCAACTCCGATTTCCCCAGCCCTGCAACTCAGCCTGACAAGCTATACACACACTCAATCAAGCTTAGCCACTTCCCTTTGAGCTGACTTGGGGGGTGCTGAACATTCCAACCATCTCTCTTCCTCTCCAGCGTCGTCCTTCCAGCCAGCCACCACCTGAGCCTCTTTCACCACTGTCCAAACTGATGAGTGAGCCCAGAGCATCCGGATCTAGTCCTCCTTGTCCGCGCTGCGTTTCCTCCTGGCAACCGTGTCCCTCGCTCCTCTGCGAGGCAGTGGCATCCCAACGCACACGTACAAACAAGCACCAAATGGTCGCCGCTCTGGAGTGACAATATCCGCTCTTTGTGACTTGGAAACCTGGCGCCAGGTCCACTCGCCTTTCAGTCCAGCGTACTCACCATCCAGAGCAAAACGGCCAACCAATGGTGCATAAAAACAGAGTCTGTCACCAGTTTTCCCGTCGACACCTCCCTACCAAACACTGGCGGCCATTTTAAATACTCCAAGGCCCTCCCCTTCCCCTGTCCATCACCATGCCCCAACCAATCATGACCAGCGGCATGCTGCAAGGTCCTGCATAGCTGTCCACAACACTGCCTGGGTAAAACAAAAACACACACCACCCACAACAAGAAAAACCCCCGAAACAACAACCTCCCCTCCTCCAAATGCCATGAGGACACGACACCCTTCCCCACTAAATCGGTGCTCGTCCCGAGTGCCTATTCCCTATACCAGGCTGGCCTTACCCCGAGATTGGCTCGCTGTGATCTCCGTGGGGGTATCACCTCTATTGGGGGGGTCTTCCTCTTCCCCCTGGAGTGGTTCTTCTACTTGTGGGGGCAGCTCTTCCACCACTGCCACCGGTGCCTCGCCGGCCTCCCCCACACGCTCAATTGGGCCATCACCCCAATGCCCCGGCCAACCCCGGGGCCGAGCTGTTTCTGGCTGAGGGCCAACCGCAGCCCCACTGCGTCAACCCTCCGCCTCCGGCCTCCCCACTATCCATCCTGGGGGGCAAGGTCGCAGATGTCTTCGATGCAGTGTCCGGAGTGGCCCTTCCTGTCCTTCTGGCCGTACCTGGAACACAGGGGTCTTCGGGCCTCGCTGTCACTACGATCCATGGGAGGGCCTGCCAAAATGGACTGACCTTGCCTCCGGCACATTGGCGGAAATTTCGCACTAAGACTCGCTCACCTGGTGCCAATATCCACCCAGCCTTCCGCGGATCCTGGTACCGCCGATCCCCCTTCCGGCGCCGTTCTGTTTGCTTCTCCACCTCCCCACAGGCAGCCCACAACCGCTGCCGATGTCGTCGGACCCACTCCGACCCTACACCACCTGCTGTCTGATCTTCCACCCCCCCATCGCTGGTCCACTGGCAGTCGCGGTTGCCGACCAAAAAGGACCCAAAAGGGGGACAGACCAGTGCTGCTGTGAGGGGTGCAGTTATATGCCTGCACCAACTCTGGCAGGTGGGCCCTCCATCGCCCATGCTCACTGACAGGTAGGGTATTCAGGAGTCGCAAGAGTGTTTGGTTCCAACGCTCACAGGCACCATTCCCCTGTGGCCGATAAGGCGTCGTCCTTACTTTCCGGCACCCGTAGCTCTCACACAGCTTCTGGACCAATTCGGATTTGAATGCTGGCCCCTGGTCGGACAGAAACCGCTCGGGGCAGCCATACCGCTGGATTACCTCTTTCCAAATCACCCGGGCTGCTGTCACTGCCGTCTGATCCCTAGTGGGTACTGCGAACGCAAACCTGGAGAACAGGTCTATTGCGACCAACACATAGGGATAAGGGTCCCCAGGACGGCCCAGGGACAGGTAATCTACAGCCAACATTTCCCACGGGTAGCTGGTCATCACTGCCCCGAGCAGTGGGGACTCACCTGCTCCCCGGCTCCCGATCAGGCACTCCCCACATCCTCGCTGCCAGCACTCCACATCTCGCCGCAGTTCCCTTAATGCTAGAACCATCCTCCTCCCTCGGGCGTGACCCAGGGCCTGATGGTACTCCTGCCATACCTGTCTGCGCTCTCCCTTGGGAACTACGATGGCTCCACTATCTTCATCTCCCGATGGAGCTCGACGAAGCAACACCCCCTGATCGATCTTCAACAGGGGCCATTCCTCCATCAACCACCGGCCTGCCCCATCCAAGGCTCTCCTAGCTTCCGCCGTTGGCTGTACCCCTGATGACACCCAGCTGCGTACCTGGGCTAGTGTTGGATCCTGCTCCTGCCGCTCCGCCCAGTCCTCTCCTTGCCGCACTTGAGCCACCATCATCCCTTCGGACCGGCGTGATAGAGCATCTGCGTTCTGGTGCTCCTTCCCCGGCTTGTGCCTCAAGCTGAAGTTGAAAGATGCTAATTGGCCGGCCCACCTCTGCTCCACAGCCCCTAGCTTAGCTGTCTTCAACTGCAGGAGTGGCCTATGATCAGTAACCACCTCAAAGGTCGATCCCCACAGATAGTCCTTAAACTTGTCTACTACAGCCCATTTTAGGACTAACAACTCCAGCTTAAAGGCACTGTAATTTTGATCATTTCTCTCTGCGTTATGAAGGCTTCGGCTTGCATATGCGATCACCCTCTCCCGGCCACCTTGCACGTGGGTTAACACAGCCCCCAGCCCCTGGAAGCTGGCATCAGTGTAGTGGCGGAACGGTAGGGTATAATCAGCATAGGCAAGCACCGGAGCCTCCAGAAGGGCCTGCTTCAGTTCCTGGAAGGCCTGCTCACACTCATCCGTCCAGTCCACCTTCTGCCGAGAGGTTGTCCCTGTCCCTCTCAGCAGTCCGTGAAGCGCTGCTGCCTTCTTGGCAAACTCCGGGACGAACCGTCTATAATATCCCACGAACCCAAGGAATGACCTCACCTCCTGAACCGTTCCTGGCCGAGGCCACCCACAGACAGCCTCTGTCTTCTCAGGGTCTGTGGTTACCCCTTCCTGGCTGACAATATGGCCCAGGTAACACACCCTCCTCTGGAAGAGCCGACACTTCTCAGGTTGAAGCTTTAACCCATGGGTCTCTAGCCACCTAAACACCCTCTCCAGATGCTGGACATGGCTCCTGAAATCTGAAGAGTACACAATTACATCGTCCAAATAGATTAACAAGTAATCATAGACTTGCTCACCCAGACACCGCTGCATCAACCGCTGGAACGTAGCTGGGGCATTACAGAGGCCAAATGGCATCCTTTCAAACTGAAAGAGGCCCACGGGTGTAGTAAAGGCAGTCTTTTCCCTATCCTCAGGATGCACCTCCACCTGCCAATAACCGCTGGCTAAGTCCAGTGTGGAATACCAGGCTGCCCCCTTCAAGCTTGTCAATGATTCCTCGATCCGTGGGAGTGGATATGCGTCTTTATGAGTGATGGCATTAAGTTTCCTGTAGTCCACACAGAAACGCCATGAACCATCCTTCTTTTTCACAAGTACTACAGGAGCAGCCCAGGGACTAGCACTCTCCGTGATGATCCCCCCCTCCAGCATGGACTTCAGTAGCTCCCTCAACTCCGGGTAGAGACTTAGTCGTACAGGCCGATACCGCTCACGAATTGGGGCTGCCTCCCCCGTCGGGATCCCATGGTACACGGCATCTGTACGCCCATGATTGTCTTCGTCCCGGGCAAACACTCGTTGCCACCGTTCCAATAATGTTTGCAGTTGCTGTTCTTCCTCGTTCTGCAAACCCTCAGCTCCTGCAGCTAATGCCTGCAGCTGTTCTGGGAGGGTTAACAGGCTTAATTTGGCCCCCCCATGGGCCTGAAGTACCTCCCAACAGTGCCTGATTACATTCATTCCTAAGATTCCATACGGGGCCAGCAAGTGCTGGTCCTCCAGAACCACCACTCCTCGCTGGGGGACCTCTACCCCAGCGACCATGAAGTCCAGTACTGCATAGCCCACGTATGGAAGTGACAGGCCATTCACAGCCCGGAGGGTCAACCAAGGCACTTCTGCTGCCCCCTTCACTTCAGTGCCCCTCACACACTGAGCAAACAAGCTTCGACTAAACAGAGTGACCTGTGACCCAGTATCCAGAATACACGGGACCGGCCTACCCGCCGCCATTACCTCAAGGACGGGGCTCTCTCCAACCAGGGCCTCTCTCAGGGTGGCCGTGGTGGCAGTTCCTGGCTGCAATTCCGGCTGCACTCTCCGGCTGCTTGCTGTCACCTTACCTTCTTCAGGGCACCTCCTCGCCATGTGCCCAGGCTCACCACAGCGTAAGCAGATCGGTCTCCCCTGCTCGTCCCACCTGGGGCCTCCAGGTCCAACAGAGGTGCGGCCTCGTTGGCGGGACAAGGATAGAGATACTGTGGCCTCTCTCCTGCGCTGGCTTCCATCTTGCTCGTGCTGCCACCAGGTCATCCTTGAGGCCTTGCATCTGCTCCCGCATCTCTTGCCTCAGTTCTTCCTGCAGGGCCTGTCGCAGCGCCTCCACGTCCATCGGGGGTTCAACAGGTCGTTCAGCAGGGGGCCCAGGAGCTGTTGCTGGTGCATATGCTCTTCGGGCCTCTACTGGCCTATTCAGCTCACGATCCCCGTCTTCCTTCTCCACTTCTTTAACCTCCTTACAGGCCTCAGCAAAGGTCAGCCGGCTGGCTCGTCGAACCAGCCGCTGCAACTCCTTCTTCGCTGGGCCAGCCAGGAGGCCCGCCACCAGTTGACTCTTTAGGGTGGCGTCGTCATCCTCTTCCCCGGCTGGCTCCTTCTTTCGCCATCTAGAATGACATGACATTCACGGAGGCGGAGGATGAACCACCCCACCCCTTCCCCCGGCTGTTGATGGCACGTGAAGAAGTCAGCCCTCAACTTGGCCAGCCCGGTATCCTCCCCATAGAGGCCCTCTAGAAATTCAAAGAGTTTGCTGGCAGTGTCTTTTTGCTCAGCTTTTAACAGTTCCACCTCCCTCTTAGCTTCCCCTGCTAAAGCACTTAACACAAAATCTACTTCCTGTATGGGTGTAAGCGATTGGGCCCCAATACCCACCTCGATGGTCCGCCTCCACTCCCCAAACTCTGCCCTTGCGGACCCATCAAAGTGTCTAATCCAGGCTCCTCCAAAAAACCACGGATACATGCCTGGTGTTAGTCCCCTTGGTGTCGGTCCCCCATTACCTTGCTCCTCATCCATGCCGTGACAAGAGAGGTCCTGCCGACTACGCCAAAAATATGCGGTGTGGTGGCCTAGGGTGAAAGACCCCTCCGCAACTCCACCTTTTATTATTTTTGCCAACAGATTTTCCTTACCCACTTATACCACATCCTTTAGGATCTCGGTTGCCACGACACAGAAGAGACCCATCACAATTTTACTAAATAAATACACAACTTTATTTGGGGAATTACTGCTCATTCCTGAACTCTCACCAACACTCCCCCCCACAGAGACAACTTCCCACCCACCAGGCATAAAAAAAGCAAGCACACGTGTCTTCACGTCAACCAGCACACAAGTACACTTCACCACCGCAAGTCCTCTACAACAACCAGTAGACACCCCACTCGGTACCGCAAACCTACTACACACTAGGTGACCTCAAGGAGCTAGTGGACGGGTATTTCCCATTAAGGGGGAGTAATCAGATGAGACTGGGACCCACAGACTAGGTATTCTTAAATAAAAAGGAAAATTAGTACCGGGCCACGGCTACCCAGCGTGGCCCCCAAAAAATAATAAATCAAAATAAACCCAATACACTCATCAATGTTCACCCAAGGCAGTGTCCACCTGGTCCTGGCAACTCCCAGGGCCTCCCCTCAGTCACTCAATATATCCAGACCCAGATTACACTGTGGTGTCGTCCGACTCAATGACGTTGCCTCAGCTTTCAGGGATGCCCTCGCGACGTCGTTAGCTCCGTTGCTCTGCTCTGCTCCACATCCTCCAGCTCATCCTCCTAGGCCTCAATGCTGTGAGAGAGCAGAAGGCAACTCCGATTTCCCCCAGCCCTGCAACTCAGCCTGACAAGCTATACACACACTGAATCAAGCTTAGCCACTTCCCTTTGAGCTGACTTGGGGGGTGCTGAACATTCCAACCATCTCTCTTCTTCTCCAGCGTCGTCCTTCCAGCCAGCCACCACCTGAGCCTCTTTCACCACTGTCCAAACTGATGAGTGAGCCCAGAGCATCCGGATCTAGTCCTCCTTGTCCGCGCTGCGTTTCCTCCTGGCAACCGTGTCCCTCGCTCCTCTGCGAGGCAGTGGCATCCCAACGCACACGTACAAACAAGCACCAAATGGCCGCCGCTCTGGAGTGACAATATCCGCTCTTTGTGACTTGGAAACCTGGCGCCAGGTCCACTCGCCTTTCAGTCCAGCGTACTCACCATCCAGAGCAAAACGGCCAACCAATGGTGCATAAAAACAGAGTCTATGTCACCAGTTTTCCCGTCGACACCTCCCTACCAAACACTGGCGGCCATCTTAAATACTCCAAGGCCCTCCCCTTCCCCTGTCCATCACCATGCCCCAACCAATCATGACCAGCGGCATGCTGCAAGGTCCTGCATAGCTGTCCACAACACTGCCTGGGTAAAACAAAAACACACACCACCCACAACAAGAAAAACCCCCGAAATAACAACCTCCCCTCCTCCAAATGCCATGAGGACACGACAACTGGATTGATTTTTTTCAATTAAAAGGCAACTACTAGCCAGTTCGCTCACGTTATCTTATATAAACACATTTCTACTTTTACAGAGCTTTTCATGGAGTTACCTTGTGAATGTCTTAGTTTCCAGCATATAGTTTTTAGTTGTTCATGTGGTCTTGAGGAGAATGTTTCTCTGTCTCCTTAAGAATGCAATGTCATTAAAGTTAATTGTGTGTGTAAAGGCAGGTGTCCCAATACTTTTGGCAATATAGTGTATATTCTAAGCTGTGCTTAAGTGCACAAATGTTGGACTGCTAAATACAGGGTTCTTGCAGGTTTCAGTAAGTTAAATTTAAGAATTTTTTAAGACCATTATGAGTAAAATTTAAGACCAACACGATGCATTACTATAAACATTCGAATGATACCAGAAATTCTCATATTTTATGTCACTTATATCCTTAGCCCAACATCCACATATTTGTTTACAAAGTGCGTTTTAATAAGTTCACATGTGTTTAAGATAAGGCAAGGCAAGTTTTTTATTATCATACACAGGGGCTCTTTAATGTGCTTTATAAAAAGTTAAACCAAGACAAAAAAGCAAAATAGAGATGAAAAAAAACTTATTTGAATAAAAATTGGTTAGAAAATCTAAAATATCTGATTAAAAGTGCAGTATGTCCTGCCCCGCTCGTCCGCTTGTCCGCTCCTCCTGTGTACCATGCCCCCTCGTTAACCCCGTGTGGATTCCCCGTGTTTATCAGCTGTTTCCAGTTGTTTTCGTTATCGTTGATGGGTCTGGAACATAACTTCCGCGATAGGTGGGGGATCACTATATATTTTAAGGCTTAAACTATAAAAACATTTATGTATATGGTCTTTCTATATCGCGGATTTTCACCTATGGCTGATGGGTCTGGATACCCCGCCAATCGCGGAAGTTACGTTCCAGACCCATCAGCGATAGATGAAAATCCACGATATAGAAAGACCATATACATAAACTTTTTTATAGTTTAAGCCTTAAAATACCACTCCCACATGCTTTAAACACATGTGAACTTATTAAAACACACTTTGTAAACACATATGATATGTGGATGTTGGGCTAAGGATATGAGTGACATAAAATATGAGAATTTCTGGTATCATTCGAATGTTTCTAGTAATGCATCGTGTTGGTCTTAAATTTTACTCATAATGGTCTTAAAAGGTCTCAAATTTTACTTACTGAAACCTGCAAGAACCCTGACTTTAACTTATATTAGGGAAACAAATATGCTTCTAATATGATGACACCATGTACTTTCACTTACATTAGTTGGCACAACTATGTTTTTTTTACGGCTTGCACAGAAAACACAATTTCAAGTCTTTTATTTTATTTGTATTACATTCCCCCCCCCCCATAATTAAACTAATTAACATTTTTTTTAGACATGGCCAGTCTCAGCTCCGCCATTTTGCCATTCAAGGCTGTCCCGCAGAAACAGAATGCTTTGACATCACTGCATCTGAGAAGGTAGATTTTAAAGAAAAAAGCATCAGGTATAAAGCAGACAAAACACTGGTGGATGAACTTGTCACCTAGATTAAAAAAAATCTTTATTGCAATTTCTTCTAGTATGAGTCAGAAAAATTGAGTGAGAAAGTGTTTGAGTTCGCAAGTAAGGCCACACTCACACTGCAATCAGTGTGTGGGCATGGTGGCCAGTTTTGCACCGATTTAATTTGCAGGCCAGATAGGGTCATAGTGCCAAACACCTCTCAATGGAACTTATTTTTTTGAAAGCCAAATTTGAACATACACATTGAAAATTCTGGGATGCACTACCTGCAGCCCCATGAATGATTGTACATTTGTCCGCAGATAGCCTGGAAATTGGGAGTTCCAATCTCGGTCACCACTGTTGTGCCCTTAAGCAAGGCACTTAACCCTAAGTTGCTCTAGAAGACTGGCCCTGAACTAATTGATAGCTGACAAATGTAAGTTGCTTTGGATAAAGGTGTCTGCTAAATGCATAAAATGCATACCTGCCAACCTTGAAGAATATTTTTGAATATCAGAAAGTTGTTCACGAAAAGATAAACAAAACCATTCACAGTGGATCATATAAAAACATAAAAATCCTAGCCTGACAATTCTGTTCTTTGATCATAACTGTCTTGTCTACAGTCTGAAAAGAGCTGCCTATGTTTTTTTTCCTTTATTTTTTTCTACTTTTACTTTTTTTAAATAACATTATTATAATATTATAATTGTCCTAACCTCTCAACTTGTCAGACTTTATCAATGAGAACAATATCTCCTCTATGACAACATGAGAACTTCATGTTATCCTATAGCAAGTAACCTATTGACATTTGTTGCCACCTCTTAATTTACAGTTATACACTTTGCTCTGAAATTTCAACGTCACATTACATGTTAGCGTTTTATGTCAAATGTCAATATCAGCACTGCTACTGCTACAAAGTACATGGGAAGTCATGATATAGCCATGGTTTTGGGCCGTTTTGTGACGCGCATTTGGCCGCAGTAACTACATCAGCAACATGAGCAGTTTTTCTCTAATCAGGTTTCTGGAAAAACATTTAGTTTTAGCCTGCTTTCGTTAACTTGTGTCAGCTGAAAAACACTTTCTCCGGGTGTGCTCTTCATGCATTTATTAGACTATGTGTGTTATGAAAAGCAATGTTTTACGCAACACATAGACAATAAATTTGCCAAAAGACTAAACATGAGCTAGCTTGCAAATACACTGCAACATTAACATAAGGCTAACATTAAAACGAATTAAATCTAATTTAGAATCTCAATTTCCAATTTCCCTCCAAGACTACCTTTGCAAGGCAGATCATAACCTAACGCGAGGAAGACTAGCAGAGTGGGGGAGGGGTCAGGGACTCGAGAGGTCAGCGCTGCTGCTGCCTCTGTGCATCTATGATTCTCACTTGATGCTTCATATTTGTTTTTGTACCCGAGGGCGAAGGAGACTGAATACTGCACTATGATTGCTCGAATACTATGATTGAATACTGCACTATGATTTGCAATCTGCAGCAGCACTGGAACCTGTCTACAATGTCTGGTTAATTTCAAATTAGGCAAACTCACTAGATTTGCGTACTTTTAAATGACAATACGTATCAGCGTATTTCAATGTCAAAATGCGTGGCTGCTAAGCAAAATGCATACAGGTTGGCAGGTATGTAAATGTAAATGAAGGCTGAGTGTCATAGGTAACCACTTTTAAAGTTGACTTTTCTCAGCGTTGGAAAATGGCTGTCATCCTGCTATGCTGAAAATTAATCGTATACTTGTCAGCCCAGTAGCTGATTTGACTGAGTCTAGGCTCACAACACTTTAACCTGTGGCAGATGATGTCAAATAGCAAAATGATAATTTACCCAGGGTTGGTCAGTTCCATGAGGGCATTAAGGCACATTGTGATTCCTGGAATGGTAACGTAGTGGTTAAGGAACCTGACTAGCATTCTTATAGCCTTGAAATTATGGATTCAAATCCCGGTTGCTCTAGGGGAGACTGACTCTGAAGTAATTGATAGTTGACAAATCTAAGTTGCTTTGAATAAAAACATCTGCTAAATGCATAAATATAAATGTAAATTGACTACAATCAGGATGTGAATATTTAAAGAAATTGAGAATGTGAGCATGGAATAAGGATTTTTAACCACACTCAACACTACTGTACAGACAATACTAACCTCTCAAATTACTTTTGACAAGTGTTTCAATGTCAAACACCCCAAGCAGCAAAATCCTTGCCGTTGAAGTCCCACTAGATGCCTGGTAAGCAGAGTGCCACACATTTCGCGATACGTAAACACCTGAACCCGGGACAATTTCTTCCTGTTGAACAAAATAAAAAAAAAATTCACCGTTCAATTAATTGAACAAAATAAAATTGATAGGCTTAAAGGAATATGCCACCTTTTGGGCTAACTTACTCATTTTCCACCTCCCCTAGAGTTAAACAGCTGAGTTTTACCTTTCTTAAGTTCATCCAGCCGTTTTCTTAGTCTGACGGTAGTGTTTTTAGCTTCAGGTTAGCGTATTCCTTTAAAAGTTTTGATTCAGTATAGTAAGGTAAATATTTAGCATCCCAGATTTATGTACAACTGACTGTTGCAATTGGTCCCAATAGTATTGTGGGTGAGATAGCGGTGGGTAGATAATATAGGCTGAAGGACTGTAAGGGCTGTCCGTATTTTACCACCACACACAATCGGGAGTGTCGGCCAGAACACTACTTGAGGCCAAGATGATGGAGCGGAGTGCATGCAGGAAGTAAGACAGTGACGAGACCAGATGATGATATATAACTGGGTTGTATTGGTTGTACAGGCGTGAGTGTGTGGTCCTACAGCAGAGGAAATGAATACAAATCCATTCAGTGATGCAAATAAACTGAAATTACACAATACACATACAAATCACGCTGCACACGAGCTAATCAGCTAACATGAGCCCCGATAAGTAATGCTACATGCTATGCACAACAGAAGTTACAACTCCACATCAACTAAATGATCCGTTATTTATGAACGAACAGTTCTAGTACAAACCTAACATGACTTAAAGTGCTAGAAGATCAACTTACATTGCTCATTTATGCACACAGGCACGGACCAACACAAGTGGCTCATCAACCGTTCTCTGGTGGTGAGATGGCAGGCGAAAAATATGCCACTCGCTCCCGTAGCGCCGAGCGGTCGCGCCGATGACGTCATCACCGCGCGACAACCGTTTCAGAATAAACGCGCCTCAGCAGAATAAAGGGGGAACTATAACATAACAGATTAACAGAAAGGTAAATGTCCATAGTCTTTTCTACAGCCGCCCCCAAATGTGCATAGAACATTTGCACCCAAGAAAAGGCTATATCGCGGTTGTCTAAGGAGGACGACTGCCATCACCATCTGGAAGGGCTGGCAGAATCACCAGCCGGGCAACAGGTCGGGTGTAGGTTCTGTCCTTGACCTTCACATCTGCAGACCGGATGCGACCATCAGGGCTGGGGTGGACCTTAACGATTCGCCCAGTAGGCCACATGGCCCTAGGTAGCTGAGGGTCCACGATCATTGCCACAGAGCCCTCCGTGACATCGGCTGAGGAGGACTGCCACTTCTGTCTGAGCTGCAACCCCGGTAAGTAGAGTCTGACGAAGCGAGCCCAGAAGTGAGGGGCTGCCGGAGGATTGAAGTGGAAGTGGATCTTGTGGGGGCCCAGGAGCGTCTGAAGGTCGGCAGACATCGTTGCGAACGCCTCCTGTAGTTCCTTATCACCTGCTTTGAAGTTAGTCCCTTGGTCTGAGTAGAGCTCGGCAGGGGTCCCTCTACGGGCGATAAACCTCCGCAAAGCCATAAGGAAGGAGTCAGCGTCGATAGAGGTGAGGACATCCAGATGAACAGCTCTGATTGTGAGACATTTGAATATAATCCCCCACCTCTTTTCTAGGCGCCTTCCCACCTTGATCTCAAATAGCCCGAAGCAATCCACGCCGGCAGAGTGGAAGGCAGGTTTAAAGAGGCGTAAACGGGCTACAGGTAGGTCAGACATTTTAGGCACTGCAGGCCCCGCTTTCCAGCGACGGCATTCAGTACAAGTTCTCTGGAACCGGCGCACTGCCTCCTGGCCTCGCAGGATCCAGTATGACCGCCGGATCTCTGCAAAGACGCGCTCTGGTCCAGGATGTTTCAGGCGACTGTCAAAGTCCTGTATGAGCAGGCGGGTCACCGGGTGGGAGGGGTCTAGCGCCACTGGGTGCAGGCTGGTGTAATCCAAATCTTCGGATCGGCGGAGACGACCACCGACTCTGATGAGCTCTCCCGTTGCATCGAGTTCTGGCGAGAGGTTATAAAGATGGCTGCTGCGTTGGACTGGTTTCCGTACTTTAAGGAGACGGAGTTCTTCAGGGAAGCTACGTTGTTGGGCCCTTCTGAGTAGAATTATCTCAGCCTGCCGATAGTCTTTCACACTGGCGCATCCATCCTTTGCAGCCGCCCCATACAGCTCCTGTGCCGTGCCCTGCAGTAGTTCCCTCCAGGTATTATACTGGTTGAACTCTGAATCAGCTTGCCTCTCAACCGTGGCTGTCACACCACAGAATGTTGACTTGCAAAGCTCAGAGGGGTCTGGAGAATCTCCCAAGGCACCGGTAGGATCTGCCGGCCACTGGTCTGAATGCAAAAGGAGAAACGGGGGCCCCTGACTCCATTGGTTGGGTCTAGCGAGGTCCTGCAGTTTCTTGCCACGAGTAATATCGTCTGCAGGGTTCTGAGCAGAGTCAACATACCGCCATGTGTGCTGCTGAGTGAGATCTTGAATTTCGGCTACACGGGTGCCTATGAAGACTTTGAATTGGCAGGACTCCGATTTCAGCCAGGTCAGTACGGTCGTGGAGTCTGTCCACATTACTGTTTCCTTTATCTCGAGGGTAAGCTCATCTCTGAGAAGCTTGGAGAGCTGAGCTCCAGTGAGTGCGCCACACAGCTCTAGCCTAGGCATAGAGTGCAGAAATCTTGGGGCGACCCTGGATCGGGCCATTACAAAAGCCAAGTGTGGCGTGCCGTCACTGCCGACTGTCCTAAGGTATGCCACTGCCCCGTAGGCTAACTCCGACGCATCACAGAATACGTGAAGCCCCCTCTCTTGTACCGCGGCGGTTGCACCCCTAGGTAGGTATGGACGACTGAGGCTGACTTGAGGGAGAGACTGCAGCTCTTCTTCCCAGTCCCTCCACTGCTGGAGGAGATGTGATGGCAACTGGGGGTCATCCCAGCCTCTGTACTTTCGACAGAATTCCTCACCTCCTCTCCTGGCTGACTGTTCTCTCTTGCGAGGCGCTGCAAGGCAAACACAGCACAACACGGGCTACAAGTGGTACCGAAGGGCAGTACCTGCCATTCATACACCGCTGGGGGATCGTGTTGCTGCAGGTCACGCCACACGAAGCGCAGGAGAGATTGGTCTTCGGGGAGCAGATGAACTTGGTGGAACATGCCCTTAATGTCTCCAATCACAGCTACCTCATGCTCGCGGAATCTGAGAAGGACTCCCAGTAGCGACGCTCCCAGGGTGGGCCCAGGTAAGAGGTATTCGTTGAGATTCTGACCCCAATACTGGAATGAGCAGTTGAATACAAGTCGGTACTTGTCGTTGTGACCGACGAGGTGGTGAGGAATATACCATGCTTCCTCCCCTCTGGTGACTTCTGATGGGTCCAGCTTGACTACAGACCCAGCTTGTACCAACTTTTCGATCTCTGCTTGATACACTCTGGCCCTCTCCGGATCTCTTTGCAGTCTTCTCTCAACTCCCCTCAGGTTCGGCAGAACAGCCTCAGGCGTAGCCCGTAGGCGGGGCATGTCTTTGTGTCGTAACAAGGGGGTGGTAAAGCACAATATGCCATCACCAGCTGTGCGGGTGGTCTTCTCTTTGAGCAAGTTGAGGGCTAGGTTGTCTTGCTTGGAACGGGTCACCACCTTGCTGCTTCTGAGTGGTATGATGTCCGCTCGCCACAGTTTCTCAACATGTTTCATTAGCTCATTCTCCTGAGGAGGCCCCAGTCGTACAGGTTGGATAGGAGTGACTAGGTGTGGGTGGTCACTGCCTATGAGCAGGAGCGGTTTAACTTTCTTGAAGGCCCGAAGAGGCAGTCCTAAGAGGTGCTTATACTTCTTCTGGAGCAGTTCTAGAGGGTAAGTATGACCGGCAAGATCAATGCGATCTGCAGTGAAGGCATTGTTGACTTGGTACTGTTTCTTTGGTCTTGCTTTAGGTGCGATGGTGAAGGATACACAGGCTCCTTGGAGGGTTTGCACATCCTGCCTGATTGTTCGCAGAGGCAAGGTTTCAGGAGTTCCTAGGAGACCCAGCTGCTCAGCCGCGGTTGGCAGCAACATCGTTCTCTCTGACCCGTCGTCCAGTACAGCGTAGGTATCCAAAGTGCGACCAGCATGGTGCAAAAACACTGGGACAACTTTCAGCAGCACTCTGCTGCCCTCTGCTGGTCGGTCAAGATACAGCACCTCAGTCGAACTTGTGCCGCCATCCGGAGACGGTGCGGTAGCTTGTGTTGGGCCTCTCTGGTTATCTGTGTTGACATCATGCAGAACCTGTAGATGGCAGCCTTGGCACAGGTTGCAGGGCTTCCTTAAGTTACATTGTGCGGCCTGGTGTGAGCGGGCGCAACGCCAGCATCTCTTATTGGTCTTTATCCATTCAGTTAGCTGGTCTTTGCTGAGTCTACCGATGGCAGGACACTGGCTCAGGTGGTGCTCTCACTTCTCGCAGAAGGCACAGTAAGGGGCTGGCTTGGCTTTGGTTGGGAAATCGCTTGCCGATTTAACTTCCATGCAACACAGCAACTGATGGCCTTCCTGAACGGGTGGTAGACTTCCAGCTGTTGGGTTTGTCTTTCATCCCTTTGGAGGACAGCTGGACGTCGAAGTCTTGACACCAGGCTTCATACTTTAGCCACTGGGCCAGGTCATTCAATGTGTACCTATTCTTAGACTGACTGAACATACATCTACGGAAGTCGGCGCGCTGTTCTGGTGGTAGCTTGCCGAGCAGGCATGCAACATGAGAACCGCACCGCAGCTCCACCTCTCCATCAGGTCCCAGCATCTGCAACATCCCCACTAATGACTGGATCTGAAGAGAGAACTTATCGAAGGCAACTGCATCTCCACGTCTAACATCAGGTGAGTCCATCATTGCAGTGATCCCTTTGAGGGCTAACTGATGTGGTTGTCCAAACTTCTCATTCAGAGCCATCATGGTGTCGGTGAAGGGTGTCGGCGAATGAATGTAGGCATCAGCTATCAGTTTGGCCTCCTCTAGCTTCAAATGTTCTACCAAGACCTGATACTTAAATATTTTGGGGCTATCAAAAGGTAGTAAATTCTCCAGAGCAATCTTGAGGTGAGCGTACTCACCAGGGTCTCGATGAGTGAGGCTGGGTATGGTAGGACGGGGACCACGATAGGCTGAATCTACACTGGTGCTCTGATATGATGGCCTGGAGTACTCTGGTGTCTGCCTTGAGGCGTACAGTAGACCCTGAGGGGGTGGTGGATGTTCCGCTGGCTGAGGATAGAAAGCAGGAGGATTCCGAGGCATGGCACAGGACACTGAGGGGAGCTTTGTTGGAGGTAGGGGCAAGCGGGACCATGCAGGGCGCTGTAATGGTGTAACGGGAGGGCCCTGGATGTGACTAGGGTAGGTAGGCTCGAAAGGTGTACTAACTAGGGGAACTGACAGCGGCTGGCCTGATGACGACCAATCGTGCTGGGCCGCTAGAGTCTCCCGTTTCATTACCTGCAGCTCACTCATCATTCTGTCAAGGCGTTCAATCACCCATTGGTTACTTCGGGTTGATACTTCTTCTCCTCTGCGCACCCACGGCGGCTGTGGCCATCCTCCATCGTCATCCTCATCTGCCGTGTCTGCGTTGAGGCCATGTGCCTCGTGTACTGGCTGGAAGTTGCGTGCAGTGTTTGCCGGCTGTAGCATCTCTGCACGGGCCGTTCTCAGTGACGAGCCTGCTGACATGTGCTGCTGAGACTGCTGCAACAGGATTCTCTCCGGCTCGACTTCATCCAGCGCTGCTGGGGGGACCGAGACTTTAACTGGTGTGTGATTCAGGGCCTCACGAGGCGTACTGTAATGGTGGGACTTCTCCAATTTCCTCTCACGTTCATGCCAATGAGCACCAAGGACCCTATAGTCTACATCAAAGTCTCCATAATGGAGAGGAGGGCGTATGTAGCGTCGGGGGCGTGCACCGAGGGCTTCAACATCTTCAGTGTCCATCTCGATTGAGCGCGATGTACATCCGGCTCGAAGGACCATTAATGTGGGTGAGATAGCGGTGGGTAGATAATATAGGCTGAAGGACTGTAAGGGCTGTCCGTATTTTACCACCACACACAATCGGGAGTGTCGGCCAGAACACTACTTTGGCCAAGAAGATGGAGCGGAGTGTATGCAGGAAGTAAGACAGTGACGAGACCAGATGATGATATATAACTGGGTTGTATTGGTTGTACAGGCGTGAGTGTGTGGTCCTACAGCAGAGGAAATGAATACAAATCCATTCAGTGATGCAAATAAACTGAAATTACACAATACACATACAAATCACGCTGCACACGAGCTAATCAGCTAACATGAGCCCCGATAAGTAATGCTACATGCTATGCACAACAGAAGTTACAACTCCACATCAACTAAATGATCCGTTATTTATGAACGAACAGTTCTAGTACAAACCTAATTGGTTATATACACTCACCTAAAGGATTATTAGGAACACCATACTAATATGTTGTTTGACCCCCTTTCGCCTTCAGAACTGCCTTAATTCTACGTGGCATTGATTCAACAAGGTGCTGAAAGCATTCTTTAGAAATGTTGGCCCATATTGATTGGATAGCATCTTGCAGTTGATGGAGATTTGTGGGATGCACATCCAGGGCACGAAGCTCCCGTTCCACCACATCCCAAAGATGCTCTATTGGGTTGAGATCTGGTGACTGTGGGGGCCATTGTAGTACAGTGAACTCATTGTCATGTTCAAGAAACCAATTTGAAATGATTCGAGCTTTGTGACATGGTGCATTATCCTGCTGGAAGTAGCCATCAGTGGATGTTTCTATTACAGTGAAACATCAGTCACCATTGGTACTAACACACTCTGGTAGTTACCAACAAGGGTCTGAGGTAAATAATAATGTAATGCCCATTCAATATCACATTATTATCAATATCACAAATACAAACCCAATTTTTTAAAAATTGGGACGTTGTGTAAACTGTGAATAAAAAATAAATGCTATAATTCTGAAATCATACAAGCAACATATTTGTTTGAGAATAGTCCAAGAACAACATATCAGTTGTTGAAACTGGAATTTTTTTATTGTTTTATGTGATATTTATGGTCATTTCAAATTTGAGGCCAGCAACATGTGTCAAAAAAGTTGGGGTGGTGTCAATAAAAGGCAGGAAAATTTGAATAAGACTAAAGACATAAAGGAAGACACTTCATAGTTAATTACATTAACTGACAAGATGATTTTTATATAAAGAGCGCTCTCTCTTGTCCTACACATGATTTCAGCAGCTCAACTGGTATGTGTCTTCATCATATTTTCTTTTTTGTTATGCTTAAAATGTGACAGATCTAGGCTGCAAGCCGCCCATTATATCATCTGGTTGCCCTTATGATGGAAGTACACTGTTGGAACTTAGTATAGAATGCAGTTTGCCCTTAATACCTGGTAATATTTAAGGCCTTCATTCAAAATATAATGTCTGGGTGGCTGGAGTGTCAAAGTATGTTTATAGACATAATGGGCATTTTATGATCTCATAAACCCATTCAGTGATTTTCATTACAGAAATAGGTCTTATATATATGCAACCTTGGTGATTCAATACTTTTATGTAATAAATGAGTAATGAATCCCTCCACATCAGTCAATATAATTCGTTTTGAAATGTTCCTCCTTGTGTTGTTTTTAGCATTATTCAACTTTTAAAGCATTTTATTGGCCCTGTCCCAACTTTTTTGAGACATGTTGCAAGTATCAAATTTGAAATGAGCATATATTTTCCCCAAAACAATAATTTTGCCCGGTTCTAACGCTTGTCAAATGTATAGCTTGCATGTTTTGAAAGTGATAGTATTTTGTTTTTATTTAGATTTTATCAAGCGTCCCAACTTTTTTGAAAATGTGTTTGTAGATCACTCATATCGGTAGAACGCTGTTCATTATCCTACATAACTGTAATGATATGTGATGTTAATGTGTTTCACCACTAGGTGGCAGTATGACATTGGTTAGAGGAAGTTGGAAGGAAAGAGGGTTTGCGAAATAAAGAGGACTGACGGAGCAGCAATCGGTGTGTGTGTGTCGTCAATACATGGTACCAGGAGACAATATCTCGAACCAACTGTAAAGATGAATTTCATCCGTCAACCTGACTAGTAATATCAACGAGAACTGGAAGGTATTTAAGCAAAGTTTGGAACTTTATATGCTTGCTATCGGTCTTCAAGGGGATGACCGAAGGAAGATAGCATTACTGCTAACGGTGGCAGGGTGCGATGCGCTTAATGTGTACAACACATTTCTCTTCACAGAAGAACAAAAGGATAAGTTTGATGTAGTTATGGAGAAATTTGAACAGTATTGCACACCGAGAAAGAATGAAATGTATGAGAGGTATGTGTTCAGGAACCGGCTTCAGAAAGAGTCCGAATCAATAGAGCAGTATGTCACAGACCTACTATTGAAAAGTCAGTCATGTAGCTTCGGAACACTGTGTGACTCCTTGATAAGAGACCAAATAGTAATTGGAGTCCAAGACAATAGAGTGAGATTGCAGTTATTGAAAGAGGCAAACTTAACGCTAGAAAAGGCAATTAAAATTTGCCAAGTGTCAGAGAGCGCAAAGGCACAAATAAAGACTTTCAGCAAGGAAAATGAGACTGTCGAAGTCGACGCAGTGCAGCGAATGCAAAGAAAAAAGATGCATGACCCAAGCAAGAGAGCTGGAACTGCAGGAGATGCGGAATAAAACATACGCCAAAACAGTGCCCAGCCTACGGTAAAGAATGCTGAAAATGTGGTGGAAAGAACCACTTGGCAAAGTGCTGTTTCACAAAGAGAAGGGTGCAGCTTGTGGAAAAGGAGAGTGATGAAGAGGAGGACGACGAGACGCATTTCTTCGTGGACACAGTCGGGGGAGAGAAGAGTGTTTCAACCAATTAATGGATTGCATGCTTGAACGTGAATGGCACGGACATTTCACTAAAGCTCGACACAGAGGTGCAGGTAAACATCCTGCCAATGAAAGATTATAATAAACTGATAAACAAGCCTAAAGTAAAAGACAAAAAGATAAATCTGAGAACATATGATGATAAGCCAATACCCACAAAGGGAATGTGTAGAGTTACACTGTCCAGCAAAAGTGAGAAAGTGAATGCGTTGTTTGTGCTTGTAGAAGGAAATAGACAAGCAACTTTGGGGTTGAAAACCTGTGATCATCTAGGTCTGATAAAGAGGGTCCATGTCATAGGCACAGATAAAGTGACAGCACATGGGCAAAATGAGAACACAGAGGTTACTACAAGTAGGACTAAAAACACAGACTGGGTGCAAGAATATAAAAAGGTGTTTGAAGGTACCATGTATACATACCAGGCAAACATAAAATAAGGCAGAGCCAATCATACATCCAGCAAGAAAAGTGCCAGATGCACTTAAAAAGAGACTGCGGGACAAATTACTCACTGATAAAGGAAGGTGTTGTTAGGAAAACTGAGGAACTCACTGAATGGGTGAACTCCTTGGTTATCGTAGAGAAACCTAAAGGAGATCTGAGATTGTGCATAGATCCTAAAGATCTAAATAAAGCGATGCAGCGAGAGCACTATAGGCTACCGACAAAAGCAGACATAACCAGCACAATGAGTGGAGCACGCTATTTTACTAAATTAGATGCTTCATCTGGGTTCTACCAAATTGTGCTTGATGACGAAAGCTCTAAACTGTGCACATTTAATATGTCATTTGGAATATATTGCTTTTTACGTTTACCATTTGGGATTAGCTCAGCCCCTGAAGTTTTTCATAAAACTATGCAGCAACTGTTTGACAGAATAGAAGGGGTAGGAGTCTTTATCGATGACGTGGTAGTCTGGGGAAAACCAAAAGCCGAGCATGATGAAACATTACACAGGGTTCTCACTCAGGCGAAAAAATCAGGTATGAAATTAAATAAAAGTAAATGCCAATTTGGGGTACAAGAGATTACTTACCTGGGTGAGAAATTGTCTAAGGCAGGAGTGCAACCAGATCTGGAAAAGGTTCGGGCTATAGCAGAACTGCCAGTACCACAGGACAAAAGTAACTTGCAGAGAGCCTTAGGACTAGTTAACTACTTAGGGAAATTTATTTCAAATTTGTCAGCAAACACAAGAGCACTTAGGAACTTGTTAGAGGCTAACACAATGTGGCAGTGGATGGCAGAACATTCCAGAGAATGGGAGTGGCTGAAAAGCAGTTTAACTCAGGAGCCAGTTTTAAAATTCCATGATCAGGACAAGCCGTTGAAGGTGTCCACTGATGCATCCAAAGCCGGCCTAGGAGCTGTGCTTCTTCAGAAGCATGATATAGAGTGGTAACCAGTCACGTACGCATCACGCACTATGACAAGTGCAGAAAGAAATTACGCACAAATTGAGAAGGAGACACTAGGGGCAGTGTTTGGTTGTGAAAAGTTTCAGGAATATGTGTATGGGCGAACAGTAATATTAGAAACTGATCACAAGCCACTGATAGCGATTTCACAGAAACCACTGGGTGAAGCACCACCGTGCATCCAGCACTTAATGCTAAGACTCCAGAAATATGACTTGAAGTTTGAGTTTAAGCCTGGCAAGCACCTAGTGGTAGCCGATGCACTGAGTAGGGCTAGCTTGCGTCACAAGAAGTGTGCACCACAGAAGAGGATGTTCAGATCCATATAGACTCTATTAGAGCACAAATGCCAGTGTCAGATGCAAAATGGGCAGAGATAGTGAAAGAAACACAGAAGGATGAAAAGCTGAAGAGAGTAATGGAACAGATACATCTACCAGGTGAGGTGAAGCTGGATAAGCCATATCAACACTTTAAAGAGAAACTGACAGTGTTAGATGGAGTTCTGTTAAAAGGCACAAAAATAATCATACCTACCTCCATGAGATCCCAAATGGTCAAGTTAGTGCATGAAGGACATTTGGGTATTGAGAAGTGCAAAAGACGGGCACGAGATGTGTTGTATTGGCCGTGCATGCACAAGGATATAGAGGCATATGTGCAACGCTGCAAGACATGCCAGCGTCGCAGATATCAGCAGCCAAAGGAACCAATGAGACCTCATAAAAAGCCAGAACAACCATGGAGAAAAGTTGGAATGGATCTATTTCAGCTAAAAGCCAAGGACTATCTGTTAGTTATGGACTATCATTCAAATTACCCCCCATCTCTTCTAATTACACATTAGACGCCACACCTAGACATCACACCGCACCACACAGAGGGAAGGGGGGGCGATTAGCCACTCATCCCCCCCTCATTATCTTAACTGCATTTTAGACAATACATCCATGTCACACCACTCCTCCACATAGGGCTTTGGAGGGAGAGGGGAGCTGGGCAGGTCCTGGGTCGGCTGCTTCTGCAGCCCGCAGCTGGACTGCACAGCTCCCTTCCCCTCTATTTTAACTCCACTTTAGACACTTAGGGCTTGGGGGGGCCGGTGGGTGTCTTTTCCCCATATGCTCCCCCATATCTCAACGACACCTTAGTTCACACACATGTACACCATCAATGATCAAGGTGGGTGGGGGGCGGTTGGGGGGCGGACGGGGTGAGGGGTCCTGGGTGTAGCGGGGGCGGCGGGCGACGGCGGGTGGGCTCGGGGGGGTCGGCTGCATCTGTGGGGTGCTGTCGGTCTCCGGCGGGGTGCCCGCTCGCCTGCGATCTGGGGGGGTGGGGAACATACTCTGGGCCGTCCACTGGGCAAGTCCAGGGCATCTGCGGCCAGACCTCAAACACGAGCAGGTGTGACTGGGAGTGTGTGTCTGAGTGTGTGTATGAGTGCATGCATGGATCTGTGTGTCTGCATGTTGTCCTGGTACGGAGAGCACGTGGATGATGGGGCGGTGTGGGGGCGGCAGTGAGGGGACTTGGGAGAGGGAGGATGCGGGGGCTGGGGAGGATGCGGGGGCTGGGGAGGGAGGGTTGGGATCTAGGCTTGGGGGAGGAGGGGTCGGGGTAGCCAGGGGCGGGTGTGCTTGGTGGCTCTCAGGGCGTCCCCCTGGTCCCCCGGGTGGGGCCGGCGCGCTGCCGCCTGTGGCCGTGGGGTTCCTGGCTCATGCTCGCCGGTGGGGGGCGCCCAGTGCCTCCCCCCCTGCCTTCCTTGGGTGGGCGCGCAGCCATCCGGTGGCGGGGGGTCCGGGTACCTGGCCGCTGTGGGGCGGCTGGGTCCATGACCTGTCGGGGCTCTCCCGGCCGTCTGGGGGCCCCGGAGCGGTGTTGTTGTGGCCTCGCTCACTCACTGGGAATTATTCCATGTTAACCTGCACACTCATACATACACTCACAACACACAAACATACACACATACACATATGCGTACACACACACATACACGTATGCGTACACACACACACATACACGTACATATGCACACGCACGCACACACATACACTTAGAATGCACACACACATAGACATGCACGCACACACACACACACACACAAGAGAGCCTAGGGCTCTCTTCCCCTATTTTATCCCTCTTTCTCCTTGTCTGGGTGTGTGTGTGTGTGAGAGTATGTGTGAAAGTTGGTGTGTGGCTTCAACTCCCTCCTCTCAGATGCAGATACGGGTACGACGATATTTAGACAGTGTTCCTGGTGGTCTGCTTATGCATATATATTTATTTTCTTTCGTTGGTATTAACGTATTTAATTCCAGAAGCAGATACTGGCACAAGCACATTGCCATGTCATAATGGTACCACTGGTTTCTTTGTGTGTATACTGTTTGTGTGTGTCCCTGGATCTTATCTTTCAGATACAGCAGCTGGTGTGATGATACGGTGTAAAGCAGCAAGATGCAGAAGCTGTCCTCTTATTACTCTTTCCTTTTTGTTCTACTGTTTATGTATTATTTCTCTTTCCCTGTCTCGCTCTCTCTCTGACCCCCTCCTTATTTTATTTTTATTTTTATTATGTATTTATTTATTTTTCTACTTCCTCTGTCTCTCACCCCTTTCTCTCCTTTCTCACTGTCTCTCTCTATCTCTTTCCCACTAACCCCCCCTGTCAGCTCCGGCTTTGTGGCGCAATGACATAAAAATGATTAATAAAGAGTATACCTCAAGTAACAAGAGGAGCTTAAATCCGAAGCTCCACTTGGCAAAATAAAAGTGTTGGCACAATAAGGCACCCAGACTAACATCCTGCTTGCTAAACTGCCGGACACGACAAGGGGGAAAAAAATTAAAAATTACCCTGATTTTGCAGGGCTGAGTGATACAACAGCAGAAAGGGTTGTCGCACATGTAAAAGCCATGTTTGCACGCCATGGAATTCCAATGACTATTATAAGCGACAATGGGCCGCAATTCACAAGCAAATGCTTTAATGACTTTGCTGAAAAGTATGGGTTCAAATATATAACATCAAGCCCTATGTACCCACAGTCAAATGGGTTAGCAGAGAAAGGAGTGCAAATTGTGAAGAGAATTTTGAAAAAGGCTGCAGACAATGCAGAAGACCCATATCTTGCTATTTTGAACTACCAAGCATCTCCACTGGAAAATGGTCTTTCACCAGCTGAAATGCTTATGAACCGGAAGCTCAGAACCAGACTTCCATTCGCAACGCATCAGTTGGAAAGAAGTGAAGTGAGGCAAGCTGAGAGGCAAACAGAACTATACGAAAGGACAGCTAAACCACTGAGACCACTCGCACAGGAGGATATAGTGCGGGTAAGAGGTGATGGGCAGTGGGGACCGCTGGCAAAAGTGGTCAAAGAGACAATGCCGAGATCATATGAAGTTTTCACAGAGCATGGAAAAACAATGGTGCGAAACAGACGACATCTACTGAAAGTGCCTCAGAAAGAAATTAGGGTCATGGACAGTGACACAAATGACATAACAATTCCAAGCCAGACACAACAACCAGAAATGGCGGACAATCAAAACAGTTCTGAGACAGACAGAGACAAACTGATTGAGGTAACAGAGACAAGGATCAAAAAGACAAATAGTGAGACCAAAGAGATTAATTGAGGAGATGTAAGGTACAGAGCACAAAAAAAGTGCCTGAGTTAAACCAGTTAAGAGGAGTTGAAACCAGTTAAACTGTTGAATGGAATACATGATGCAATGTATGAGGTTGGACAAGATGACTTTTATAGAGAAAAAGGGAGATGTAATGATATGTGATGTTAATGTGTTTCACCACTAGGTGGCAGTATGACGTTGGTTAGAGGAAGTTGTAAGGAAAGACGGTTTGCCAAATAAAGAGGACTGACGGAGCTGCAATCGGTGTGTGTGTGTGTCGTCAATACAATAGCCTCAGGTGCGTTCAGATTCAATAAATACACCTTATTTAATTAATTACTTCAAGTAATCTTTTTTCCTTGTCAATCTATAGAATGAGGAAGCCCTGTCACATTCTGAAGAGGACTTGATTGATGCTGCCAGTAATGATGGTGAAAACTATGCTGATGATGAAGACGTGATGGAGGGGAAAAGTACTAGAGAAAAGACACCTGAATTTCCAGTGGTATGTAGACAGTGGTTCAATAACACATTGCTAGTAGTTACTGTAAGCCCATTACATAAAATTAGAGCATTTGGAGACAATACTACATAATAATAATAATAATAGATATACTGTATATGCTAACTGTAGCTGTTGTTCCCATCCAGTCAGCAGATATATTTCTACTGTTCCTAGATCACCTGGGGAAGCTACAGTGTGTTGCCTAACAATGTTAGTTTTTGTCAAGGCACGACATTTTATAATTGGATGATGTGGAGTTGAAGAAGCACATAGTGAGGCAGCCTGAAGTTAGGCTGTTTCAAAATAACAGTATCTGTAGAAGTAATAAACATGTAGGTTACAAGTCTAAATGGGTTAAACAAAGTATCATGGGTTAAATTGCATTTTTAGTAAATTACAATATTTTTTGTAACCTTTAGGAAAGTTACTTTCTAGGCTATATAGAATGATTGTTGTGAATACTTTATGCTAGACTGATATTACTGCTTAAGTTTGCCGCTGCTCATTCTCATTTATACATGCTTTTTAAATCTTTTTTCCTATATCTATAGGGCAGTGAAGACCAAGCAGATGGTAACAAGCCCCTGTATCCTGGTGCACCTGTCTCAAAGGGAGAAAGTTTATTGATGCTATGTCCTATGTGCTGCGGAACAATTTAATGGGCAAACACTTAGTCATTTACTGGAACTGTTCAACATAATGTTTCCAAGTCTGATTCCACCCTCACATTACCTTTTCCACAAAGAATTTGGAAGTTCAACAGTCTGAAGTTCACTTTTATTGTGAAAAATGTTTAGCATACCTTGGCATTAGTGCACACTGTCCCTCTCATTGTACCTTTTGCAACACAGTATTTGATGCCAACACAAGTTTAAAAAAGGGCTTCTACTTTCTTGTAATTCCCCTTCATGCACAGATTGAACAACTTCTGCAGGAACATGATGTCAGTCTTACTGAAAAAAGTAGATCCTTTGGTGTTTTTAACTGATATACAATCTGGTGGAAAATATCAAAAATTGTGTGACAGTGGAGTTCTTGGAAAAGATGATTTGGAATTGTGATGGTGCACCAGTGTTCAAAAGCTCTAAATGCAGCATTTGGCTGATTCAGTGCCAGCTAATTGAACTGGAACCAGAAATAAGAAAAGCCAGTGTATGGAGTCAAAGGGCCATCTCCTTTAATGCAACTTCAACACTTCCAAATGATAAATGGTCTCTGTTATGTCCATTCCGGACGAACTGAACTGTGATTGTTAGGTGATGCCTGATCGTGGTGAGGGGTGAGTGGCGAGTTTGATCTGGAGAGAGAATTTTTCCGGTTGTTGATTAAAGTGACTTTGCTTAGTTGAATCCCCACGTACAGCGTCTTCCTAAGCACACAACATTTTGGCGACCCCCACCCCCCTTCCTCACACTGCCCAGCGAGCCTCCAATTCTGTGGAAGCGTTGGCACCAGTCTTTCGAAACATATCTGGCAGCTGCAGGTTTAGCCGGCGTCAGTGACTTACGGAAAATGGCATTGCTGAAGCACTGTTTAGGAATCAAGGGACAACGGGTGCTAGATACACTGTACAGCAGTGACACCGACACAAGCTACGCGGCAACCGTGCGGCTTCTGAAAGACCAGTTCACTGCCCCACAGAGTGCACTGCTACGGCACTTTCTATTCAGACAGCGCCAGCAGGTCCCAGGTGAGTCAGCCCAGCAGTACGTCTCTAATCTTAAAGGCTTAGCCAGCTCGTGTAAGTTTGGCGCTTTGACGGAGGAGATGGTCCGCGATCAGCTGATTGAACACACTACTAATCCTAAAATACGGGAGACGTTGTTACTCGAATCAGACGATTTGACGCTAGCTAGAGCTGTTGCCATTGCGTTCCAAATCGAGTGCGCGGCTGAATGCGCAGCTAAACAACAACAACAACAAATTTATTTTTGTATAGCGCATTATCACAACATTACATTGTCCCAAAGCGCTTTACAGCATCCCCACCCAAAGCCCCCAGTGAGTAAGCCATAGGCGACAGTGGCAAGGAAAAACTCCCTAGAAGGAAGAAACCTTGGGAGGGACCAGACTCAAAGGGGGAGCCCATCCTCCAGGGGCCGGCAGGGAGAGTCAAATACAGTTTAGTCTGAAACACAAACGGGGAGCAGGGGGGAGATGACAAGCCGGTGCCAACACTTCCTCCAATCGCCAGGCAGCCAGAAGGCAGGGAGCGGGTCATACAAGGAAGATGACACTGGCAGAACGGCAAGCTGGATGCACGGTCGTCATTGGCAGTGGCGACGTCACATGTTGCAGGGTGTGCTGGACATCTTGATAGATTGAAAGCTCCAGGTAGCACCACCCAGGAGAAGGTGGTGGAAATAAATGCAATTAGTCAAAGTAAGGGAGACTATAGGCAGTGCTAAAAGTTAGATGAGTGCAATATGAAGTGCAATGCTCCGGCAGATATGGCTATGGCAGCATAAGTAGGAGGGAGAGGCAGGTGGGAATGCAGGCATGGGGAGTCCCTGAAATGTCAGCACTCCAATCCCACAAGCAATTGTGAAGCTAGAGTGACAGCACTGTCAATTCAGTTTATCCAAAGCCAATGGCACCGATCCCCACCCAGCTCTACACCTCACACTATAGGTTTAACTGGGAGTGAGAAGCTAGCTAGAGCTAGAACTAGTGTCCCTATAAGCTAAACTAAATAGGTGTGTTTTTAGTCTAGACTTGAATATTGAAAGTGAGCCTGAAACCCGCACATCCGGTGGAAGACCGTTCCACAGCTGAGGAGCTCTATAGGAGAAAGCTCTGCAGCCTGCCGTAGATCTTTCTACCCTAGGTACTAACAGATATCCCGCACCTTGAGATCGAAGCAAGCGTGGGGGATTGTATGTGGTCAGCAGATTATTAAGGTAGTCTGGTGCAAGGCCATTCAGTGCTTTATAGGTTAACAGCAGTATTTTATAGTCAATCCGAGACTTAACTGGTAACCAATGAAGGTAGGATAAGACTGGTGTGATGTGATCAAATTTTTTAGCGTTTGTGAGAACTCTGGCTGCCGCATTTTGTACCAGCTGAAGTTTATTTAAGGAACCAGACGGGCAACCAGAAAGGAGGGCATTACAGTAGTCTAGTCTGGTAGTTACGAAGGCATGTATTAATTTTTCTGCATCACGAAGTGAGAGCATCTTACGAAGCTTGGCTATGTTTCGTAGATGATAAAACGCAGTTCTAGTAATACTTCTTATGTGAGCATCAAAACATAGATCTGAATCTACTAGAAGACCAAGATTTCTAACCACTGTGTTAGGTTGTGTAGGAAGGCCACTAATGCTGAGGTGGTGAAACTTATTTCTTGCAGCCTTGGGACCAATCACCAGTACTTCTGTTTTTTCTGTGTTTAACATTAGAAAATTTTTTGCCATCCAGCACCAAATATCTAACAGACAATCTTCTAACCGAGATAGGAGTGATGTATCATCAGGGTTAACAGATATATATAACTGTGTATCATCTGCATAACAATGAAACCCAACACCATGTTTTCTAATAATGTTACCAAGCGGTAGCATGTATAGTGTAAACAGTAGTGGGCCCAGTACTGATCCCTGTGGGACACCGTATGTGACTTTGGTCACCAAGAGAGTGCTGTCCCTGTAATGCCAACTACACCTTCTAACCGGTCCAAGAGGATATTATGGTCCACAGTATCAAATGCTGCAGTTAAATCCAGTAATAAACTGACGCAGACGGATTCTACGCTGAGCCAAGCAGTACATATAAGTGCACCACTACTACGTGAGGTGCAGCAGCAGCCGCCGCCATCCAGCCCAGGCAAGAACATACCAGACTTAACATTAGACCCGGTCATGCATGTTACAAGACAACGGAGGCCGCAACTATGAAAACGGCTTCTGTTATGTGGCAACTGTGGGTCAAACTCACATGCCACCAGAGCAGAGGACTGCCCAGTTCACGAGCAAACATGCCGCAACTGTGGAAAAAATGTGTCGCTCAGCTCCCCCCAGGCTGGACGGACACGCCTCCCGGGTCTCACCCACCATAATACACCAGGTGACAGCGGGACCCATAAAATTCAAGTCCTGTACAACGAACATAAATGAAGTGTGTCTTCCCCTGCTGCTAGACACAGGCGCAAGCACCTCTCTACTGAATGCTAATACGCATCATACCTTCTTCCGTGACTTACCATTGTCCACGCCTGTTGCTGTCCTGCGTGGTTATGGGGATTCCAAAATTGATCTCTTGGGTTCCATTGAAGTGATGGTTAGCTATGGCACCAGGGTGCTGCCCACATCGCATGCCGAGGGGCAAAATTAATGGGGCTGGACCTGTTGACAGCTTTGGGATTTTCACTAATAGACACAGGAGATGCCGCCATCTTGACTGTTGGTGTTGGACAGTATCCTAAGTGGTCACCCCTGTTGAAGGGCTGGGCTGTCTCTCAGCATTCGCCCATTAGCCACTCATTGACCCCTCAGTGACTCCGGTAATTCAACCACTACGTTGCATTCCACTAGCCTTGAGGTATGGCGTCTCTGCTGAACTTCAGTGGCTGCAGGATGCCAGAATTATCAAACCAGTTGATGCTTCACCATGGGTGTCCAATCTAGTAGTGGTCTGAAAGGAATCAGGTGCTCTGCGTGTCTGCATGGATGTGTGCGCCGTCAATAAATCAATAATCCCAGACAGATACCCATTACCAACGCTAGATGAACTCATGGCGCAATTCCATGGCTCCACGGTGGACCTCAGAGAAGACTATCTTCAGGTGCCCCTTCACCCAGAGAGCAGAAACCTCATGGCCTTTGTAACACACCTGTGTGTTTTCCGGTACACTAGGATGCCTTTTGTCCTTAGCTCTGCCCCCTCCTGTTTCCAAAAGATCATGGCCTCAGTGCTGGCGGGTATACTAGGTGTAGTCATTTTCCTCGATGATGTGGTGGTACATGGTGCAACCATGGAAATTCATGACAATCGCCTCCACCATGTGTTCGAAGCTCTGGCCAAGCATAAGCTCACCCTTAACGCTGACAAGTGTGTTTTTGCTGGGCCAGCCATAGACCGTAGTGACCGTAGGTCGTAGACGCAGGAAAAGGCGTACACATGTTACAGAGGTGGCATCACCTGAGGTGTCTGTGTCTAACAGGTTTCAGGTGCTTCCAGCTTTAGAGCCGGAAGGGACTGGGGAAGCAGGTGGGCCCTTGGGCACTGAGGAGCCCCCTCCCCCCAGAAAGAGGGAGGTTGTGGTAGTGGGGGATTCAATTATTAGGGGAGTAGACAGTTATGTGTGCACGCGTGATAGAGGGTCCCGTACGGTGTCTTGCCTGCCTGGTGCCCAGGTAGGAGACCTTCCAGATCGTGTGGACAAGCTTTTGGCCCCAGCTGCGGTGGATCCAGTTGTCGTGGTGCATGTTGGCACCAACGACATAGGCAAGGGTAGAAGGGCTGTTCTGCAGGATAAATTTATAGAAAGTCGCCAATAAGCTTAGAAGCAGAACGTCCATGGTGGTATTTTCTGAAATACTCCCCGTGCCACGCGCAAGTCAGGCTAAGTTAGCTGAGATAAGGAGATTAAATGCGTGGCTAAAAGAATGGTGTAGGAAAGAGGGGTTTAGGTTTATGGGGCACTGGAGGACCTTCTGGAACAGGTGGGACCTGTTCAAGCCGGATGGGTTGCATCTGAACCGGAGGGGAACCAGTGTACTGGGAAGGCGTATTTGTAGAGTAGTTGAGGAATGTTTCAACTAGGGACTGGGGGGGCAGGGAGGTTAGTTAAGTATGTAACTGGGGGGAAACGGAAAGCCCCAAAAAATCATATTATAAGTAGGCACTGTAATAGGCCTACCCTTTGTTGTCTGTATTTAAACGCCAGGAGTATTAGGAATAAAATTCATGATTTAGAGGCTCTTATCTCATCAGACTCTTATGATATTATAGCAATAACTGAAACGTGGTTGAGTGATAAGGATGGACAAGAATATAATATGGATGGTTACACATTGTTCCGTAAAGACCGTATAGGTAAGAAGGGAGGTGGTGTTGCAGTATATGTAAAGGAAAACTTGCAGGCAAGGGAGCTTACTGATATAAGTAAAAGTACGGAAGCTATATGGGTAAAATTAGATGCTACAAACTCAAATAGCCTAATTGTCTGTGTTTGTTACAGAGCACCCAATGTAGCTGCTGAAGAAAGCAGATTGTTATACAGTGATATTAGGATTATGAGCAATAAAAATGATGTGGTAGTTATGGGTGATTTTAATCTACCGGGGATGCAGTGGGACATTGTTGCTGGCTCTTCTGAAAATGAACTTGAGATGGTGGAATTAGTACAGGATTGTTTTTTTACTCAGTTTGTTAACACCCCTACCAGGGGAAATGCCATTCTTGATCTTGTTTTGTCTAATAACCAGGACAGGATTGGTAAATTAGACGTTTTAGAACCACTTGACAGTAGCGATCATAACATGGTTAAATTTGAGGTTAAGTTTAGTGCCCGAAGAGCAAAGTCCAAATCAAAAATATATAATGTTAGGAAGGCTAACTTCAATTGTATGAGATTAAAACTAGAAACTGTGAACTGGATGGAGTTAAATAACAAAACTGTTGAAGAGGCATGGGAATTTTTTAAAAGCACATTATTGCAAGTGCAAGAGGACTTCATACCTGTTTCCAGCAAGAATAAATCTAGGAAATTGCAACCTAGGTGGTTTAATAGGGAAATAAAGTATAAAGTAAGGAGGAAAAGGGCTTTGTTCCAGAGATGGAAAATAACTGATGATGACATAATAAAGCAAGAGTATCTAAATCTACAGGCTGAATTAAAAAATGACATTAGACGAGCTAAAAGGAATGTCGAAAGGAAGATCGCATTGGAGGCTAAGGATGACGTTAAAAGTTTATTCCAGTATTTTAACTATAAAAGAGCTCTAAAAGATGAAATTACTAATCTGCAGGATAGTAAGGGTCTTATAATTGAAAATGACATTGACATAGTAAATGAGTTCAATGATAGTTTTGCACGGGTATTCACTGTTGAGGACACTAGTAACTTACCAGTTCTTATTACTAATCCAACATCGTCTATAACTAATATATATATAACTGAAGCTGATGTTTTGCAAAGCCTAGCTAAGCTCAAAATAAATAAATCACAGGGCCCTGATGGCATCTTACCTATAGTGTTAAAAGAGATGAGGGATATTATTTGCCGACCCTTAACATTACTGTTTCAAAAATCCTTATCTGAAGGTGTGGTACCTTCTGATTGGAAGCATGCCAACATAACGCCCATTTTCAAAAAAGGGGATAGAAGTAATTTGTCAAACTATAGGCCAATCAGTCTAACTTGTATAACTGGTAAAGTTATGGAGGCTATAATCAAAGAGAAAATGGTAGATTACCTGGACTCAAATAACATTTTGAGGGATAGCCAGCATGGATTTAGGAGAGGTAGATCCTGTTTAACAAATCTGTTGGAGTTTTTTGAGGAAGCTACTCAGGAAGTTGATGATAAGAAGGCCTATGATGTCATCTACTTAGATTTCCAAAAGGCTTTTGATGTTGTTCCCCACAAGAGGCTCTCACTTAAACTCAAAGCGACAGGTATTTTAGGAACTGTAGCGACCTGGATTGATAACTGGTTAACGGATAGGAAGCAGCGAGTAGTTATAAGAGGCTCAATGTCACAGTGGGCCTGCGTTCATAGTGGGGTACCGCAGGGTTCAATTTTAGGACCACTTCTGTTCCTAATTTACATAAATGATATAGACACCAATATATACAGTAAACTGGTGAAATTTGCAGATGACACCAAGGTGGGTGGTGTAGCAGATACTGAACTAGCGGCTCAGCAGCTACAGCGGGATCTTAATTTAATTAGTGACTGGGCTGACACCTGGCAGATGAAATTTAACATAGACAAATGTAAGGTACTCCATGTAGGGAGCAGAAATATAAAGTACAGGTATTTTATGGGACCTACTGAAATAAAGGTAGCTGATTATGAGAAAGACCTTGGTGTGTATGTTGATGCTTCCATGTCTCATTCTCGCCAGTGCAGGGAAGCAATAAAAAAGGCCAATAGGATGTTGGGGTATATCTCCAGGTGTGTGGAGTTTAAGTCAAGGGAGGTAATGCTAAGATTATACAATTCCTTGGTGAGACCTCACCTAGAATATTGTGTACAGGTTTGGTCACCATATCTTAAAAAGGACATAGCGGCCTTAGAAAAGGTGCAGCGTAGGGCCACAAGAATGATTCCTGGTCTTAGAGGAATGTCATACGAGGAAAGGTTATTTGAGCTAAATCTGTTCAGCCTCAAGCAAAGGAGACTGAGGGGGGACATGATCCAGGTCTATAAGATTCTAACAGGTTTGGATGCTGTTCAACCGAATAGTTACTTCAGCATTAGTTCCAATACAAGAACTCGTGGCCATAGGTGGAAATTAGCGGGAGAACATTTCAAACTGGATTTAAGGAAGCACTTCTTTACACAGCGTGTAGTCAGAGTATGGAATAGTCTTCCTGATAACGTAGTGCAAGCTGAATCCTTGGGTTCCTTTAAATCAGAGCTAGATAAGATTTTAACAACTCTGAGCTATTAGTTAAGTTCTCCCCATCGAGCTCGATGGGCCGAATGGCCTCCTCTCGTTTGTATAGTTCTTATGTTCTTAATATGTAGGCTTCCGTCTGTCTGCTGAGGGCATTTCTCCCCTTCAGTCCAATGTAGAGGCCATCATCTCTGTTCCTGAGCCCACCTCAGCTGCTCAGCTTGCCTCCTTCCAGTGCATGACGGGGTACTACATGAAGTTCATGCCACAGTATTCAGCTGTAACAGCCCCTCTACGCCAGCTGCTATGAAAGGATGTGCCATGGGTGTGGTCCATAGAGTGCGCTGAAGCCATACGGACTCTCAAAGCACAACTTACCTCACCTCCGGTGCTATCACACTTTGACATATCCAGCCCCACCGTGGTCACCTGTGATGCCTCAGCCACTGCCATTGGGGCTGTACTATTACAGGTGCAGAATGGCATCGAGAGACCTGTCGCATTTGCCTCTTGGGCCCTCAACCAAACTGAGCAACAGTATTCGGGTTGGGGAGCGTGAGGCACTTGCCTGCATCTGGGCATGTGAGAGATGGTACAGTATCTTTACCTGTATGGTCACCACTTCACATTGAGGACGGACCACCAGGCCCTGACAACTCTGCTGTCCTCTGCAGGCATTGCCCACAAGCCCCTGAGATTGCACCGTTGGTATGATTGTCTACGCCAGTATAACTACACCTTGCAGTTTACATCAGGCCGAGATAATATCGTTGCGGACCTCCTATCTCGATCAGTTCCTGCCCTGGCCCTACCCACCAGCATGAACCATGTCAAAAGGGAGATTATGCACATGCTACACACTCCACTTCAGGCCACTGTCACCCTACAGGAGCTAAAAGCATCCTCAGAACAGGACCCAGTCCTCTCCCAGCTCTGCACTTACATTCGACAGGGATGGCCGAAGGAAGTGCCAGAGGAGCTGCTATCCTTTTCCCATGTCAGGCAGGAGCTCTCATGCTGGAATGACTCATGTGTAGCACGTGGCTTTTGCACGGTGGTCCCAGATACCCTACGTGCGCGTGTGCTGGCCATGGCACATGAAGGTCACTTGGGCATAGTGAAACTTAAACAGCATTGCCAGGATCTGCTGTGGTGGCCAGGCATAGATAAAGACATTGAGGCCCTGGTTAAGGACTGTCCAGCATGCTTGATGAGTGGAAAAACGGACCGCCAACCTCTCCCACCCTTGCAACCCCTGGCCTGGCCCTCCCAGCCTTGGGAACACCTGCAACTAGACATATGTGGTGAGTTCCTTGGTGCCCCCCACCACCAACGTTTTTTGATTGTGGTTTACAATCTACACTCAAAATGGCCTGAATTGACCAGTACTGGCTCTATCACCTCCCGGGTCGTCGTGGACTTCCTCGAGTCTCTCTTCTCACGCTGGGGCCTTCCACGAACCATTACCACGGACAATGGTCCGCAGTTTGTGTCTGCAGAATTCGGTTTATACCTGGAGAACATGGGAATCCGACAGATCCACACGGCTCTGTACCACCCCCAAGCTAATGGTGGGGTGGAACACTTCCATAAATCCCTAAAGAATGGCATCAGGGCACACCAAGCACAGGGGTGCTCCTTTAGACAAGCCATACAGCTGACCCTGATGCACTACAGGGCGACTCAGCATTCAACTATGGGCGTCTCGCCAGCCTCCCTCATGCTGGGTAGGGAATTGAACCTACCACTCGACAGGCTCTGCCCCACTGCACTCCGGCATGCTCCCTCACCAGTCAAAGCTGCAGTCACCCATTTTCAGTTACAGATGAAATGGTGGTTTGACAAAAAAAGGAAGGTCAGGGCACCAGACACTGCTGTGACAGACTGGGTGAGAGCCCGCCGCCCGCACAGGGGAAACAAGATAGCATCACTTTGGTCCACCCCACAGAAGGTTGTCCGCCGTTTGGGCCCGGCCACATACCTTCTCATTGATGGCACTCACTGGCACGCCAGCTGTTTCCGGAAGGTGCCTAGGCCTCTTGCCTCATCAACCCAGGGTAACGGGGACATGCTCCACACCACACCCAGAGTTTTGCAGGAGGCCCCCGTACCTCAGACAGTGCGGCAGCCCTCAAGATATTCCCTCATCACCACAACCAGTGCCTCCATCACCATCAGCACTGCCCCTAGTTCCAACCTCCCCACCACCGTTAGCCCCACCCTCGGTTGTGTGCTCCCCAAAGCCAGTGCACGGCTGGAGTACTTAAAGGACTTTGTGTCTTCCTTTCACATTTGAAGCCCCAGAGGGGGGAAAATGTTATTGTAACACCTGTGTGGCGCCTATCTTCTAATAATGCCACACTGGTCCATAGGCCAGGCTCTAGGTACGGAATGGGAAGCAGTAAATAAAACAACACGGTTTGAATTTTTTCTAAACTTTAGTTTATAAGAAAAAGCTAAATAAATATGCATATGCTCCTACAGCGTAGTCACATACAGAAATTGACATAAAGTGAAATAAAACAGTAATTGAAATGGTTTGGACCATTTAGTTAGCTTCTCGTATTTTGGTGGGATCTAAATTCCTATTTTAGTTGTCTAATTTTGTTCTGTATAGAGTTCAGTCACAGTATTTTCACCAGTTTGACACTAATTAATTCTCTTCTAATTAAATGAAAGTTAATTATTTTAAACGTTTCATTTATATCTAATATTTGACTGCATATGATGAGGTAGCTATTTAAAGGTTTAACTCCATATGAATAGTGATTTTGGCTTCTTAAATGGTTTTCTTTTAGTTCGTCAACACCCAAAATTAAACACAAAAAATGCAATTTACCATTTCTGACATCAAGCAATCAACACTTAAACATAACCTCTTTTTCAACACATTCACAGTTGGTTCAAATATATACCTACGCAATGAAAACAATAAATGGTAACTTTTTCCTATTCTTACCAGAGTTCAGTTTATTTAAACTACGAAAATTAAAATAAAGCAACCCAATCTTTCTTTTTCCCGTCTCATCAGTTCTTTGAGATCACTTCCGGAAGACTACATTAAAGTTAAAGCACTTATTTTATTTATTTCTTTAATTTGCAGCATTATCTTTAATAAATTATTTTGTATTTATACAACATATTTATTAATATATTGTAACATGAATTAAAATACAAATTAAACCTTTTTTTTCTTTTACGGGTGACAAGAACATAAACCTGGGTTACATCCTCCCCCTCTGAAATATGCAAGTCCCTTTGCATACTACCGCTTATCATACTGTGAAAGGAGCTGAGGGTTCAGGGTAAGTGAAATCTGGAAGTGAATCTGCAATAGCTGTACTCAGACCTTGGAACAAGGACTGAACTATTGTTACTAAGGGATTTCCAAACTCAGGATAGGTTAGAGTTTTGGGTTTCCGTCTGTGTCTAGAAGACCTTCTGAGTTCAAGCTCTTCTTTGTCAGAATCTTCATCAGTTACGTTTTTCTTGTCAACTCATCATTTGTCTCCTCTGCAAGTTTAGACTGTGAATCATCAGATTGTGTCAATGGCAACCCTTCTCCCTTTTCAGGTAAAATACTGTAGGATCACACATGCACATATCACAGGGCCTAAATTCCAGGTGGCCTGAGACAAGGCCGAGCCTGGTACGAGAGGCACCAAAGGGGGGTTACACACACACACACACACACACAGATAACCAGGGAGGCTAGCACTCCAACTTTTATTGCCCAAAGATTTAGGGACCTACAGACAAGCAGAGTGGACTTCACGGACAGGGGTCCCTCGACTTGGCACACAACCCCCTCCACATACACTCTGCCTTACATCTCACTCACCCAACAGACGAACACCCTAAAGGAAATTTCAGTTAAGTTTGGCTTTTGTATACCCTGTATATTGATTTACTCACGACTACTAGTCTCAATATACAGATACGTTATGTTTGTATGTGTCCTTAGACAATCTTAGTGTTTTGTGTGCCACCCTTATAACCATGTTCACGGAGTATCACCTACTGTATTTCACCCCTTTGCACTTGAACACATATAAATTTAAATAAATAGATAGGTATAGCTACCATTGTATGTATGTTCTCATGGTATACCAGAAGAATCTGGAAAGTGAGTGTAATCAATGTGTCCTAACTTTTAGACTTTTAACACTTCTGTGTTAAAACCCCCCCCTTCTCTTCCAACATTCCTTTGAGGTCCCTATCTGATCTTGGTGGACCATCACCAAGTTTCTTTGTTTCTACCATGCTATGTTAAAAGAACTGAATTAAGGTGTATCTTATCCATTCTGGAGAAGATGAATTGGCACAAGCCACACCAAACAAAATATGTTGTTTCCAGATGTGCAACTTATATTGATATTACCACAAACTAACGGCCACGCCTATCTATGGATAAGATGTGCTGTTTGTAATATGAATATTTGATGTAATATCTGCACAAAGTGTAACATCTGTTGAGGTGCAACCCAAAACACCTGTATCCTATACTGATGTGAATCAGTCACATAGATAAAACAATTAATTGTTTAATCAATTAATACCTATGGTATGAGGTATGTACCTGTGAAGCTGGTATGGCATGTTTGGTATCAAACTGATTGTTAATCACCCCTGATTCCAAATCTGGTCAGTGATTACCATAAAAGTGGATGTATCAAAAGTTATAACAGCTTAATGAAAATCATCAGTAAAGGTAGAATCAGTCGGGCCATAAATCCCAAAAGGACTGATACAGACCCCCTTCCGAAAGCCCGCCAAATGGATGGCCAGCCATTGGGCCAGGATTCGAATTCCTGGTCATCCCTATTCATGAACTTTAGACCATAAAAACCTGGACCTCAGAACAAAGCAGCGTAGAGAACACCCAGCAGCCATACAGAAAAGACCATCATCCCGGGAGACGAGAAGCCCACCAGAAACCCTCCGGTGAAGGCCCAGCTGAACAGAGAACAGCACCCAAGACAAAGCTTCACCAGGAGAGAGAATCCAAAGGGGCTCCACTCCACTGCTTCAAACGCCGCGCCTTCCTGAGTGCCATCGGCTCAGCAGCTCTGCCATCAACTGCCAAGACCCCCCCCCCCCCACTCTTCAACCAAGTAAACCAACTTCCTTTCATTCTAACAACTTAAGCTGTTCTGTTAACCTGCTATAAGACTTTAGGGTCGTGTTTCCACAAACTGTGCTTGCTTTGCAGAACAGTATTTCCCATTTAAGGTTACTCATTTAAATCCGGTCATTGCATTTTCATAATTACATTGTTTGTTTTATTCCGTTATTTCGTGTTTGTTGTTGTGTTAGGTGTAATGTCTGTCTTATGTTAGTTGTAGTGTTAGCTAGGAATAAATGCATGTCTTTTACACAACTTTAGCCTCCGTCATTGAGTGTCTCATAATAAGTTCCTGCCTTTGTGCGATCTTGCTACACGCTCTGAACCTCAAAGTCGCCTGAAACATCGCGAGACTCTTTCTCATTGGCCGTGAGGGGAGCTTCGCTACCAATCGTGTACATTACCTGGTGACGCAGCTCGGTGGACGAGCCTTCTAACCCAGGTTACTAAGTGATACTGGTAATTAGTGAATCCCATTTAAGTCTCACATTAACAGACTCACGGGGATACCGCAATCGAGTTTGGAGGAGCCGACCATTCGGCATAACAATTGATTAATAATCGGCATTAAATAATAATTAATTAAACTTTAATTAATTCAAACATATTGGTGGAGAATATAAAAATTTATTTGAGCTATTAATTCCTACATTAATTGATGGAAGAACGCGGGCACAAGGTTCAAACTTTTTGTGAGCACACAATTTAGACTTTTTATGACCGAACGTGCAGTTGAATAAGCGCTACTGTGAACAGGTTGCAAAGTTGAGGATTAATTGCACTCACGGCAGTCCGAAGGCAATTAAACGGGATTATACGGGCTTATTATTTTTATTTCTATTATTAGTAGTTATTTACTTTTGTTTTATTTTCGGTTATTTTATTTTAGGTTTCATTCGTTTTAGACTGCAGTAAACTTAAACCCTATATCTGACGAGATTCTCAGGTATAGCGCGTTGTTTCCAGGATAGATTCGGACGAGTTTCTCCGTTTCTATAAATCCTGGCAGAGATCTCTCTCTCTATTAGCGAACAGGAATTCTTGTTAATAGGTTCTAACCTGAATTCTGTTGCGTGTACTCCCTGAGATAAGACCGATAGCTTAGCTACCTATCAGGATCTTTCTCGTATGTGTGTGCCTGCTTTAGACAAAGCAAGTTTAACACCGCTTTGCGCTGTGAGCCAAGTTTGTGTGTTTTTTGGAATTAGGGAGTCTCCAGTGCTTGAGACCCGCCGTGGTTAAGCACCATTTGCGACGAGATATAGTGCACTCGCTATTTTGATCTGTCGCCGTAACGCGAGCGCTGTCTCGCTTCAGCAATTGTTTTAAGGGGTTTTAAACGGCGAAAGACACAGAAGTTAGCCGCAAGCGGCGTGTGCATACGTTAAAAGTGTATGTCACTCATCTAGCGTCGGCAATCGCCTAGCAACCGTCTTGGTTACGAGTGCAGTCAGCGAACGCCACTCTAACCACTTAAAGGTCAGAACCCTGAAGGCCTGCCTGGCGCCATTTGTTTTTTTTCTCTTGGGTCACCAGTGACCCCACCCCTTAGGCTCACGTACCTGGGACCCCCCCCCACAAAGGGAGCAACGTCCCATTGAGCCTCTAGTGGTCAGGCATAGAACTACCACTCCATTTCAAAAGTGCGCCTCTAGTGGTCAGGCATAGAACTACCACTCCATTTCGAAATTGCGCCTCTAGTGGTCAGGCATTGGACTACCACTCCATTTCGAAATTGCGCCTCTAGTGGTCAGACATTGGACTACCACTCCATTTCAAAAGTGTGCCTCTAGTGGTCAGGCATAGAACTACCACTCCATTTCGAAATTGCGTCTCTAGTGGTCAGCCATAGTAGTGTAACAACATCTGAGTTGGGTCTCTAGTAGTCAACACCGGTAATACCAACACACATAATTGGACACACAGGTTCTTGCCTGAAAGCAGGAATCAACTTCACAGACCAAATCGATTAGATCACAACACACTAACATCTAATTAGGTTATTGCTGCATAACTAATTGATGTTTACAATTAAACAATAAGAAACAATTAATTTGGTTTGATTTCTGTTTTACCTTCTTGATTTATTTTAGGTTTTATTTCATTTCATGCTTTCATTCACTCCCTCTCCCCCAACAAGGAGACTTGCATAGAAGTTCAACCATTATTAATAACAGTAAACCAGTTACACATCAGGGAGGCATTGAGGTTTTGGACGTGATCGGTTGAGCTTTTCCTGTGCTGAGTGCTTACCATTCGCTCTCTGTTGGTTGAGCTTACCTGTAGCTCTGCTGTCACTGCTTACGATCGTACAGTTTGTCAGAACTGAAGGGAAGTTCTCAGCAATTGGACGCCCAAAAGCGCGCCAGCTGGGCTGCACCCGCTGACTCATTAAGGGCAAGGTTGGCAGGTATCTCGGGAGGTCATTACAAGTTTGAGCAGGACCTCGTCTAGGGCGAAGTTCAGGAGAACAGCCCTAGCTTGGACTCTCAATCGGTTGGGTGACACCCGAGTGCCGTTGCGCCGTCTCTTGTTCGAGTCAGGGCCAAAAGTGCGCCCGATAAGCTGAGCCCCACCTGGGTTGTTTCAGTTGTGCGTACAGAACACCCCCTTCCAAGTTGACATTGCTGGGGATCGGGGGAGTGGGAGCTGGACTTGGGCCTGCTTGGCTGGGATTGAGCTTGTGGGACGTGCCCTACTCAGGAGGGACACCTGACAGCGTTCAAACCTCTCTCACTGGATGACTAGCTTAACACCGCAACACCTCATATAGGGACAAATAAAGCAGAACCTGCTAGTGGCCCCTCTTCTGGTCAAAGCGGAGTTGTACGACCGAGCCCAACCCAGGGATAATCTGAACAGCAAGCTACGCTTGAATGCAGTCCCATTGGTTTGAAGCTGTTATTTCTCATTTCCTGTTCCCAACTTCTCCTGTGGTCTTCTGACACTGTCAGTAGCCACAGATCTGCAATTTCCAGGATAAGGCTTTATCCTTTCCCCCTCACTAGGGCATCTCTCAGGCCCTAGAGTAACTCGCACTGTTCTAACCTGCAACAACTTCTCCCAGGGAACAATTTTTGTTTGTTTATTTTTTCGTGGGTAACTATTCCCGTGGTTCACTACACCCTTCCAGTTACCCATTGACAGGCCCCAGTTCTACTTTATTTTATTTTGTTGGTTTAATTTGTTCGCCCAGATTTAGGTGTTAGGCCTCCCACCTTGACAAGACCCAGCCTGAGTATAACAGATTTCTGCGATCACCCTCCAGTTGACCGAGTCACCATGACCCACAGAGAAAGCCCCTTTGACCAATGGAAGGATTTAGGTACCTGGCTGGATGTTGTGACTTCTGACTTCCTGCCCAGTCAAGCCGATCTCACACGGTCCAAAGGAGCTAACCAGCTTGAGGAGAACATTGCCGAACTGATGGCCACACCACCCACTCAGAAATGCGGGAGTAAGGAGCTAACCAAAATACTCGGCTCCCTCGCACACAAACTCCTAGCCAGGCTGCAGATTAGCGAAGAGGAAACGTCTTGCCTCAAACAAAGGGTGCAATCACTCAAGCAGCAGGAGGAAAACACCCAACGACTACTGGCAGAGGCACAGAGAGATGCCGCCCAGGCCCAGCATCACATTGGGAATCTGGAGCAAGAACTCCAAAAGAGAAGCTCTCCACCCCATGAGGAGGAGGAGACGGAAGAAGGCGAAATGCCTCACACCAGCAAAAAGCTTCAACACGCCCTGGAAGAGCTCAGAGCTGAAGCTGACCAGCAAAAACAGCAAGCCAGAGCCACCAGGGAAAACCTTGAAGCCAGACTGGACCAGGCCGACACCCTGCTGGACAGAGCCCACGCGGAGCTCAAGAACAAGGATGGTCGGATCCAGGCCCTGGAAAACCATCTGGCAGAGGCACAGAGAGATGCCGCCCAGGCCCAACATCACATTGGGAACCTGAAGCAAGAACTCCAAAAGAGAAGCTTTCCACCAGATGAGGAGGAGGAGACAGAAGAAGGTGAAATGCCTCACACCAGCAAAAAGCTTCAACATGCCCTGCAAGAGCTCAGAGCTGAAGCTGACCAGCAAAAACAGCAAGCCAGAGCCACCAGAGAAAACCTCGAAGCCAGACTGGACCAGGCCGACACCCTGCTGGACAGAGCCCACGCGGAGCTCAAGAAAAAGAATGGTCGGATCCAGGCCCTGGAAAACCATCTGGACGAGGCACAGAGACGTCTGCACAAGATGAATCACCAACTGATCAGCTCCCAGGAACAGCTCACCGATGCCAGGATGAAACATCGGGCGGACGCAGAAGAGATTGACCGGGTGAGACAGGAATTGAAGCAAGCATATGAGGTGAAGTCGGAATTCGAGGCACCCTACGAATCAGTCATGGGACCGACGTCATCTCTAACAGTGCGATCGCTCCCAAGGCACACGGGGATCTCTCATCGGGATGAGGTAACTCCCTGACCCTCACCAGACCTTGAGGAACCAAGAACCCAAAAGGTCTCTCTCAGAGAAGACACCACAGATGGAACAGGCCTACCAAAGCGAACGTTACACCAGCACCGGGTTACCACAAAGGAGCTTGATAAAGTAGCTCGGAATATCAACACATTTACCTCGAATCCCAGAGGAGGCCACGACATTCACGCCTACCTCCAGGACATCGACTTCCACCTCCAAAGACTGGACAATGTGACCAATGAGGACAGAGTCTACCTCATCAGGATCACATCTAGTCTGGAGGTCCGCAGCTTCTTGGATCGACAACCTAGTCGAATCAAAGCCAACGCCATGCTGCTACACGAAGCACTGACTCGGGAGTTTGCTGATCCTGAGTCAGAACAAGGTATCGCTGTCGCCTTTGATGTTAAACAGAGCAGACAAGAAGCTCCTCAAGCCTACTACAATCGCCTTTGTTCGGCATATTTTGGGTCCAGAAATGAGCCAGACATGGAAGAAGATGCAAACTTCAAGGCTCTCTGAGAGAACCTCCACCCAACCATTAACCACTACCTGGGGCTCATGGCTTGTCCCCGCACCATAACAAGTCAACAACTGCGAGACCTGGCGATCAAGGCGTACCACAAACAAAGAACAGCAGCTGAGAAGGCAACCAAGGCTCCGGCAGTGCTGAACCTTGGCACTACAGATCCCAACCTAGCGTTGGAAGGTGGCCACCCTCCTCATCAACCACCAATCCACAACTCATCCACAAGCCACCCTCATGTCAGCCAGTCTCTTCTACCAGGTGCAGTACCTAGCCGCCCAGAAGAACAAAACCCTCCAGCCGAGGAAATGCTCTTTGGACGTGCAGGCGTATTCAGCCGTGGGCACCAGGATGGATCACATGATCCCCCTCAGTTTGTCTGTCGGCCCCATGGATCTCATGCACCCTGTATACATTTCCCAACTTGAGTCCATTCCTCTCCTCATTGGGAAAGACTTGCTGAACCGGTTTCAGTCGTTATTGGATTTCCAGCAGTTGAAAATGTGGGCTCAAGTCAGAGAACCGCTGCCACTGGGGACACCTGACGCCGCCACACAGGAACGTCAAACCCTGGCTGCCTCCTCAGACCTTACTCCACGCCATGGAGGATACCCAACTGGAGATCACTGTCGTGACACAAGAGACCCATGCCAGCATCATGCCTCCTTCCTGTGCGGGCTGGACCCTACCCCGGGATCCTTCCGTCCCAAGATCAGGAAAGGCATTCGGCTCCAAGGCATGGAAGTCACCGATGTGGTGATGACCATGGGGGTGGAAAAATCAGCCATCAACCAGAAGCTGTACGATGAGCTGAAGAGTAGTGACCCTCCCGTGCCTCGTGTCAGCAAAACCTCAAGGTTCCCACTGAGCATGGACCCGGAGTCCACCACTACAGCCACTGGCGTCTGCGCCCTGGACCTTGTCTGGAACAAGCGAGCCCTGAAACACTGCTTCATGGTCGTCCCAGACCTCCCACATTCAGTGTACCTCGGTGCAGACCTCCTGGTCAGGTTAGCCGTTCAAGTGGACACAATCAACAACGTCCTTTGGACCTCCTTCAGGGGACAAGCACCCCCACCTGAAGTGACCCTAGACAACCTCTGTTCGGGACAAACCATCCCAGAAGCATGTGCCATGACCACTGAACACACCACGACACTCCCCGCCTACACAAAGAGCATCTCGATTCGCATAACCATGAAAAGGGGCCAGACGTTAAACCATTCCCTGGCCTTTTTCCAGCCATCCACACAAGCCACGGAAATGGGGTTAACGCTGGAAGCCACACCGCTGCTGGAAGTCACATCCCGGATGGCATACGTGCTGTTCAATAACTGCACAGCAGCCGACATCACCATACCCAAGAGGACTACGGTGGGATGGCTCATCAGCCAACAATTCCACGACTTTGACTTGACTCTCCCAGTGATCGGCCAGATCCCCACCAATTTGCTGCCGGCCCAACTGGACAGGGACCGTCTGTTTACAGTACCGACTCAAGCTATCGCCATTGTCTCCTCAGTGCCGGTGACAAAAGAGGCTGTGTGTCGCATTGAGCTTGCTGGTGATCAACATCTCACAATCCATGCCATAACCACCCAGCCAGACGTAGTACAATCACCTAGCATGCCGATTCCAGGAGGGGCCTGCACAAGTGGACTCGGGGAACCCTACTCCGGTTTTGACATGGAAGTGCAACAAATCCTTGCAGACGCCGATGCTATCGACAATGAGGAAGATCGACAAAAGCTTCGTCAAGTCATTTACAAGTACAAGGATTTCTTTGCCAAAGACTCCCTGGATTGTGGACTGACGGACATCCACGTGGTCCGCATCCCCACCTGGCCGGGGGCCCCACAGACCTTTGTAAAGCAATACAAGATACCCATTGCCTCGTATGAACCCATTCAGGACATCATTGACTCCATGCTGGAAAAAGGGATCATCCAACCGTGCAATAGCACTTACTCGGCTCCCATCTGGCCAGTTCTTAAACCAAATGGAAAATGGCGGCCCACCATTGACTACCGCAAATTAAACCAACAAGTTCCCCTGTCCCGTTAGCCCATGACGCAACTGGACCAGGAACTGCCTAAAGTCAGAGGCGCCAAAGTCTTCTCAACCATGGATGTGGCTTCAGGATTCTGGACTATCCCAGTCCACCCCGAGGACCAACATAAGTTAGCCTTCACTTTTGCCAACAAACAATACACTTTCAACCGCTGCCCTTTTGGATACGCTAATTCACCGGCTGAATTCAACATCTTCCTGAACAAAGCATGCCCTGATGCCCGTGCTCGAGGGAACCTCATCTACGTGGATGACATCCTCATCAGAAGCACCACAATGGAAGAGCATCTAGCTGAAATCGACCATGTTCTGGAACAACTAGCGAAGGCTGGTGCCAAAATCGCCCTCCACAAAGGCCAGTGGTGTAAAACCAGAGTCAACTACGTGTGTCTACTGGTTGGTGCAAATGGTATCGAACCCCAATACAGCCGTACCCAAGCCATCCAGAACCTGACAGAGTTGCGTAGTTTCCTCGGCGTCTGTAATTACTCTCGGCAGTTCATGGACAACTACTCTGATTTGAGAAACAGTACTCTGATTGTGAGAAAGCACTGCTCTGCACTGTCTGGGCAATAAAGCATTTCTCCAACTACATTGGAGGGCAGAAGACAGTCATAGAAACAAACCATCAACCTGTCACATTCTTGAACAGCCAGCGCATCAGGGATGGCGTGGTCACCAATGCACGGATAGCCACCTGGCTGATGGCACTCCAAGGCCGTGACATCAAAATCCGGCATGCCCAGAACCACAAGCTACCCCTGGGCATGGGACTGGCCACCTGCCAAAGCTGTTCTCAGGAAGGACCACCAACACCCAGCATTCTGGACACGTCGACCCCAATGGAACCCTCTCAACACCACTACTTTGATGAGAACATCTGTCAAAACATGACCACCGTTTATGTGGATGGGTGCGCATTCAACCAACAGGGGACCCTAAAAGCTGGAGCCGGCATTCTGTGGCTCAACGACGACCCCGTCCCAGCACAGCAGTTCAAGCTTGGTCCCCACACGTCACAGTACGCAGAGCTAGCAGCAGTCTTAATTGCCTTGGAGGTGGCCTCCGAACATGGCGTACAAGACCTACTGCTCTGCACAGACTCCAACTACACACGTCTCAGCTTCATGTGCCATCTCCCTCACTGGAAACAAAATGGCTTTAAAACTTCAGGAAACAAGCCCGTCAAACATCAAGACCTCCTGCAGGCATGTGATGTTCTCATTACTGCACAAAACATGCATATTTACTGGAAGAAGGTTCGCGGTCATTCCAGACTCCCGGGACTTGACAAGACATACAATGACCGCACGGACGCACTCGCAAAAGCAGGGGCCCTACATGGTGACCCGTGGGAGTTTCATTCCCCCCCACCCACCCATGCTGTCCAGGTCATCACCCGCAGCCACAGCCGAGCGTCTGCCTCGCAGCCAGCGGCCTCATTGCTGGGACTTTCCCCTCAGCTTTCCGACTCGGACATCATCTCCCTCCAATCCACTGATGCTGCGCTCGGCAAGGTCTGTGATCACCTCCGCGACCCCTCTGCCAACTCGATCTCCGCAACCGACCGAGACTCCCTTCCTGAACTCCACACTTCGCCGCGGCTCGTGGTCCCTCAGGCACAAAGGGGGGTCATGCTACTGTACGCCCACCGCGATGCCAAAACAACCTACGAGGCACTTAGTCAAGTAGCCTACTGGCCTAACATGCGACAGGATGTAACAGAATATGTGAAAGGATGTCTGGTCTGCTGCCAATTTCAACCAGCAAACCCAAACCACAAGGCACCTCTGCAGCGACGGGGTATCAATTTCCCATGGTCAGATCTACAGATTGACTGGGTAGGACCCCTGACGAGATCAGCTCGCGGAAACAAATACTTCCTCACAGTCACCTGTCAGTTCACTAAGTGGGTAGAATGCCTCCCAGCACCCAACGACACAGCCCAGACAACGGCATATCTGCTCACGAACCATGTGTTCTCCAGGTTTGGCCTCCCACTGAAAGTCAACTCAGACCGAGGCACCCACTTCATAGCCGAAGTGATGCAGGACATCTGGAAACTGTTGGGGATCAAAGCCCAGTTCCACATCAGCCACCATCCTATGGCATCCGGCCAAGTAGAACGAACCAACCGAACCGTCATCAGTATGCTCAAGAAATATGTGGCATCCAATCAGAAAGATTGGGATGTGAAATTGCCTCTGGTGCTCATGGCAATCAGAGCCACACCCCACAAGTCCACAGGAGTGTCCCCCTTCGAACTGATGACAGGACGACAAATGACACTCCCTCTCCACCTACTCTACCAACCTGGTGACAACAATCTCATCACAGCCTACACCACACAACAATATCTGGACAGCCTGCACCAGCATTTGAGAGCTTCCTTTGCATTCGCCCAACAAAACCTGCAAAGAACCGCAGAGGGCAGGAAAGCCTACTATGACCAGAAAACCTCACAAGATGAACTCCAAGTGGGAGACAAAATCTGGTACTATAGGTTTGTGCAACCAAACTCAGCACAAAGACTTTCCAGGAAGCTTCTACCATGCTGGTCAGGACCACATGAGATCGTGGAGAAACTGTCACCTGTGGCTTACCGAATCCGAACCAACAAAGGCACCCAAGAAACATGCCTCAAGTGGGTTCATCGGAATCAAATCAAGAAATACCAAGCCCAAAGAAAGCCTGAAACACCCACCAACCAGCCTTCTCAAGACGAAGCCAGCAGCTTGGAATAAACCACATTCCAACCAAAAGAAAGACAACTTTTCCAGCCGAAATCTCCTCCAAAACCTCAACAAGAAAGACCAAAGAGAAAGGGGAGGAAGGATGGTCACAGATAGGGTAGACTAAGGTGGTGGGCTTGACTACTGATATCTGGGTGACCTTTTCATTTTTTTTGTTTATCTGTTTCTTTGTTTTGATAACTTTTCATTTTATTTTGTTGTTGTTTTTGGTAAGGACCTGGGGTGGCTCACGCGTGCCCAGGAAATTACTGAAGAGGATCCGGTTTTGCAATTTTCTTTGTCCTGTTTGTTTCTTTGCAATTGTTCTCTGGCCGAGAATTGTTGCCCACTATTTCTTTCTCCTTTTCCCTTTGCACCGGTGTGCACAACATTCAGAGTCTCGACTCACCCCCTCAATCTTTATTTTCTACCCCCTATTACTAGGATGATGCTGCCCCAGCTATTAGCATTACTCTGCCTAGGAGGCTGAGGCTCCAGTCTGACATGGTGTTCCCTGGGCCTCCACCTGGCACCGTCTTCCGGGGACAGCCCGGTCTTGTGATTACCAACTGTTGTACCCACACAGAAAGAGTATTCGTCTGACGATGTCAACCGAGCCCATTACCTGCACGAGAGACCCCAAACTAGTGGGACAGGTGTCAGATGGACTCAGGATGCCCTGCATCATGCTGCCGCTGACACTACCCACAGGTTGGAGCAGTAACCCAACGACCGTGACCCAAGCTGAGTCCAATCGACGGCCCAAGAGGCTCCTGAGCACCCTGCTGGGAGCTGCAGCAGCCGTTGGCACCCTGTTCGACATAGGATTCACCACTCCTCGCGGTCCCAGAAGCCAGGCGCCAGCCCCTGCGCCTCCTCCCTGTCCATCCTGTCACTGTGCCACCCTGAGCGCCAAACAATGGGATGTCAACAATGCCTCGTTGCATGGTGGTGATCCTGTTTCAACTTCCGTCGCCTGAATGATGGCAATGCCATCATCAGCCGAAAGGGGGGATATGTAGGATCACACATGCACATATCACAGGGCCTAAATTCCAGGTGGCCTGAGACAAGACCGAGCCTGGTACGAGAGGCACCAAAGGGGGGTTACACACATAAACACACACACACAGATAACCAGGGAGGCCAGCACTCCAACTTTTATTGCCCAAAGATTTAGGGACCTACAGACAAGCAGAGTGGACTTCACGGACAGGGGTCCCTCGACTTGGCACACAACCCCCTCCACATACACTCTGCCTTACATCTCACTCACCCAACAGACGAACACCGTAAAGGAAATTTCAGTTAAGTTTGGCTTTTGTATACCCTGTATATTGATTTACTCACGACTACTAGTCTCAATATACAGATACGTTATGTTTGCATGTGTCCTTAGACAATCTTAGTGTTTTGTGTGCCACCCTTATAACCATGTTCACGGAGTATCACCTATTTCACCCCTTTGCACTTGACCACATATAAATTTAAATAAATAGATAGGTATAGCTACTAGAGGTCGACCGATGTATCGGTTTTGCCGATTAATCGGCACCGATAGTTGATTCCCGGAACTATCGGTTATCGGCAAAAATCCACGCCGATAGTTTTTCCGGGTTGCGTCAGAGCTGAAGCGGCTGAGAACGGTCCGTTGTCCTTATACAGTGCAAGAGCCAACATATATATCTATGGCAAGAGCCACCTCTATAGGCGAAAATCGCTGTAAAGCACATGCTTTTGTTTTGACACGTGATACTGTTAGTTGCAAGGAGAGCGCAAGCTGCCTGGAGAGAGCGCGGTGCACGGACAATGCTGACACTTCAAATGCACGTTTAAAACATAGACAGCGAAAAGGTATGTATACAGTACACTACAGTACATGTTTTCATCTCAATGTAAAGTAATTCATTTGTTGATTAGATTCTGCATTGGAGAAAGAACAGCAGTATGTTTGTCGACAAGGCTGAGAGGACGCTAACATTAGCAGTAGGCTACATCAAGCGGTTAAAATAATGTGGCAAAAATACACGCAAGTCTGACCCAAATGTTTAATGTCATGATTTCAGTTCTTTTTATCTTCAGGCACAGGGTGCGATTTGCCGGGGGGATGGGGGGATCCGACTGGAGCACTTTGAAACAGTGAATCTTTTTGCGACGCAGTGTTTTACTGATTCGGAGTTTCAAAAAGCTCTGTTGATACTTTGCTCACCTTCTCTATATAATATATTTGTTATTTGAAATGAAATCATTACTATTATAGGCCTAACTTACGATGTTTTTATTAAATTTGTTATCACGTACTGTAATACAGCTCCCTTCGTATTATAACCATTTCATGATGTGACACTCATTATCTGGTTCTTGCCTAAAAAGACGGGTACCGGTATATAATGAGCGTTGTTAACAGATTACACAAACAGTTTGGTCAACCTCTGTCTATGGAGAGAGAAAAAAGTTTTCAAAATAGAAGCAAATATAGTGGGAGACTACACATATAATATACATTTATATAATTAATATTATATATAATTATAATATTATATAATTATTATTATAATTCATTTTGTATGTAACTTTTTTTTTCTTTATTTGGAGTGTTACTTTTTGTTTCAGTTTGAAAGCATGTCTTTAATTTACCTAAATATTTATTAATATATTCATATTTATTTCATATAGCACATTTTCATGATTCAGTACTGTTTTTTTGTTTGGTTTTTGTAATAAAGTTTAGTACTATTTTACATGTAGTGTTGTGTTTTAATTTAGTTTTTTTTTTTTTTATCCAGTATCCATTTTAAAAACTATCGGTTAATTAATCGGTTATCGGCAAGTACGGACCAACCTAACTATCGGTATCGGTAAAATTCAATATCGGTCGACCTCTAATAGCTACCATTGTATGTATGTTCTCATGGTATACCAGAAGAATCTGGAAAGTGAGTGTAATCAATGTGTCCTAACTTTTAGAGAGTCTTCTGTGTTAAAACCCCCCCTTCTCTTCCAACATTCCTTTGAGGTCCCTATCTGATCTTGGTGGACCTCACCAAGTTTCTTTGTTTCTACCATGCTATGTTAAAAGAACTGAATTAAGGTGTATTTTATCCATTCTGGAGAAGATGAATTAGCATAAGCCACACCAAACAAAATAACCCCCTCCACATACACTCTGCCTTACATCTCACTCACCCAACAGACGAACACCCTAAAGGAAATTTCAGTTAAGTTTGGTGGGGAGAGACGGAAAGCCCAAATAAATATTAAAAGTAGACAATGTAAAAGGCCTACCATTAGTGGTCTGTATTTGAATGCTAGGAGTATTAGAAACAAAATTAATGACTTAGAGGCTTTAATTTCTTCAGACAATTACGACATTATAGGAATAACTGAAACATGGATGAGTGACAATGATGGTGATGAATATAATATGGATGGTTATACGTTGTTCCGTAGAGACCGGATAGGCAAGAAGGGAGGTGGTGTTGCAGTATACGTAAAAGAAAACTTGCAGGCAAGGGAACTCACTGATAAAAATAAAAATTCAGAAGCTGTATGGATCAAACTTGATGCTAAAGATTCAAATGGCCTAATTGTCGGGGTTTGTTATAGGGCACCTAATGTAGCTGTAGAGGAAAGCAGAATATTATATGATGATATCAGGATTATGAGTAATAAAAATGATGTGGTGGTTATGGGTGATTTTAATTTACCTGGGATACAGTGGGACACAGTCTCTGGCTCTTCTGTAAATGAACTTGAGATGGTGGAATTAGTACAGGATTGTTTTTTTACTCAGTTTGTTAATACTCCTACCAGGGGAGAAGCCCTTCTTGATCTCGTTTTTTGTAATAACCAGGATAGGATTGGAAAATTAGAGGTTTTAGACCCATTGTACGGTAGTGATCATAACATGGTTAAATTCGAGGTTAATTTTAGTGTCCGAAGAGCAAAGTCTAAATTAAAAGTATACAATGTTAGGAAGGCTAACTTTAATGGTATGAGACGGAAATTAGAAACTGTAAACTGGACAGAGTTAAATAGCAAAACAGTTGAAGAGGCATGGGAATTTTTCAAAAGCACATTGTTGCAAGTGCAAGAGGACTTCATACCTGTTTCCAGCAAAACTAAATCTAGGAAACGACAACCAAGGTGGTTTACTAAGGAAATTAAGAATAAAGTCAGGAGGAAAAGGGCTCTGTTCCACAACTGGAAAATAACTAATGATTTCAAAATCAAGCAGGAGTATCTAAGTCTACAGGCAGAGTTAAAAAATGACATTAGGCTATCAAAGAGGGATGTAGAAAGAAAAATTGCATTGGAGGCTAAGCATGACAGTAAAGGTTTCTTCCAATATTTTAACTCTAAGAGAGCACTAAAAGCTGAAATCACTAATTTGCAGGATAGTAAGGGCCTTATAATTGATAACGAAATTGATATGGTAAACGAGTTTAATGATTATTTTTCAAGGGTGTTCACAATAGAGAACACAAGTAATTTACCACCAATTAATACGAATACAGCATCGTCTATGACCAATATATGTATAACTGAGGTTGATGTGATACTAAGCCTAGCTAAACTCAAAATAAATAAATCGCAGGGGCCTGATGGCATCTTACCTTTAGTCTTGAAAGAGATGAGGGATATTATTAGCCAACCTTTGACTTTAATATTCCAGAAATCGTTATCTGCGGGTGTGGTACCATCAGATTGGAAGCATGCTAATATAACACCCATATTCAAAAAAGGGGATAGAAGTAATCCAGCAAACTATAGGCCAATCAGTTTAACTAGCATTACTGGAAAAATAATGGAAGCTATAATTCAAGTGAAAATGGTAGATTACCTAGATGCAAATAACATTATAAAGGATAGCCAACATGGATTTAGGAGAGGTAGATCCTGCTTAACGAATCTGCTTGAGTTCTTTGAGGAAGCTACAAGTGAAATTGATCACAAAAAGGCCTATGATGTGATTTACTTAGATTTCCAGAAAGCCTTTGATGTTGTCCCCCACAAACGGCTCTTGTTAAAGCTTAAAGCTGCAGGAATTTTAGGAACTGTGGCAGCTTGGATCAAAAACTGGCTAACTGATAGGAAGCAGCGAGTAGTTATTAGAGGCACTATGTCACAGTGGGCCTCCGTTTATAGTGGGGTACCGCAGGGTTCAATTTTAGGACCACTATTGTTCCTAATTTACATTAATGATATTGACACGAATACATACAGTAAACTGGTTAAATTTGCAGACGACACTAAGGTGGGCGGGGTAGCAGATACTAATCAAGCAGCAGAGAGGCTTCAACGGGATCTGGATTTAATTAGCGAATGGGCTGATACTTGGCAGATGAAATTTAACACAGATAAATGTAAGGTAATCCATGCAGGGAGCAGAAATATACAGTACAGATATTTTATGGGTTCCACTGAAATAAAGGTAGCTGATTACGAGAAAGATCTCGGTATGTATGTTGATGCTTCCATGTCCCACTCTCGCCAATGTGGGGAAGCAATAAAAAAGGCGAACAGAATGTTGGGTTATATCTCTAGATGTGTGGAGTTTAAGTCAAGGGAGGTGATGTTACACTTATATAATTCCTTGGTAAGACCCCACCTAGAATACTGTGTGCAGGTTTGGTCACCACACCTCAAGAAGGACATTGCTGCCTTAGAAAAGGTGCAACGAAGAGCTACGAGAATGATTCCTGGTCTTAGAGGAATGTCTTACGAGGAGAGGTTAGCGGAACTGAATCTGTTCAGCCTTGAGCAAAGGAGACTAAGGGGGGATATGATTCAGGTCTATAAGATTCTAACGGGTCTGGATGCCGTTCAGCCAAATGACTATTTCAATATTAGTCTAAATACTAGAACTCGTGGCCATAAGTGGAAATTAGCGGGAGAACATTTTAAAACAAATTTGAGGAAGCACTTCTTTACACAGCGTGTAGTCAGAGTATGGAATAGTCTTCCTGCTATTGTAGTGGAAGCTAAAACCATGGGTTCCTTTAAATCAGAGCTAGATAAGATTTTAACAACTCTGAGATATTAGCTAAGTTCTCCCCAAACGAGCTTGATGGGCCGAATGGCCTCCTCTCGTTTGTAAATTTCTTATGTTCTTATGTTCTTATGTTGTTTCCAGATGTGCAACTTATATTGATATTACCACAAACTAACGGCCACGCCTATCTATGGATAAGATGTGCTGTTTGTAATATGAATATTTGATGTAATATCTGCACAAAGTGTAACATCTGTTGAGGTGCAACCCAAAACACCCGTATCCTATACTGATGTGAATCAGTCACATAGATAAAACAATTAATTGTTTAATCAATTAATACCTATGGTATGAGGTATGTACCTGTGAAGCTGGTATGGCATGTTTGGTATCAAACTGATTGTTAATCACCCCTGATTCCAAATCTGGTCAGTGATTACCATAAAAGTGGATGTATCAAAAGTTATAACAGCTTAATGAAAATCATCAGTAAAGGTAGAATCAGTCGGGCCATAAATCCCAAAAGGACTGATACAGACCCCCTTCCGAAAGCCGGCCAAATGGATGGCCAGCCATTGGGCCAGGATTCGAATTCCTGGTCATCCCCTATTCATGAACTTTAGACCATAAAAACCTGGACCTCAGAACAAAGCAGCGTAGAGAACACCCAGCAGCCGTACAGAAAAGACCATCATCCCGGGAGACGAGAAGCCCACCAGAAACCCTCCGGTGAAGGCCCAGCTGAACAGAGAACAGCACCCAAGACAAAGCTTCACCAGGAGAGAGAATCCAAAGGGGCTCCACTCCACTGCTTCAAACGCCGCGCCTTCCTGAGTGCCATTGGCTCAGCAGCTCTGCCATCAACTGCCAAGACCCCCCCCCACTCTTCAACCAAGTAAACCAACTTCCTTTCATTCTAACAACTTAAGCTGTTCTGTTAACCTGCTATAAGACTTTAGGGTCGTGTTTCCACAAACTGTGCTTGCTTTGCAGAGCAGTATTTCCCATTTAAGGTTACTCATTTAAATCCGGTCATTGCATTTTCATAATTACATTGTTTGTTTTATTCCGTTATTTCGTGTTTGTTGTTGTGTTAGGTGTAATGTCTGTCTTATGTTAGTTGTAGTGTTAGCTAGGAATAAATGCATGTCTTTTACACAACTTTAGCCTCCGTCATTGAGTGTCTCATAATAAGTTCCTGCCTTTGTGCGATCTTGCTACACGCTCTGAACCTCAAAGTCGCCTGAAACATCGCGAGACTCTCTCTCATTGGCCGTGAGGGGAGCTTCGCTACCAATCGTGTACATTACCTGGTGACGCAGCTCGGTGGACGAGCCTTCTAACCCAGGTTACTAAGTGATACTGGTAATTAGTGAATCCCATTTAAGTCTCACATTAACAGACTCACGGGGATACCGCAATCGAGTTTGGAGGAGCCAACCATTCGGCATAACAATTGATTAATAATCAGCATTAAATAATAATTAATTAAACTTTAATTAATTCAAACATATTGGTGGAGAATATAAAAATTTATTTGAGCTATTAATTCCTACAATACACTGGTTCTTTACTTCCTTATTTGTTCTTGCTTCGATAGGGCTTTCATCAGAACTGGTAAATACACACGTGGACAAAATTGTTGGTACCCTTCGGTCAAAGAAAGAAAAATTCACAATGGTCACAGAAATAAATTTAATCTGACAAAAGTAATAATAAATAAAAATTCTTTGAAATTTAACCAATGAAAGTCAAATATTGCTTTTCAACCATGCTTCAACAGAATTATTTAAAAAAAGAAACTCATGAAACAGGCCTGGACAAAAATGATGGTACCCCTAGAAAATACTGAAAATAATGTGACCAAAGGGTCATGTTAATTCATGGTGTGTCCACTAATTAGCATCACAGGTGTCTACAATCTTGTAATCAGTCAGTGGGCCTATATATAGGGCTCCAGGTAGTCACTGTGTTGTTTGGTGACATGGTGTGTACCACACTCAACATGGACCAGAGGAAGCGAAGGAAAGAGTTGTCTCAGGAGATTAGAAAGAAAATTATAGACAAGCATGTTAAAGGTAAAGGCTATAAGGCCATCTCGAAGCAGCTTGATGTTCCTGTGACTACAGTTGCACATATTATTCAGAAATTTATGATCCATGGGACTGTAGCCAACCTCCCTGGACGTGGCCGCAGGAGGAAAATTGATGACAAATCAAAGAGACGGATAATACGAATGGTAACAAAAGAGCCCAGAAAAACTTCTAAAGAGATCCAAGGTGAACTTCAAGCTCAAGGAACATCAGTGTCAGATCGCACCATCCGTCGTTGTTTGAGCCAAAGTGGACTTCATGGGAGACAACCAAGGAGGACACCATTGTTGAAAACAAATCATAAAAAAGCCAAACTGGAATTTGCCAAACTATGTTGACAAGCCACAAAGCTTCTGGGAGAATGTCCTATGGACAGATGAGACAAAAATGGAACTTTTTGCCAAGGCACATCAGCTCTATGTTCACAGACGGAAAAATTAAGCATATCAAGAAAAGAACACTGTCCCTACTGTGAAACATGGAGGAGGCTCTGTTATGTTCTGGGGCTGCTTTGCTGCATCTGGCACAGGGTGTCTTGAATCTGTGCAGAGTATAACGAAATCTCAAGACTATCAAGGGATTCTAGAGAGAAATATGCTGGCCAGTGTCAGAAAGCTTGGTCTCCGTCGCAGGTCATGGGTCTTGCAACAGGACAATGACCTAAAACACAGCTAAAAACACCCAAGAATGGCTAAGAGGGAAACATTGGACTATTCTAAAGTGGCCTTCTATGAGCCCTGACCTCAATCCTATTGAGCATCTTTGGAAGGAGCTGAAACATGCCGTCTGGAAAAGGCACCCTTCAAACCTGAGACTACTGGAGCAGTTTGCTCATGAGGAGTGGGCCAAAATACCTGCTGAGAGGTGCAGAAGTCTCATTGACAGTTACAGGAATCGTTTGATTGCAGTGATTGCCTCAAAAGGTTGTGCAACAAAATATTAAGTTAGGGGTACCATCATTTTTGTCCAGGCCTGTTCCATGAGTTTATTTTTTAAAATAATTATGTTGAAGCATGGTTGAAAAGCTATGTCTGACTTTCATTGGTTAAATTTCATAGAATTTTTATTTATTGTTACTTTTGTCAGATTCAAGTTATTTCTCTGACCATTGTGAGTCTTTCTTTCATTGACCGAAGAGTACCAACAATTTTGTCCATGTGTGTAAGTCATTCTCTTTTGCAAGAACCTCAGGTGAGTTACTTCTATCACCAACTGATTCAACATTTGGCATTGCAGGTAAACAATTTTCTTCAGTTTTTTCTGTAAGTTCACAATTTCCATTTTCTTGAGGTCCTTGAACTAAGTTCTCAACTGGAGAGTTTGTAAGTGGGTAACTAGGGCTTTCGGCTACAACTTGTCTGTGAAATTGAGCCTGTGGGCACTTAAAAGATTCACCCATGTTAAACCTAGCACTTGGGTGATACAACTCCTCTTCTTCAGAGTCACTCAGGTTCTCTTTGTCATCTGATTTCTCATTCATTATTCTAGCATGAGTTTTATACTTGCGAGCAGTGATTGGGGTTACTGGCTCATTGCTCTCTGAAGAAATAAATCCACAGGGAAGTAATAAATCTCTATGCAAAGTTCGCATAAGCCCAAACTGACCCTCAGGCAATACCTTTAATACCTTTAAAACTTGCTTGTAGCCAAACTTAGGAGAGCTCTTCTTTCTACTTTGAAACTGGGAGTAATCTTTATAAAGTTCCTCAAGAGTGTTCATGCCAACTAACACCATTGGCTGCGGACGGGAAGGGACATCTGGCACAATCAAAGCTAGAGTTGGCACTTGCACATCTGCTCCAATAAAGTCTTTTGGGAATATAAAGCTAACCTCTACATATCCCAGGTATGGGACATTTTGTCCATTTGCACCTTCAACTTCAAGCAGGTTACTAAGGGGATGACTCAGTATGCTTGATAAGTGTTGATCATAATAGGACTTAGGGATTGTAGTAACCTGTGATCCCGTATCCAAAAGACAACAACATTTTCTTCCAGCTAAGCGTACATGGGCAGTGCATTTTGCACCAACCAATCCTGTAGGGAGAAAATTGGAGTGCGCCCTAGCCTTTGCTTGACTGAGCAGAATCTTTGAGCGGTCAGGACATGCTTTTCCAACACCAGCCCCCATTTGTCCCACAACAGGAACTGCTTCTAGTTTAAAGGTGGATTGGGAGTACCATAACTTGACTCCAATTCTCTGAGTCTCTTCTCTAATAGCTTTTTCTTCTCTGCTGCTAGAGAGCGATTAGGTTCATTGCTGCATGAGCTGGCTATGTGTCCATCTTCACCACACTTAAAACAGTACCAAGTTTTTGGTCTTACTGCTGCTTTATTAGAAGTGGTGGTGGATCCCTCCGTAGCCTTTGGGTCAGCTTTCTGCTGCAATATTTTGTCAATTTTGGGCTTAGGGTTGGTTTTTTCACTTGGCTGTTTCAGGGTAAAAGTAGCAAGTTGGCTCCGAAGTTCAGCTATCTGTTTGGTCAATTGAGAAGTAACTGAATTTAAATGTGCTACCCCTTTTTCCTTACACACACAGGCGGTATGAGACTTGATTTCTACACGATGCTTTGCAGTTCCCATCTTCTGTTTCATACGTGAACTCTTGCAGCTCAGTGAAAGATGGTGGGCTTTGCTTCCTCTGTTCTAGCTGCAGCCCTAAGATCAAGGAGCTATCCCAACAACCCCTACAGAATTGCTTCAGGAGATGTTTGTTAGCCTCAGCTGCAGGAATTCCACCACGTTTCACGGTTGAGGTTAAGGCTACTTGTAGCCGTTGAAGATAGGCAGATGGTTTCTCACCTGTGCTCTGTAAAGTGTTCATAAATGAGCAAATAACTCATCTCCATCTTCTATGGTAGCAAAAGCTGAATCAAGTAACTGAATGTAGTCACTGGGTGAAGCACCAGGACTCAAAGACTTAATGATATCAGAGGCAGGTGGAAGAATGCTGTCACTTATCTTCCGTATCCTGTGGAGATCAGAGAGACTGGGATCCTGCCAGTGTTAATTTTGACAGCAGATTTCAATTTAGTTTTAGTCATAGTCTTTTGACTAAAATGCAATTTTAGTTTTTGTCATATTTTAGTCATCCGTTTTGTTTTAGTTTTAGTCTAGTTTTAGTCGACTAAAAAGCATAAGATTTTAGTCGACTAAATCTACTGTAGATTTAGTTGACTAAAATATATTGGGTTTAATTTAAATGTAATTTAGTTAAACCGTGGTAATATACAAAATATTCTAACTTAAAATTAAATAAAGCCAAGTCTCATTAAATATGTGGAATATCGTCTTTCCATAAAAACCAAAAATTAGATATGCGTTGTTTAGAACTTGCATATGACATTGTTCATTCTGTAAAGCAAAAGTGCAACTCCAAATTTTTTAAAAGAAAAACTGTATTTGGCAGTAATGCCATTGCAAATACTGCATGACCTGAAAAAATTACGTGAATCAACAGTTCTCTGTTAATAATAAACTGTTTATTTATATCATAAGGAATACTGTATGTCAAACAGCAAATGTAATGAAAACAGCCCCTTCCTTCTTACACCTCAACAAAACAAAATATTATATTGGAGCTAATTCAAAATTAAAATAAAAACTGCTAGGCTACAATGCCTTTAGTCTGCTGTTCTTTAGAGTCAATTTTGTACTTTGACGCATTAAAAAGAGCTGTTGAAATACTCTGTTGGGATGTACTAGTGTGGAAGTAAAATTGGACATTAGTAGGCCCGGGAGGGGAGGCATATTGGGTCTGTTATGTCTTAGGCCTTAGGCCAGAAGAGATTGTTTTGAATACTATGTGACCTTGCTTTGTGATAGCTGCCTGCAGTTGGCTCCGCAGAAGCTCGGACCTTGGAGAGGCAGACAGTGGAGCAAAGGGGGGGGAGAAACCACTTGCAGGAAGAGACTCAAAGCCGCCCCAACTGGTGCCCAAACAGTTATAGCTTATTAATATAATAGTAGTAGTAGTCAATATAGAATATGTTATATGCAATTGATCGCATTATGTTAATCATACTAATCATATGTTAACCATGTATTTTCAGTGATTCAGGGACAATACGTCAATGTGTTAATCATTAATCAATGGAACACCCAAACATTAACTGTGATTCAATGTCATATAATTAATATCTATATACATATCTCATGTAGAGTCTAGAAGCCGAGGCTGTCTCCAGTAATTTCCGTACAATGGGTGGATTTTACCTTGCTACCAAAGTGAACCAATGGAGCGGGAGAATTGTGTTTGTTATACGTTTCAGCTTAGTTTGTTGATGTTTCATGACCAATCAAGCCTTAGAAGGCCTGGTAGTTATGTTTTATCTACTGGTTGCTCTGTGTGCCGGGTGGGACTTGGTACCAAGTGCCAGAGTGTGATGGGAGCGCTTTGCTGAACTTGCTGGAATAAAAGAGATTTTCTTTACTCACCAAACTAAGAGGTCCAGACTTTTATTCTAAATCCTTGATTTATAATTTTTCTACCACACTAGCTTTATTTGAACTCAGTAGGCCAACCTTCTCATTTGAGGTTTTTTGTATCTGTGAAGTAGAAAGACAGGGAACAAATCAGGTTTAATCATTTTCTGTCTTACTCTCCTCTATCATGCTCACATGCACAAATAGTCTCAAATACATTTCTACTCCTTTCACTGCTCTTGTGGTGAAAACATTATCAAACATATAAAAACATTATTTAATAAACATTATATTCGTTAAATCCTTAAATCGTTAACCAAGACACAAATAAATTATAACTATTATAAAAGAGGCAGATTAGTGAACGACAAATATGAGTCAGTGCATTAAATAAATGAGATTGTTTAGGCCTACCTAAAACTTAAAGGCAGATTCGTTTACAAACGTAACATCACTATCTTGAAAATGAATTTACATAAATTCAACAAATACCATTTATTATCTTTAGCATGTCAATCACTTTTAATGTACGATCTAAGGGAGTCACCTCTCTAGTTAGTACAAGTAAGTGAGAGGCAGCTTCAGTTATGCAAAAGCACACCGACCCCGGTAAACTGACAAAACAGCATTAGCAAAAATGTTGTGCTTACCTTTGCGTGAATTTCAGGATGATTCCCTTGCAGATGTCGCTTTAGATTTGTTGTATTTTTACCAGCGATTGGGAGCCGACACCTTATCGTGGTGGAGGGGTTTGCGTGTTCCAATGATCCCAGGAGATAAGTTGCCCGGGGCTTTATGCCCCTGGTAGGGTCACCCAAGGCAAACAGGTCCTGGGTGAGGAACCAGACAAAGTGCAGGGAGACCCTTATGATGAACACAAACATGTATTCACGATTTCCCTTGCCCGGACGCGGGTCACCGGGGCCCCCTCCTGGAGCCAGGCCTGGGGGTGGGGCTCGATGGCGAGCGCCTGGTGGCCAGGCCTACACCCATGGGGCCTGGTCGGGCACAGCCCGAACAAGACACGTGGGTCCCCCCTCCAATGGGCTCACCACCTGTAGGAGGGGCCATAGGGGTCGGGTGCGTTGTGAGCTGGGCAGTGGCCAAAGGCGGGGACCTTGGCGGTCCGATCCTCGGCTGCAGAAGCTAGCTCTAGGGGCATGGAATGTCACCTCTCTGGTGGGGAAGGAGCCTGAGCTGGTGCGCGAGGCTGCGAAGTTCCGACTAGATATAGTTGGGCTCGCCTCGACGCACGGCTTGGGCTCTAGAACCAGTCTCCTCGAAGGGGGTTGGACCCTCTTCCACTCTGGAGTTGCTCACGGGGAGAGGCGCCGAGCTGGGGTGGGCATACTTCTTGCTCCCTGGCTGGGCGCCTGTACATTGGGGTTTACTGCAGTAGACGAGAGGGTAGCCTCCCTTCGCCTTCGAGTGGGGGGACGGGTCCTGACTGTTGTTTGCGCTTATGCACCAAACAGCAGCTCAGAATACCCACCCTTTTTGGAGTCCTTGGAAGGGGTGTTGGAGAGCGCTCCCCCCGGGGACTCTCTTGTTCTGCTGGGGGACTTCAATGCCCACGTGGGCAATGACAGTGAGACCTGGAGTGGCGTGATTGGGAGGAACGGCCCCCCCGATTTGAACCCGAGTGGTGTTCTGTTGTTGGACTTCTGTGCTCGTCACGGATTATCCATTATGAACACCATGTTCAGGCATAAGGGTGTTCATATGTGCACTTGGCACCAGGACACCCTAGACCGCAGTTCGATGATCGACTTTGTAGTCGTGTCATCAGACTTGCGGCCGCATGTCTTGGACACTTGGGTGAAGAGAGGGGCGGAGCTGTCAACTGATCACTACCTGGTGGTGGGTTGGCTCCACTGGTGGGGGAGGAAGCCGGCCAGGCCCAGTGAGGGTCTGTTGGGAACGTCTGGCGGAATCCCCTGTCAGAGGGAGTTTCAACTCCTACCTCCGGCAGAACTTCTCCCATGTTCCGGGGGAGGCGGGGGACATAGAGTCTGAATGGGCCATGTTCCGCGCCTCCATTGTGGAGGCGGCTGACCGGAGCTGTGGCCGTAAGGTGGTCGGTGCTTGTCGCGGCGGCAATCCCCGAACCCGCTGGTGGACACCGGTGGTGAGGGATGCCGTCAAGCTGAAGGAGTCCTATCGGGCCTTTTTGGCCTGTGGGACTCCGGAAGCAGCTGACGAGTACCAGCAGGCTAAGCGGAACGCGGCTTCGGCAGTCGCTGAGGCAAAAACTCGGGTATGGGAGGAGTTTGGCGAGGCCATGGAGAATGACTTCCGGATGGCTTCGAGGAGATTCTGGTCCACCATCCGGCGTCTCAGGGTGGGAAAGCGGTGCAGCATCAACACTGTTTATGGTGGGGATGGTGCGCTGCTGACCTCAGCTCAGGACGTTGTGGGTCGGTGGAAGGAATACTTTGAAGACCTCCTCAATCCCACCGACACGCCTTCCAATGAGGAAGCAGAGTCTGGGGACTTGGAGGTGGACTTACCTATCTCTGGGGCAGAGGTTGCTGAGGTGGTTAAAAAGCTCCTTGGTGGCCGGGCCCTGGGGGTGGATGAGATCCGCCCGGAGTTCCTCAAGGCTCTGGATGTTGACATGCATCTGCGCCATCGCGTGGACATCGGGGGCGGTGCCTCTGGATTGGCAGACCGGGGTGGTGGTCCCCATCTTTAAGAAGGGAGACCGGAGGGTGTGCTCCAACTATAGGGGGATCACACTCCTCAGCCTCCCTGGTAAGGTCTATTCTGGGGTGCTGGATAGGAGGGTCCGTCGGATAGTCGAACTTCGGATTCAGGAGGAGCAGTGTGGTTTTCGTCCTGGTCGTGGAACAGTGGACCAGCTCTATACTCTCGGCAGGATCCTGGAGGGTGCGTGGGAGTTTGCCCAACCAGTCTACATGTGCTTTGTGGACTTGGAGAAGGCATTCGACCGCGTCCCTCGGGGAGTCCTGTGGGGAGTGCTCCGGGAATACGGGGTGCCGGACTGCCTTATAAGGGCTGTTCGGTCCCTGTACGACCGGTGTCAGAGCTTGGTCCGCATTGCCGGCAGTAAGTCGGACTCGTTCCCGGTGAGGGTTGGACTCCGCCAGGGCTGCCCTTTATCACCGATTCTGTTCATAACCTTTATGGACAGAATTTCTAGGCGCAGCCAGGGCGTTGAGGGTGTCCGGTTTGGTGACCTCAGGATTAGGTCTCTGCTTTTTGCAGATGATGTGGTTCTGTTGGCCTCATCAGACCGTGACCTTCGGCTCTCACTGGAACAGTTCGCAGCCGAGTGTGAAGCGGCTGGAATGAAAATCAGCACCTCCAAATCCGAGACCATGGTCCTCAGCCGGAAAAGGGTGGAGTGCTCTCTCCAGGTCGGGGAGGAGGTCCTCCCCCAAGTGGAGGAGTTTAAGTATCTCGGGGTCTTGTTCACGAGTGAGGGAAGGATGGAGCGGGAGATCGACAGGCGGATCGGTGCGGCGTCAGCAGTGTTGCGGGCGCTGCATCGGTCTGTCGTGGTGAAGGAGCTGAGCCAAAAGGCAAAGCTCTCGATTTACCGGTCAATCTACGTTCCTACCCTCACCTATGGTCATGAGCTGTGGGTAGTGACCGAAAGAACGAGATCGCGAGTGCAAGCGGCCGAAATGAGTTTTCTCCGCAGGGTGGCTGGGCTCTCCCTTAGAGACAGGGTGAGGAGCTCGGTCATTCGGGAGGGACTCAGAGTAGAGCCGCTGCTCCTCCGCATTGAGAGGAGCCAGATGAGGTGGCTCGGGCATCTGCTTAGGATGCCTCCTGGACGCCTCCCTGGTGAGGTGTTCCGGGCATGTCCCACTGGGAGGAGGCCCCGGGGAAGACCCAGGACACGCTGGAGGGACTATGTCTCTCGGCTGGCCTGGGAACGCCTCGGGATCCCCCCAGAGGAGCTGGAGGAAGTGGCCGAGGAGAGGGAAGTCTGGGTTTCCCTGCTGAGACTGCTGCCCCCGCGACCCGACCTCGGATAAGCGGAAGTAAATGGATGGATGGATGGTATTTTTACCAGCGATTTCCGCTCCACACGGTTTACACAAGGTCTTGTTTGTCTTGACATCAAACGTGAAATTATTCCATATATCTTCTCTTCTTTTTCTACCAGCCATTGCCATGTCATTTTAGTTTAAGTCAGACAGACAACCACCAATGTATGCAAGATGTACTGTCGCATCTCGCGTCGCAAGGTGGATCAGTATCTTAATTTTCAAATGTGCGTGTGCGTCTTACCGCGCCACGCACCAAGATTAATTCTGATTGGATCATTTCCAAAAACGTCCCTCACTCATATTTTCGTCTCGTTTTTATTAGTTAACGAAAATGTCAATATATTTTTATTATAGTTTTTGTCATCATCACTTAATTTTTATTTAGTTATCGTCTCGTTTTCGTCAGGGAAAATTTGTCGTTGACGAAAATTATAACGAAAATATTTTGTCAATGAAATTATCATTGGATCCTGCAAGAGCAGTTCAACACTAGCACGCCAGGTTTCAAAATCTGCCTCATTAGGTGGATGAGGGGATTGCCCAGAGAAAGTTTGGAGTCTCACAGGTGGATTTCCATGAGCCACCATGTCACTGTTATGTACAATGTGCTCTACTACAACTCTCTGAATATTTGGAGGGTTAAGGTCTCCAGGTGAAAGAAATCTAGGCACTGACGCTCCGCCAGTTTGAGTTACTGGCACTGAGTTGTGCAACACTGTCGAAGGGGATTTTGGCTGATAATTATCAGAAGAATCAACTGTGCGATAAACAGGGCTCGTCTCCGCCTGTATGGTTTCAAAAGCTACATCCGTAATCGATTTACTAGTTTCTGTAGCAAGGGTTTCACTAATTTCGGTTAACATCTCTTTCAGAATTTCCCCATAATTTTTCCTAATTTTTCATAAGTTTTGCTATGGTTTTCAACTCACTGAGGTAAGCCTGAGTGGTGTCTTTGCCTACTTTTTGAGTGTAAACACTTGACAAAGCGACTACATGGTAGGTTTGTGTTGAATCACTACTTTGCTGAGTGTAAGGCAGCAATGGCTGCAGCCCCTTTAGAGCAGACCCGTTTGTGTATTCTACTATAAGAGAGGTTGCAGATTCCGCATAAGGATCAGGTGAGGTAATAATCCTAGAAATTGAACCATATTTTTTGAGAAAGTCTAGTATTTCTTCATCTTTTTCCGTCACCGTTATGCCACTAACTAACACAGCATTTGGAATTTTGACACCTATCTCCTCTATGGCTTCCATTTTTTCTAACAGGATTTTTATTTTAATGAAGAAATTAACAGTCTAATCCTTATATAATCCCGAATATTATTTATAATTTTATATTAACTGCCTCCTGGCTGGCTTGCCAAGTTTTATGTAAAACCTGTGTGGCGCCTATCTTCTAATAATGCCACACTGGTCCATAGGCCAGGCTCTAGGTACGGAATGGGAGGCAGTAAATAAAACAACACGGTGTCAAGACTGTGGGGCAGGCGAGCAGGAAAGCAGGCGAGCGGAGCCGTGAAGTCGGACAAACAGGGTTTAATAGCAACGGGATGGCTGACAGGCACGAACATCAAGACAATACAATGACGGATCTGGGTAGACTGACTGAGACAAGGACTAAATACAAAAGACAAGCTACGGGTAACGAGCCACAGGTGAGAACTATCAGGGAATCACACGAAGTAACGAGGTGGGCGTGGCACACATCGGGATCGAACGCAGCGGATCGTGACAGAACCCCCCCCAAAGGCGCGCACTCCGGGCGCGCCCCATAGGGAGGCGACGAAGGAGACCAAACTGGGGAAACAGGACCTGGAAAACAAGAACAAAACCATCAACGAGCCCAGGGAAACATGACAGAGACACAGAACTGGAACAAAGACAGGAAGAACGACAAGACCTGACACAAAACAGGGAACGCAGACAGGCAGACCAAGAAGGAAGACACCGGGGGAACACCAACAGGCAGAACAAAAGGGCCAGGAGTGAATGAAGGAACCAGAGGGGGACGAGGAGCAGAGACAGGAGGGACAAAAGGACGAGGAGGGAACGGAGGAGACACAGAGGGAGGAGGAGCAGAGACAGGAGGCAAAAAGGGAAAAGGAGGAGGAACTAGGGGAGCCCAAGGGAACCCCAGGGGCCGAAAAGGCGGCAGCAGGAGGAGCCGCGGGCAACCGAGCGGCCGAAGCCGGAGGGCCCCAGGGCGACCGCGAGGCAGGAGCCGGAGGGGACAACGACGGGGCAGAGGAGGAAGCAGGGACCAACGGAGGGGCAGAGAAAGGAGCTGGAGGGGGCACCAGCGAAGGCAAGGAGGCGCCGTCCACCGACGAGCCAGAGCCGGGAGACCCGCAGGCGAGCGACGAGTCGGAGCGGGAGAACCCGCAGGCGGCCGCCGAGGCGTCGGAGGGATCACAGGTGGCCGACGAAGTGACGGCGGGGGACCCGTAGGCGACCGTCGAGCAGGAGCCCGGGGGACCGCAGGCGAGCAGGGCGGGTGTGACCCGACCCCTGTGCCTTTGTCCTCTCCCTTTCCGGGACACCGACAGGCGGGGTTCCAGTCGGGCTTGACCGCGCTGGGGCGAGGGAAGAGGAGTCATTAGGGAGGTCCCCGAGGGGTCCCACTCGAGCTCCTCCTCCTCCAAGGAGGAAGGTGCGGTGGTTAGTCTGTCCGGGACCTCCTCGGGGACTGGGACCAGGGCTTGGGAAACTGGAGTCAGGGCCTCCAGTGAGGCAGCAGGCGTGGCCGCAGGTGGTGCAGCCAGGGCCGAGGGCGCGGGCGGTGCAGCCAGAGCCACAGTCAGGACGGGAACAGGCGGGTCAGGAGCAGGCTGGACCAACGAACAGGGCTGGACGGGCCAAACAGGCACAGCGGACATGCGGGCACAGCGGACGTGCGGCCAGCAGGGGGTGCCTCAGCAGGCACCTAGGGCGCGCGGTCAGCAGGGGGCCGGCGCAGCAGGCACCTCGGGCGCGCGGCCAGCAGGGGGCGGCACAGCAGCCACTGCTCCAACAGAAGCCTCGTGTGCAGTAGCAGGAGGCGCGGCAGCCTCAGGCAGGAGGGCCTCAGGCAGATCAGGCGCCGGCAGGACAGGCGAGACAGGCAGATCAGGCGCCGGCAGGACAGGCGAGACAGGCAGATCAGGCGCCGGCAGGACAGGCGAGACAGGCAGATCAGGTGCCGGCAGGACAGGCGAGACAGGCAGATCAGGAGGGGACGCCTCGGCAGGCGCTTCGGGCGTGTGGCCAGCAGGGAGCGCCTCGGCGGGCACCGCCTTCCCGTGGCCAGCAGGGGGTGCCTTGGCAGGCGCCTCGGCCGTGCGGCCAGTAGGGGGCGCCACGGGCAGAGCGGCTTCCTCCGCTGCTGGTGGAGGCGAAGCCAGGCCCTCAGGCGGAGCTGCAGCGGGCACCCTCAGTGCCTGGCCAGCAAGGGGCGCATCCGCGGCCACCTCGGGCAGTGCCGCAGGCAGAAGCGGTGGCAGCTGCAGGAGGCGGTGCAGCTGGAGCTGCGGGCAGGACGGGAGCGGCGGCCTCAGGCAGGGCCGCGGGCAGGACAGGAACGGCGGCCTCAGGCAGGGCCGCGGGCAGGACAGGAACGGCGGCCTCAGGCAGGGCCGCGGGCAGGACAGGAACGGCGGCCTCAGGCAGGGCCGCGGGCAGAGCGGGCGTGTGGCCAGCAGGGTGCACCTCAGCAGGTACCTCAGGCATGCGGCCAGCAGGGGGAGCCTCGGCGGGCGCCGCCTTCACGTGGCAAGCAGGGGGCGCCGCAGTAGGCACCTCAGACAGAGCGGCGACAGCTGCAGGGACCGCAGGCTGGGCAGGCGGGTCAGACAGAACAGGCGGTGCCGCGGGCAGAGCGGCGTCAGCAGCAGCAGGCGGTGCCGCGGGCAGAGCGGCGGCAGTAGCAGCTGGTGCTGCAGGCACGTCCGGATCAGGCAGGTCCGTGATAGGCGCCAGGATCGTCGCCGGCCGTACAGGCGCTGTCCCTTTAAGGGCCTTGGGGATCCAGGGAACCGCATCCCAGACGGCCCTGATCCCCTCATATTCCAGGTGACCCCCCTGGAATATGCAGGCTGCTGGTGACAGCGGCTGCGCGGTTGCTGTGGTCCCCGCTGACTTTTTTGTCGGGAGGGGCTCCTCCCGACATTCAGCGGGGAGAGAAGCATAACGGAGAAAGCAAGCCCCCAGGGAGACGGTCGGGGTCTCCTCCAGTCCTTTCCCCTTGCGCCTCTTCTTCTTCCTTCGGCTTTGGCTGGGTGGTGGCGACGGGGTTGCCCCGGAGAGAACGAGCGACCGGAGCCGCTTCTCCGTCACCCCGTCGACGAGCAGCCGGAGGTTTTCGCGCACTACTGCCAGTACGCGCACTGCTGTGAGCAGGGTTATCTCTTCCAGGAGGGTCCCGCTCTTGCTGGCTAACTCCAGTAATCCGGAGTCCTCCTGGACCTCCGGCTGGTGAAGCCAGTAGAGCACCTCGCGGAGCAGATCGATGTGTTGGTCATCGATCTGCGGAGGTGCGTTGGGGAGATCCGTCATTCTGTCAAGACTGTGGGGCAGGCGAGCAGGAAAGCAGGCGAGCGGAGCCGTGAAGTCGGACAAACAGGGTTTAATAGCAACGGGATGGCTGACAGGCACGAACATCAAGACAATACAATGACGGATCTGGGTAGACTGACTGAGACAAGGACTAAATACAAAAGACAAGCTACGGGTAACGAGCCACAGGTGAGAACAATCAGGGAATCACACGAGGTAACGAGGTGGGCGTGGCACACATTGGGATCGAACGGAGCGGATCGTGACACACGGTTTGAATTTTTTCTAAACTTTAGTTTATAAGAAAAAGCAAAATAAATATGCATATGCTCCTACAGCGTAGTCACATACAGAAATTGACATAAAGTGAAATAAAACAGTAATTGAAATGGTTTGGACCATTTAGTTAGCTTCTCGTATTTTGGTGGGATCTAAATTCCTATTTTAGTTGTCTAATTTTGTTCTGTATAGAGTTCAGTCACAGTATTTTTCACCAGTTTGACATTAATTAATTCTCTTCTAATTAAATGAAAGTTAATTATTTTAAACGTTTAATTTATATCTAATATTTGACTGCATATGATGAGGTAGCTATTTAAAGGTTTAACTCCGTATGAATAGTGATTTTGGCTTCTTAAATGGTTTTCTTTTAGTTCGTCAACACCCAAAATTAAACACAAAAAATGCAATTTACCATTTCTGACATCAAGCAATCAACACTTAAACATAACCTGTTTTTCAACATATCCACAGTTGGTTCAAATATATACCTACGCAATGAAAACAATAAATGGTAACTTTTTCTTATTCTTACCAGAGTTCAGTTTATTTAAACTATGAAAATTAAAATAAAGCAACCCAGTCTTTCTTTTTCCCGTCTCGTCAGTTCTTTGAGATCACTTCCGGAAGACTACATTAAAGTTAAAGCACTTATTTTATTTATGTCTTTAATTTGCTGCATGATCTTTAATAAATTATATTTATACAACATATTTATTAATATATTGTAACATGAATTAAAATACAAATTAAACCTTTTTTTTCTTTTACAGGTGACAAGAACATAAACCTGGGTTACATCATGTCTGTTCGGGACAAATTGATCTGTGATTGTTAGGTGATGCCTGATCATGGTGAGGGGTGAGTGGTGAGTTTGATCTGGAGAGAGAATTTTTCCGGTTGTATTAAACAACAACAATGACTTTGCTTAGCTGAATCCCTGCATCCAGCGTCTTCCTAAGCACACAACAGCCTCATTCCTGAATATCAACACAATGTGTGCCTTGGAGTCACTTGGCAGCTGTCTACAATGTGGTTTGATACAACAAACAGTGATTCCCCCTGGTACATGGGTAAAGAGATTGATTAAATTGATAGGCAACTTCTAAAAATCAAACCACCTGTTGAGATTACTAGGACACCAAGGTCACTGACTGAAAGGAAGTTCTGGAAAGCTTCAGAGTGGCGAGTATTTCTCCTTTTCTTTTCTCTACCTGCATTGAAAGGCATACTCCCTGCAAGATTTTGGAACCATTTGTTCCTACTAGTGTTTGGCATATATACATTATTGCAGGATACCATAAAGACCGAAAGCATCTTGATAGCAGAGCTAGCTCTAAAAAAATTTGTCATTGTTCCAAAGACTGTATGGAAAAAAACAACATGACTTTTAATATACACTTGCTAACACACACTGCTCAAAGTGTCAAACAATTATGGGCTACATCAACCTTTTCATTTGAATCCAACATGGGCACTCTCATGAAGTATTTTCATGGAACACAGTATGTCCCCTCACAAATAGTCAGAACATTTCTGTTGTGGAGAGAATTGCCAGAAAGGCCCAAAAGCACTATCCACCCAGAACATAAAAAAGTTCAATCTTTTGTTGAAGAACTTTAGTAAAAGAAAAACAGAATATTGTAAAATACTAAATGAACGCGTCTTGGTCATCCCCTGGTGCAAAAAAGTATTAAAATGTCATATAGGCTTGCCATTGCAAAGTTGCGTGGAAATCTAAGCAACTGTTTCTGGTCTTACAACCGTTTTTTGGTCGATGGAGTTCTGTATTACAGTCAAAACTATGACAGACTAAAGAAGAGATACAACAGTGCTGTGTGCTTGAAAGATGGTACATTTTGTTTAATTAATGACTTGGTTATTTTTAAACAAACGTGTTCACATCAAATTTCTGTTTTTTGTTCATGTGCCAAACTATGTTGTGTTTTAGTTGAGGTACTTACAGACAGGCCTGTATGTAAAGATTCACAGATCAATGTACAAAGTACTTTCATATATGAGGTTAAAAAAACTGAAACTGTTAATGCTGTCTGGCCTGACATGATTAAAACAAAATGTGTTCTTGTTAAAACAGATGAAACCATTGCCAAACTCTTATGAAGGGGACTAGAACTTGATCAATAAAGTCAAGTCAAATGTTTCTCTATGTTTTTAAGGTACATAAAGATAATGTAACTGTGCACACATACTTTTTACTGTAAACTTTTAAACTCCAGCACTATATGACATGCAAGTTGATAACAGGGGTAAAACCTCAAAGCAAATGTGTGTAGTGAAAAATATTTTTATCATGCTAAATTAAATGTAAGCATGAGTCAATAACCTTATTCTGTACTTGGATCAAGATATACTAAGTGTTACGGCTTCACCAAACGAAGGCTCCCCGAATCCGAAACATAACAAGGAGGCAAAGACCTCTGGTTTAACACTTATTTTTTCCAACAACTTAACCATACTTAAAGGGTAAAGAAAAACAGACAAAAGGAGATGGAGATCCCAGCCAAAAAGAACAAAAGATGGGAAGTTACTGAGCCAGCCACGCCATGGTCCATCACACCCAGCTAATTCCCCTACACTGTAAAACCTAACATTGACATTCATTAATTGGACTGAGTGAGCAGAACTGAAAAAACATTCAATAGTTGTACTAAATTAAATACATTAATTGTGTTCAACGTTTCCTCCACTTTTAAGTTAACAATACTATTATATTTTAATTAAGCAGAAGTATATTTTAAGTTTTAAGTAAAAGTAACTTGCAATATTGGCTTTTAAGAAACTCGAAAGACAAGAGTTGACGAATATGACGTACGTCTTGACGTCAGACGACGTAAAACGAGAGCGGGAATTTTTCTAAATCAAAATGGATTTTTTGTCCTGTACTGCTGTGCGTAAATTCTCTTTGCTAATGTCGAAGTGAAATTTCCCATATTCGGTCGGTGGATAGTATCGAAGATTGTGTTTTGGGGGTGACTTGCTCCTGTTTTCCCTCGCCAACTTCAAGAAACCTAACTGGATTGGAGCTACGTTGCTTTGAATACGGTGAGTTAGATTTGTACCGTTAAGTAACTTTAGAAAAGTATGAATTAAATGAGTAGTCTCATTAATGTGAACTGCACGCAGCATCCTTTCTACTGCGTAATAACGACATTAACCGTCTTATTATTTTATAGACCGCATTGGATGTGGTAAAAGGACACCTTTCAGCTTGTCGCCATTTCCCAGAAACATTGGAAATTGGAAACTCATTGCCTGCTACATAAGGTAAGTAAGAGAGTACAAGGACGCCTAAAAGAGGTATTTTAAAGATAATGTTATACAGTTTCTCACTCGAGTAAATCTTTTAATGCGAGTTGCATACGAGCGCGTTGTATTAGCACGAGCGCGTTACGCACTGGAGTACATGGCCCCGGGATTTGCGCGCGAGCCGCCATGGTGTAGCTCCTTTTCTGCACGTCCACAGCAGCAACGTTTCAGAAGCGGGGCGTTTCGCTCATTTACCTTTCATTTTTCATATTTAGTAAAATGTTTACTTGTATAACATCGGCTGTAACTACTCAATGAATAGCTGAGAATGTAATAAGTAAAAGTTTTGTTAATTTTTCATTGTAACAACTTTTACATAGTGGTGACTTGTTTGCATCAAAAAATATTGGTCATTAAAATTTTGCATTTTAGTGTTATCAAGTCTAGAATATTTGTGGTGTTCTACCACTGTGGATAACAGTAAAGGTTTTTAATGTAAGTACACACCATCATGTTATTTTAAGCTCTGGCATGACCATATTGCTGGATGATTTAATGCACAAAAATTGATTTTATCATGGGCGCTAATATTCTTGTATCAGAATAAAACTGCAGAATTTCTCATTCAGATCGACTGAACCAAGGCATGTCAGAAAGCAAACCACCAAGTGAATTTTTCTCTTTTTTCAGGTTACCACTGACATGAAATGAATTGGAACTGTAAGTTGTGTGGAATTTCTCTCAGTTCTAAAACACACCTACTTAAACATTGCAGATTAAAGCACAGCCATTTCTGTAGAGTTAGCCCACTTCCATGCCTATATGCTGACTGTATATGTACATTCCAGTCATTTGGTGCACTAAAAACACACTTGTCAAGATACCATACAGCTGAAAGTAGCTTCAGCAAAGATGGTAGTCTGGTGCGCCTGTCTTTGAAGTGCTCTTTATGTACCTTTCAGCAACCTTTCTCTGAATCAGTATTTTTTAGTCACCTCAGGGGACACTTAAGAAATCATGAAACTGTGACATGCCCATATAAGGATTGCAATTATAGCACAAATGTGTATTCATCGTTCAATGCACACAAGAGTAGGGTACACCACACAAATGATTGGTCAGATTTTTGTGATGAGGTCATCATTCCAGATGACAGCCACCCCATCTGTACTTCTGAGATTAGTAGTGATGTGTGTGAAGACCTTCCTGCCCAGAATGAAGAAGCAGAGGACCAGTTTGACAGGGATGCTTTGACAAATCAGCTGAAATTTAACCTAGCTTCTTTGTTTCTAAAAATGCAGGCTATTCTTCATGTGTCCGACACAGCAACAGAAGAAATAGCTGAAAGTTTGAATCAGTTATGCTCTTTGTCCCAACCACTGATTAAACAGGCAGTTAGTGAGGTACTTCAGAGGAATGACCATGCTGTTACTGATTCTACATTGGACGAAGTCATCAATGCTGTAATGGAATCAAATGTTCTTTTCAGTGCCACATCTAAAGGTGCAGACCTGTCAACATCCAAACGAAGAAAAACATTTATTCAGCACAATTACCCACTTGTAATGCCAGTGGAATATGACCTAGGGGAACCTGGACACACAATCATGTATGTTCCAGTGCTTCAAATGATTCAGCAGTTGTTTCAGAAGAGTGATGTTCGTAGCAAGATCACTGAGCCTAACTCTGATCAGAGTATTTATTCATCATATCGGGATGGAACATATTTTAAGGAAAATGAATTGTTCTGTTCCAGTGAACTGAGGCTGTCTTTGCAGTTCTATATTGATGATTTTGAAATTGCAAACCCACTTGGCACTTCTCGTAAAATTCATAAACTTTGTGCAGTATACTGGGTCTTGGCCAACCTGCCCTCTAAATATCGATCAGCATTACATACTATACAGCTAGCTGTGTTGTGCAAAAGTGCAGACATTAAATTGCATGGTTATGCAGCTGTACTTGCTCCATTGTTACATGATATTCGTACTCTAGAACATGATGGTGTTTTTGTTGAGTCAATGGGTCAGAATATCAAGGGAACAATTTTTTGTGTTTCTGCTGACAATTTGGCGGCTCATTCATTAGGTGGTTTTCTTGAGTCCTTCAGAGCACAGTATGTTTGCAGATTCTGTATGGCTACCAGTGATGAATTTCAGACTTGTGAAGTTCTAGATAGAGAATTCATTCAGAGAACCAAATCTTTGCATGATGTTCATGTACAGCGCACTGTACTAAATGATTCTCTAGATGGTCAGTATGGTGTGAAGGGGGACTGTGTCCTGCGTGAGTCACTGCAGTACTTCCACCCCATCACTGGCTTCCCACCAGACATACTTCATGATCTTTTGGAAGGTGTTGTGCCAGTTGAGCTTTCTCTTTGCATTAAAAATATGATCAGGCTAAAGTACTTCACGTTAGAATATCTTAACCAAAAGATTGTTTCATTTCCCTATCAGTATACCGATAAGGTAGACAGACCTCATCCCATTCCCAAAACATTCATGTCTAGAGGGACAATAGGAGGGAATGGGCATGAAAATGCCACTTTGCTCAGGTTGTTCCCCCTACTTGTAGGCAGTGTAGTGCCAGAGACAGACAGGACATGGGCTGTTTTGATGGAGCTAAAAGATGTGGTGGAATTGGCTTTGTGTCCAGCCTTTACAGATGAAACTTTAGACTATTTTCAGTCTAAAATTCAGGACCACAGACAAATCTTACAAGAGGTCTTTCCTGAGTTTCGACTTCGGCCTAAGCATCATTACTTAGAGCATTATCCCAGCCTAATCAAATGCTATGGCCCCTTGGTTCACCTTTGGACCATGCGTTTCGAGGGAAAACATAGATTTTTTAAAAGGGTAGTGCATGATGCTCAGAATTTTAAAAACATTTTGAAGACATGTGTAACCAGACACCAGTACATGATAGCTTATCATCTTAGTGCACCAGCATTTTTTAAACCTGCAATTGAAACATGTAATGTTACCTCTGTTGTACTTTCAGCCCTACCAGAAGAAGCTCAAACACACATCAAAAGGATAACAACAAGTGGCACAATTTATAGCACTTCAAAGGTAACAGTTGATGGCACAGATTATTCTACTGGCATGTTTGTGTCAGTTGGAGTGGATAAGGGATTGGCAAAATTTTGTAAAATTGCACAGATATACCTAGTGAATCATCATGTAGCATTCCTGTGTTGTAATTTTGATTCCTGGTATATAGAACATCTTCGTTCTTATGAGCTAACACCAACAGGAACTTCACTGTCTGTTCATCTGCTTCCTGACATCAGTGACACAGGGACTCTCACTGCTTACATGATTGATGGTTGTTTATTGGTCACGCTAAAGAGGTTCCTTGCAGTGAGCGAAAATACTAGAGACTAGGTGAGTGGCTTTTTTGTTGCCTTTATAACGTGTGTTAATGCAGATATCTAATCTGCCATTTCTAATCAAGATTTATGGAAAAAGTATCAAAGCAGAATATAAAATATCTACCCAATAATATCCATAATCACCATATCTGGATGTGATGGAGTACGATTGGCAAGATGGACAAATTTGCGTTTTGAGTCAGCAAGGACCAGTAATCCTGAAGAAAAGGGGGCCCTAGAAAGTACCAATTAAGTGGCCACAGTGATTGTGTGTGTTTGACAGGTTTTAATATATAGATTGTGTGTGTATACATGGTGTCATATATTAGCATTGCAATATTTTAAGTGTCATCTTTTAAAATGTCTATCAGGAAAGCAATGGAAAACCCTCAAGCCATGATACTACGTGTTGTTGATAAAGGCAATGCAAGGAAAGTAAAACTGAGCTCTCGGCCAGCCTCTGTTGACAGCCTTATCAGAATTTTGAAGGAGCAACTAGAGTTGGATGTTGACTTCAGTTTGCAATATGAAGATCCAGATTTTGATGGGAAGCTTACAACCTTGGTTGACATTGCCGAATTACCCCTAAAGGCAGTTGCACATATTACATTTCCAGAACTGATGAGTTCAGAATGTGGTAGTTCTGTTGCATCTACAGAATTATTGTCAGACCTGTCATCTCCAGGGCGTCTTAGCAGGTGGCCTCCACGTATTTTTCCTGTTCCCAATTTTTCTTTTGATGTTGAGCTGAGGCTCAGAGCAGGCAATGAGGCTTTTCAACAGAATGGTAAACATCTCAAGTTGACAAGAGACCAGAAACAAGACATTCTGGACAAACTTGCTTCAACCATTTATGGTTTCAAGGCTTATCCATGTGACAAAGAAATTGCACAAGTAGCTGAAGCTTTAGTAACCAAACATCCCTGCCTGAAGGAAGCTGGATCAGAGACAGGCTGGAATGGGTGGAAGAACAGCATTAAGTTTAAACTTGGTAATTACAGACAGAAGCTGAGAAAAGTAGGATGTTTGGAAGTGAGTGTCAATGCTGGCAAAAGAAGTCAAAGCAATCCACAAAATGAACCATCACATTCAAACATAAAGAGACCAAAGCGTGCAGAAGTCAATTTTTTACCCAACTTTCCTCTGGGAGAGAATCAAGCAAGCCTTTTATAATATAAGAGAGGAAATTGCAGAAGAAATGAAAAAGACAGAAAAAAGCACAAGCTTCATAAATGCAAAGATGCAGACAACCTTTGCCTTACGACGACAGATTATAGTGACCACCAGGCCACCAGTGAAGCAGTTCCTTGATCAGTGGCCTGCTCTGCGTATGGAGACTGAGGTAATGTGTTTTTTCCGTCATCACTGACTATCTGTATATGTACTGCACTAAATGTGATTCTGAATGTCTTGCATTCTTGGCTGTAGACTGCTTCTGAAATATTTCCATTAAAAGGTTGCCTTTTTGAGGAAGTGTGATACAAAATATTATAAATGGTCACATTTGTGATTTTCAATATATTATATTGTTTATTTATAATTCTTCATCGTGCACTATTCTTTTTGTAGCATAAAATAATAACATATTATTCAGATTACCAAAGTGTGCCACAGTTATTGTAGTGGTTTGTTGACATTTATCAAGCAGCCCATGTAAAATGCATAAACATCTTTAACACATGCCTGAGACTTATTTGTGATTTATCATATTTATTTCGACCTGTTTTAACATACATTTTTATCCGTATGAGAGAACAATGCTGTAGTGAACTAGTGGAGCCCTGTTTACTATACTCATTGATTCATGTTTGTTGCTTGTTTTGAAGGTGTTTGCAGAGTTCCAACGGATAACAAATCAGAATTTACCCAACAAATTCTATTCTGAGCTGGATCGCCACACACCTCGTTTGATGACCATGTACCGACAGAAAGCATCAAAGACTGGACAATTTGCAGATGTGCTTGCTAACATTTTGAAGGTCCATGATGAACAGGTTAAGATTTTTTTTTTTTAAGTAAAGGGTAGAACTTGACATTTCTTGTTTAGGTGTTCCTGTAGTATTGTGAGATGGACTAACTTGATTTAATGAGTCATTGTCATAATAGTAATTTCTCTGCACCTTTTTAGGAACTGCATGATATCCACACAAGGCGTACCACTGTGATTCGTGCCCTTCCTGTTTTGCTTCGTGAAGACACCTCTAATTTTTTCAGAACATGCAAGGTAAGATTTTATTAATGTGAACCACCACCTGTATACGTCTTTTACCGTATTTCACACAGTATATACACAAATATCACACTAGCAGAATTAATGTTGTATTACAGATCTACGTGCAATATTTAGGTACTGCATCTGAGTGAATGGCCTGTGTATTTATAGAATGGTCCTGTGTTTTTAATTTTATTAATACATATATTATTACATTACCTTATAGCTTTTATTTGCAATTGAATTTTAAGCCTGGACAGAGATTCATTTAAAATACCACCAATTTGATTAGACACTTAAAAATACAGTTGAATACTGAAGTACTGGAAAAAGCAAGTATTGGTTTGAGATTTGGTCAGAAGATATAATCATAAATATAATTTTAAATGACTCGGATCGGGAACAAAATTCTTGATCGGGGGAACCCTAATCCTGTCAGGAGCAGATTAAGATGATTATTCTAAAATTTTCTGGTGATGCTCGACATTTAAAGTGTTAGAATAGGAAGTGTTTGACCATAAATTGATTAGGACAATGGAACAATAAAAAAGTCTGTCAAGTTGGTGGGTTTGCAGAAGCATGTGCAGGGAAACTCTGGTATGAACAGAAATAATACTTAACAAAACACAGATGAAATGCAAAACACAATCTAGACTTGGCAAATTAAACTCAAACATGTGCAATCTTAAACGGTTCTCAAAACAAAGCATAAATGAAACTGAAAACAAGGCAACAAGATGACCCAATTCTCCAATGTGCCTGAGTAAAAAATGTAAATATAATACCTTTATTTTCATGGTTTTCAATTGTAAACTTTGGAGAGCACTTAGAAAGTCAAGTGGCTCCATAGTGTCACGTTTCGGCAGGCAGGTGAGCAGGGAAGCAGGAGAGCAAGCAGTACTCACGGGTAATCAGGGGTTTAATAAGCAAAAGACAAACAAGCAGGGACATCCACGGACACTACAATGACGGATCTGACGAGACGTACTCAGACGCGGACTAAATACACAAGACTAGCCAGAAATAACAGGACACAGGTGATCACAACCAGGGATGAACACGAGGTAATGAGGTGGGCGTGGCACACATCAGGATCGGACGGAGCGGGGCATGACACATAGGGTTAAACTACATTTTTCTGTTAGACCTAGTATTGCATTTATTAGTATAAATATATTTTTATTTACAAATTTGACTACAAAATGATTTGCTCATGATCTTTCACCTACATCTGTCTGCCTTTTTGCTGAAGTTGTATGTTGTGGGTTTGATCGCCCCAGTGGGATGAGAATGCATGAAACTACAGTAGTTGTGCACAAAATAATTAATATTGTTAATATTATTATCATTCATTCCCAGCTGGAGGACGAGGCAGAATTTGGGGATGCACCAGTGGCTCTGCTTACAGTTGTGAGGGACAACATACAAGACCTCATTCACTACAACCCAGAGACAATCTCCATTATACTGGAAAGCAATGGAGTGACCAACCTTTGCAGGCTTGCAGATGCTTTTCTTGTTTTGTTTGGCTTAATTTATGCCCTCCACCTCAGTTATCCCAAAGGCCTGACAAACACGTTTGAATTTGTACAAAAAATCTTGCTTGGATTAGAGGATGGAAAACTTTCACCAAGGTTGCAGACCCTAAAAAATGACCTATTCATGTAGACAGGGCTAACAAACAGCAAATGCAGCTGGAAGTTTTGATGGTTACGTTTTTGATTGCACTGTTACATGTGACTTTTCTGCTGATGGCCACTTGTATTCTGTTCTGAGGACACAATACATTTTTAGTTTTTTTATTTTATTTTATTTTATTTTATTTACATTTAAGAAAAATGCAGATTCAGAGCTTCAAGTCATGTTTGATTTTTTTCTTCTCTCTTTATTTATTTATTTATTGCTGTTGGCCAGTAGATTTTTTTTTGTTTCTGGGCACAATTCAATTTGTATTTAATTTGAAGAGTGTGATGTTTAAAAGGACTGGTGGAAGCTCAAGACTATTTAAGCTGAATATTTTATTTATTTAATTTTAATTTAGAGGATAAGAAGTTTCAGAGCTTTACTGGTTAATTACTTATTTGTCTTTGATTCTTTGTCATGTTTCCTTGCTGCTGGCAAGTACAGTTTATGTTTTTAGACATTATATATTGTACTTGCCATGAATCAGGTCTCCTGTGGATTTATGTGGAAGGCGACAATACATTTTTGTTGAAACATGGATTTTGTTTAAAGGTACAATTGGATGCTGAATGGCCTTTAATGTTTTATTTTATTATTTTTATTTTTTTATTGATTTTGAAATGGAAAAGTAAGGCTAACAATACAGACATTCCATGATATATTGAACTGTTAAGTGCTGAAACACTTTTTGCCTGTTCTGTAATAAATTTACATATAAAACTTTTCTGTTCAATATTGGCAGATTTATTGGTATTTGGTTTTTAAGGGCAAATAGCTGTCACAAAACAATGTGCATTAGCAGAACTTAATCAGTTGCCTTATCATTTTTAAGTTTAAAAAACAGAGTTCTGAAGTTTGAGAAACTCAAAGGTTTTGAGTTGTACTAACGACAAATGTTTAATTTCACAATATTTGCATTTAAGTATGAGATACTCATACACGTCATGTTTTAGCAAAGCCAAATGTTTAGTTGATCTCATTAAATAGATTCACTTAGGATGAGTGAAATGGATTAACAGGTGCTAATGAATAATTTTGAGTTACATTAAATGAAAATATTTGTGTAGAGTTCCTAAAAAAATTAAGTAGAATTTAGTCAAACTATTTATGTACCACTAACCCTAAACATTTGTGTTTTGCAAACTTCTGAACTGTGGTTTTTAAACTTAAAAATATTAAGGCAACTGATTGCCTTAATTTTTTTGAGTTCTGCTAACTTGTTCGGGTTTACAGTGTACCTATTAAAAGAAAAATGTACTCAACCGAATCAAGAACCAAACCTGAAAACTAGACCAGCAGTAATCTCCAACCCAAACTTAAATAACAAACTAAAATAACAAAACCCAACTCTGTAAATCATGTTGAGAAGAAAACTACAAAAAGAAGGGGAAAAATTCCCCAGAAGCTGCTATTGCTGCTGTCAGGGCAGGTGTGAGGGAGATACCCCCCACCCTTCCTCTTTTCTCTCCTGGAAAATGATTGGCTCCAGGTGCTTCATTCCTACAAAGAAAGGCAGAGAGAGAGAGAGATACAGAGAAAACACTCCCACAGGCAGTGTGCAGTATTGCACCCACATGCCACACATAACACTAAGTATTAGTACTTTGTGGCAGAAAGAAGTAAAGTATACTAATGTATAAGTATAAGCTTTAGCATTAAAGTATAAGTGTAAGTATTAATGCACTTAGTCTTAGACTTTTCTTTATATTTATCAGTATAAGTCAAGTATACTTCACTGTACTATTCTTAAGTATATAAAAAGTAAACTTCAAGTATACTGTCTCAGTTTTAGTATAAAATAAGTAAACTCGTAGTACACTTGAATAAACTACTTTTTGCTAAGGGTTTACCGTGATATATAATGTTATACACTCACCTAAAGGATTATTAGGAACTCCTGTTCAATTTCTCATTAATGCTATTATCTAATCAACCAATCACATGGCAGTTGCTTCAATGCATTTAGGGGTGTGGTCCTGGTCAAGACAATCTCCTGAACTCCAAACTGAATGTCAGAATGGGAAAGAAAGGTGATTTAAGCAATTTTGAGCGTGGCATGGTTGTTGGTGCCAGACGGGCCGGTCTGAGTATTTCACAATCTGCTCAGTTACTGGGATTTTCACGCACAACCATTTCTAGGGTTTACAAAGAATGGTGTGCAAAGGGAAAAACATCCAGTATGCGGCAGTCCTGTGGGCGAAAATGCCTTGTTGATGCTAGAGGTCAGAGGAGAATGGGCCGACTGATTCAAGCTGATAGAAGAGTAACTTTGACTGAAATAACCACTCGTTACAACCGAGGTATGCAGCAAAGCATTTGTGAAGCCACAACACGCACAACCTTGAGGCGGATGGGCTACAACAGCAGAAGACCCCACCGGGTACCACTCATCTCCACTACAAATAGGAAAAAGAGGCTACAATTTGCACGAGCTCACCAAAATTGGACAGTTGAAGACTGGAAAAATGTTGCCTGGTCTGATGAGTCTCGATTTCTGTTGAGACATTCAAATGGTAGAGTCAGAATTTGGCGTAAACAGAATGAGAACATGGATCCATCATGCCTTGTTACCACTGTGCAGGCTGGTGGTGGTGGTGTAATGGTGTGGGGGATGTTTTCTTGGCACACTTTTGGCCCCTTAGTGCCAATTGGGCATCGTTTAAATGCCACGGCCTACCTGAGCATTGTTTCTGACCATGTCCATCCCTTTATGACCACCATGTACCCATCCTCTGATGGCTACTTCCAGCAGGATAATGCACCATGTCACAAAGCTCGAATCATTTCAAATTGGTTTCTTGAACATGACAATGAGTTCACTGTACTAAAATGGCCCCCACAGTCACCAGATCTAATCCCAATAGAGCATCTTTGGGATGTGGTGGAACGGGAGCTTCGTGCCCTGGATGTGCATCCCACAAATCTCCATCAACTGCAAGATGCTATCCTATCAATATGGGCCAACATTTCTAAAGAATGCTTTCAGCACCTTGTTGAATCAATGCCACGTAGAATTAAGGCAGTTCTGAAGGCGAAAGGGGGACAAACACCGTATTAGTATGGTGTTCCTAATAATCCTTTAGGTGAGTGTATATGTAAAGCGTCATTAAGAATTTTAAGAGCTTGCCCACTTTAAAAGCAAGTTCATAGGTAGGCAAGACCTTAACAGGTTTCACACATCGCGTATGTCAGTTACTGCATTTTCTATAGCATTTGATGCTCCGCGAGTATGGGCGCGAAAACAGGAAGACTTTTGGAGCCTTTTGGCTATGCAGTTAGCCACCACGAGCTTAGCCAGCAAGATAACTAACTAGCGGTTAGCCTGCCAGTTAGCTAAACAGTTCAATTGCTTACCCGAAGAATTTTTTCCGTTGATTCTACATTTTAAAAAAAAGTGTGTGCGTGTGTTCATGGAGTCAATATGGTCTCTGAGACACCGTTTATTCAAAGCAAAGTTTTCACTGTTCCATTGCTAACGTTATGTAGCCTGGTTAGCTCTGATAGTTACTGTCAAATAGTTTGAAAAGCCGACTGCTTGAACTGCTATTTTTATGGAAATTGTTTTGCTGATCAGTATTGGTATGAGGTGTTGAAATCCTCAGTACATAGACAAGCAAGTGTGATATTTCAGTGTTTGTTTAGTTACTTTTAACATGTTCCCTGCTCTGTGTAAAAATTTAAAAAGTTAAAACAATTTTGTTTTTCAGGTGCATGGAAATTCGTTGACTGATATATCAGTTAGGTATGTATTACAAACGCTACAAAATATGCAATGATTTCACATTTCATACACAATATATTTACAGGAAATACATTTTTAAATTACGCATTCATCACAGGCACACAATTAAGCTCTGATACTTCTGCATATCTTTACATACTGTATTTTCCATGAACTTTAGTTAAATTAAATTAAATATTTATTAATAATTTTTTCATTACTAAAATTAATTTAATTATTAATATGTGGTCTACAACCTATACTCTAAAACTTTGCTTTACCTTAGGATTTGGCATATAATGTGGCAGTGTAAGATCTGCAGATCTTTTTCTACTACAAAGGGAAATTTACTGAAGCATTATAGATTACAACATGTGACATTTGGTCGTACACAACCCCAGCCATGTCTATTTGAAAGTTGTCCTTGCACGTTTAAAACACAGAGTGCCCTTCGCACACATTTATCCAGATACCATGGCCCAATCCCAAACCGGTCCCTACACACTCCGCCTCACCACTCCGCCTTCGTTTGCGCGTTCCCGAGACCCGTCGCCATGTTGAAGTGTGTCTCAAAGCAGCAAGGGCTAAGGGGGAGTGGTCGATTGTGCCCTCCTTTAGCGAGTCGGCAACGATGGTGGCTCGCGCGATTTCACTACCACTTCCATATCCCATAATTCCTAGCGTACAGGAAACAGAACAGCGCGATAATTTAATAATTGGATTCTAACAGCACAGTGAAATACACATAGAAAGTCTATGTTACATGTTATAATTCATCGCTGCAGAAAAAAAATTAGGAAAGCAGTTATTTATAGCTGGTCAGTACAGATAGATTTTATCGTGATCCGATTACGAGAGATTTTGTGTACTTTTCAAACTAGAAACCACGCGAAGAAACATTCGTACGCAAACTCGATCAACATCACACCAGCAATAACAATTTATGTTTCATATTTGCCTGTTTTTTCCTCTACATATCTGGATCTAGTATTTGGTACAGAAGTAATGCGTAATGTTTTATGCGTGCAAACTAAGTTAGCTATGTTAGAAATTGTACAATTGTCAATATGACACATGTACATACTTAAAATTGCTCAGTGCAATAAGACGACGTAGCCGTCGTCTTCTCGCATTAGATAAACTGTGCTTTTTTAAAATAACTGATATGTCATTAAAGAAAATACAATACAGCTTCTTGATGGATCCATTTCGTCAAATCACTACATAATGCATTTCCTCTTTCCGGTATAGAAGACTGTAAAAAGGTGCTGCGAGGGCAAGTCTGTCTCAAATCTTTCTTGTGACAATTTCCTTCAGTTTAAGTGTATAGGGCGTGTTGTGAGGGTGACTCGGCGGGAGTTTGACTCGAAATGAAGGCGAAGTGTCGAGGGTATAGTTTGGGATTGGGCCCATGTGTAATATCCGAGAGGCACGTACAGGTGACGTAACGTGCGTATAGGATTAGCCGTATGGGAATATGGAGGTCGGAGGTGTCACGTTCGGGCTCGGGCGAGCAGGGAAATAGGCGATCGGAGCCAGGAAGTCAGGGAAACTGGGTTTAATTGCACGAACGGACTGACAGGTACGGACATCGACGGACAATACAACACAACAATGACTGATCTGGGGATGACTGACTCTGACAAGGACTAAATACAAAAGACAAGCTAGACTTAACAGGACACAGGCGATCACAATTAGGGTTGAACATGAGGTAATGAGGTGGGCGTGGCACACATTAGGATCGGACGGAGCGGGGCATGACAGAACCCCCCCCCAAAGGCGCGCACACCAGGCGCGCCCGAGAGGAGGCGACGGACGGGACGAGGGAACAGGACCTGAAAGACAAAAAGCAAAACATCAACCAAAGGCGGGGACCGGAAACAGGACAGAGGAACAAAACAGGAACAGGGACCAGACGAAGGACAGAACCTGACAAAGAACAGGGAAAGCGGACAGACAGACCTGGAAGGGAGACACAGAAGGGGAGAAAGGCGGAACAAAAGGGCCAGGAGTGAACGGAGGAGAAACAAAGGGACGAGGAGCAGAGACAGGCGGGACAAAGGGAAAGGGAGGAGGAAAAAGGGGAGCACGAGGGAGCCCAGGCGGGTGACGGGCAGCGGCCGGAGGGGCCGCAGGGGAGAGGGAGGAGGGAGCAGGAGGGGACCACCCAGGGGCCAAGGGAACGGGACGAGGGAGTGACGGAGGGGACACGGAGGGAGCAGGAGGGAACACCAGTGAAGGCAGGCAGGAGGGGGAAGCCGCGGCAGGTGGAGGCGCAGCCGGAGCCGGTGAAGGCGCCGTCCGACGCTCAGCCGGAGCAGGGGGGCCCGGAGGCGGCCGACATGGACCCGGAGGCGGGACCGAGGACCGGCACCGAGGATCCAGGGGGGGACCCGGAGGGGACCGCCGACCCCGAGCCGGAGGACCCGCAGGCAGCCACCGAGCCACAGCCAGGGGCCGAACGGGCGAGCCAGGGGGCAGGGCGGGCGGGACCCGGGCCCTACGCCTATGTCCCCGCCCCTTGCTGGAGACGGAGAGGCGGGGTCCTGGGTGGCGTCGGCCTTGCCGGGGTAATGGCGAGGGAGTCAGGGCCTCAGGCAGGGCCGCGGGCAGGACGGGAGAGGCAGCCTCAGGCAGGGCCGCGGGCAGGACGGGAGAGGCGGCCTCAGGCAGGGCCGCGGGCATGTGTCCAGCAGGGGGCGCCTCGGTGGGCGTGGGTGCAGGCGGAGGCGGCACCGGGACCTCAGACGCAGCTGCAGGCACCACCAGCACGTGGCCAACAGGGGGCACTGCAGCAGGCACCACCAGCACATGGCCAGCAGGGGGCGGCGCAGCAGGTAATTCCATCGTGCGGCCAGCAGGGGCCGCCTGGGCAGGCGCCTCGGGCGTCCGGTCAGCAGGGGGCGCCTCGGCGGGCGCCGCCAGCACGTGACCAGCAGGGAGCGCCACAGCGGGCGCCGCCATCACACGGCCAGCAGGGGGCGCAACCGCGGCCACCTCAGGCAGTTCAGGCGCCGGCAGGACAGGCGAGACGGGCAGTTCAGGCGCCGGCAGGACAGGCGAGACGGGCAGGTCAAGAGCCGGCAGGACAGGCGAAACGGGCAGGTCAAGAGCCGGCAGGACAGGCGAGACGGGCAGGTCAAGAGCCGGCAGGACAGGCGAGACGGGCAGGTCAAGAGCCGGCAGGACAGGCGAGATGGGCAGTTCAGGTGCCGGCAGGACAGGCGAGACGGGCAGGTCAAGAGCCGGCAGGACAGGCGAGACGGGCAGGTCAAGAGCCGGCAGGACAGGCGAGACAGGCGGTTCAGGAGCCGGCAGAACCGGCGCCGCCGTCACGTGGCCAGCAAGGGGCACCTCGGGATGCACCTTCGTCGTGCTGCCAGCAGGGGGCGCCTCAGCGGGCACCTCCGTCGTGCGGCCAGCAGGGGGCGCCTCGGCGTGCGCCTCCGTCACGCGGCCAGCAGGGGGCGCCGCGGCGGGCGCCGCCATCACGCGGCCAGCAGGGGGCGCCGCCATCACGCGGCCAGCAGGGGGCGCCGCCATCACGCGGCCAGCAGGGGGCGGCGGGCGCCGCAGCCAGAGTGGTGGCAGCTGCAGGGACTGCAGGCAGAGGAGGCAGGACAGGTGGGTCAAGCAGGACAGGCGGGTCAGGCTGGACAGGCGGGTCAGGCGGTGCTGCAGGCAGATCGGCGGCGGCAGCAGGCAGCGCAGCCGCGGGCAGATCGGCGGCGGCAGCAGGCAGCGCAGTCGCGGGCAGATCGGCGGCGGCAGCAGGCAGCGCAGCCGCGGGCAGATCGGCGGCGGCAGCAGCAGCAGGCGGTGCCGCGGGCAGATCGGCGGCGGCAGCAGGCAGCGCAGCCGCGGGCAGATCGGCGGCGGCAGCAGGCAGCGCAGCCGCGGGCAGGTCCGGAATATGCAGGTCCGGAGCAGGCAGGAGGGGTGATGAGCGCGTAGGCGCCTTCCCTTTAAGGGCTTTGGGCACCCGGGGAACAGCGTCCCACACGGTGCGTATCCCGCCTAGACCCAGGCGCGCCTGCCGGTCATCCCCAGCCTCTACAGGGAGTTGGTCCTCACCGTTGTGGAGCTCATCGGTCATACAGACGTCCTCCACGGCGGGGAGAAGGGAGCACGTTCCCAGGAAGAGCATCTGGCGGGTTCTTCTCCTCCTGCGTCTCTTTTTGGTGAGAGCGGGGCTCTCTAGGACCCAGGATGGGTCCTTCTCCTGGGGTCTTCCCCCAGGCAGCTCCCCAGTGTTGGGGAACTGAGCGGCCGTAGCCGCGTGAAGCTCAGGGTTGCGCGTCTTATCACCAGCCCTTTCCAAGACCGGGAAGGTGGCTGGTAACGAGTCGGGGGGCGGTTCCCGGGCGGCATACCCCAGGTGTGGTAGCCAAACCGCCGCTCGCGCCCTCAGCTGCCGCAGGTGTTCGTCCACCTGCTCGAGCAGCTGTTCCTCGCCGGTGTGGAACCTCCTGTCAAGGAGCTCCCAGCATCCCTCTACCAGCCGGCGGGCTTCGGGATCCAGGTGGTGATCAAGCTGGTTCGTCCAGGCGATCACCTCGTCTTCCATAGGGAGGACCTCCCCGGTCGCGCTGAGCTTGTTTCTGAGACTTGTCATTCTGTCACGTTCGGGCTCGGGCGAGCAGGGAAATAGGCAATCGGAGCCAGGAAGTCAGGGAAACTGGGTTTAATTGCACGAACGGACTGACAGGTACGGACATCGACGGACAATACAACACAACAATGACTGATCTGGGGATGACTGACTCTGACAAGGACTAAATACAAAAGACAAGCTAGACTTTACAGGACACAGGCGATCACAATTAGGGTTGAACACAAGGTAATGAGGTGGGCGTGGCACACATTAGGATCGGACGGAGTGGGGCGTGACAGGAGGAATAAAGACGTTGGTTTAACCTGCTCCCTGGGGCGAAGTTTTTTGGTGCTAGACACTAAGAGTGACGGCGACAGAAACATTACACCATGCAGACAACAAAAGTCCAAGTTCAGAGATCATTACTTTTAAGTGTTTAGTTTGCAGAGCCCAATGTTCTACAGAGAAGGATTACATTGGAAATCATCTGAAGACCCATGAAACAGTGGCGCCTCCAGAGAATTTTCATAGGGGTGGCCAGATGGGGCCACTGAAAATCTTGGGGTGACACACCAAAACCAAAAGTCGAGCTGAATTTCAGGAATTATGACATAACATATATACCAGCACCAGCTAACATTAGTTAAGTAATTAAATTTATCATGCCAAAAAGCAAGTTAAATAGCATGTAGCACCAGCTAACGTTAGTTAAGTAATTAAATATATCATGCTAAAAAGCAAGTTAAATAGCATGTAGCACCAGCTAACGATAGCAAGGTAATTAAATTCGGCACTAAAAAAACGTCACTACAGCCTCCAAAGTTTATTGAATAAATAGTTTCCACTCTTCTTTTTAGAAATTATGACTTACTCAGTCACGGTAGTCTTCTTCTTTAACTCCGCGCGCGACCGGCGTTTGTTGAAGATGACCAGAGACGTGCTGAGCTGCTGCTTCCTGTGAGCACCCCCACCCCCCGTGTGACTGGAGAGCGCTTTGCTGACCGTGCATTTGTTGAAATGCATAATTAAACATAGAAGCATATCTGGCATATGCGACCGATGATGGGGGGGGGGCAGTGGGGGGGCCAACAAATTTATCAGGGGGGCCATGGCCCCCCCCTGGCCACCGCATGATGGCGCCACTGCCATGAAACTGTCTTTTGTGTATTTCAAGGATGAGACTTTCGAACAAATATATACAATACATTTCTAAAACACAAAAGCAGAAGACACAAGTCCTATACTTTGAGTGATTATAAACAAGACGTGTTTGAGAGTCACAAAAATCAGACCATTGGCTATTCTAAAATCCTAGAGGTCAGTGATGTTGAGGGCACTAGCTTTGATTGTGATCCGGAAAGTGCATCATACATGGTTGTTTAAAAGATTAGCTTACTTCTGCTTAAGCTAGAAAGCATCTATAATGTCTCAGTAAAGTGTATTGATGCCTTGGTTGAAGACCTTCAGTTTATTTAATCTTCAGCATCTGCTGCTGTTGTCAGAAATATTTTGGATTCAACACTGCAGTCTAACAAATGCACTTTAGAGCCGACTGTTATAACTGCCTTGGCAGAACAATTCCATTCTATTAGCACAGCACTTGGTGCAGGTGGTCCACTTGGGTCTGCTTTTAAGAGAAGGAAGTATTTTAAGGATAATTTCCAGTATGTTGATCCTGTTGAATATATCCTTGATTCCCAAAAGAAAAAGAGCTTTCAATATGTGCCAATTCTCAATTCTCTGCAGGCAGTCTTTAAGAACAAGGATATTCTAGAGCAAACCTTGGCCAGGCGTTCAAATAGTACTGGACATATTAAGTCAATTTACGATGGTACATTTTTCAAGCAAAATGACTTCTATGCTGGCGAAGAAACAAAATTCACTGTAATTCTTTATGTTGATGACTTTGAAGTATGTAACCCACTTTGAACATCAAGAAAAAAACACAAAATAACAGCTGTATATTGGGTTTTGGCAAATGCACCTTCCAACTCTGCATTAACATCAGTACACCTAGCTTTACTGTGCAAAGCCGTTGATGTAAAACAGTTTGGATACAAAACAGTTTTAGAACCACTCTTAAAAGATCTTTCTATATTAGAACAGGAAGGGGCTTTCATTTCCAGTGTGGGGAAAACTATTAAAGGGACTGTACACTGTGTTGTTGCTGACAATCTTGGCGCACATTCAATTAATGGACTAGTTGAAAGTTTCACTGGACCATACTTTTGTAGATTTTGTCTTGGACATTCTTCAGAGTACCAGGTACACCTCGGACAAAGGAGGACTATTGTTTGCATGGCAAACTGTGAGAGAAAAATCCAAATTATTTACATTACTATGGAGTAAAGCGATCATGTCCACTGACTCTTAGCTTAAACCATTTTCACTTTGCCTCTGGGTACCCACCAGATGTTCTACATGACCTTTTTGAAGGTATAGTCCCAAGAGTGCTAGCATTGTGTTTCCAGCAAGAAGAAGTACTTTAATTTGACTGAACTCAATGATTAATCACACATTTTCCTTTTAAGGGCTCAGACAAAACCAACAGCCCTCAAGCAATCCCCCAAAACTATATTGGTCGCAAAAGTATAGGTGGAAATGCTCATGAAAATTGGGCACTAATACATTTTTTTCCACACATTCTTGGATCACGGGTACCTGAGGGAGATTCTGCCTGGCAGGTTCTTCTGATTTTAAAATACATAGTTCAAGCCGTGGTTGCCCCTGTTCACACTGTTGAAAGTATTGCATACCTTGACTTTAAAATATCTGAACATCGTCACAAGTTCTTAGAGATTTTTCCTGAAGAGGGACTAACACCCAAACACCATTTTTGGAACACTACACTGCACTCATTGAAAGATTTGGACCTCTGGTTGGTGTATGGACAATGCGCTTTGAAGCTAAACATCAATTTTTTAAGAAGGTTGTAAGGCACAGTAACAATTTCAGAAATGTGTTGTTAACACTTTCAACAAGACATCAGATGATGATGGCATACCACATGCATGTAGATGTGAGACAACCTGCCTTATGTGTTGCAAAAACATCAGTAATGCCTTTAGATGTGCTGCATTCAGACATACAAGTTGCTTTAAGAGAAACATCACCAATCTTGTCAAAACTGTCACCTACTATGGAACAAGGTATACTACTGGGATGATTGTGTCTTATGGCTCTACTGGAGGACTTCCGGACTTTGCTGAGAGTGTTCAGATTGCCATTTTGGACAACTGTGTACATTTCATTGTAAAGATATTCACTGCCTGCTATGAAGGGCATCTAAGATATTTTCAATTGGAAGATACAGGAAAATTGACTCTTCTAGAGCATCAGAAACTTGGAGATGTGTACCCCTTGGCTGCATATATTGTAGGAGGCAAAGGCATGGTTACACTGAAACGCCACATTTACTGTGCATTTTAGGTAATTAACTTGATAACATTTGCATCTCATAAAATTATTTAATCCAGTATCTCTGGTAATATAAGAGTACTTTTGAAGGAAACTTTTTTGAATATTGCTGTTTTGGAAATCAGTTTATTAAATGACTTATTAAGCACAAGTCTTATACAGTAGTTCTGCTGGCACATTGTAAACTCTCAATCATTTTATTCTTATTTCTTAGGTTTTGCTTGTGTTGCTAATGAACTTGTGTCCGTTTACGTTCTTTCCAGGCCAGCAGAGATGGAGGCAAAGCTCAGAGTACTAATTAATGACCAAATTGAGAGGCTGGTCCTTCCACTAGGAATCCCACCCAATTTGGAGGACCTGCAGAGAGTTATAATGGAGACCTTTGGAATTTTAGATGACTTCAGTCTTCAGTATCTGGACTCAGAATTTGAAGACTACTTCACTCTTACAAAAAGTGACCAAATTAAACACAAAGACACCATAAAGGTTGTTTTCACTGCTCCAATTGTTCTTAACTTTTTTCCAGTGGATGATAGTTTGGCCAGTACCTCAGGTCAACAGTCAACTGTCTGTGACTCTGCTTCAAATGCAGAATCATCACCTGGGTCCACTTCCTCCCAGGATACCACCAGATGAAGTACCACAGAACGATGTCAGACATGGCCAAAGCAGTTCCCTGTTCCACAGTTTGCATATGAAACTGAAATGTACCTTGAAAAAGCTAATGATGAATACAAGAAGATCGGAACACTTCTAACTACGACAAAAGTGAAGACAAACATACTTGAGAAGTTGGCTGAAACTATATTTACATATACCACCTATCCAAAAGGTTCAAAGATAAGTGATGTTGCTGAAGCACTTATCAGGAAATATCCTTGTCTGAAGGAACCTGGTCCCTTCTCAGCTTACTATGGCTGGCAACAAAGCATGAAATACAAGATGGCAAATTATCGCACTAAACTCAGGGGCTTTGGTGTTCCTGAGGTTATGTGCAATGCACTAAAACACAAGAATCTTGCTAACCAGAAGCCAGCCAAGTGTGTAAAAAAGTCCCGAAAAGCAGAGGTTAACTACCTCCCCCCTTACCCGGCTGGTGAGAATGAAGAAAGTCAAGAACAAGAGAGGAGTCAGCTGCTCACTGAAGTAAGGAAAAGGGACAACGGTAAGTTGATAAAGGAAAAAATGGCCAAAACATTTCCTTATAGAAGGCATTAAGTCATCAATATTGCACCTTGCATAGAGGACATTAAAGCCAGATGGCCTGCTCAGAGTATGGAATAGTCTTCCTGATAACGTAGTGCAAGCTGAATCCTTGGGTTCCTTTAAATCAGAGCTAGATAAGATTTTAACAACTCTGAGCTATTAGTTAAGTTCTCCCTAAGCGAGCTCGATGGGCCGAATGGCCTCCTCTCGTTTGTATAGTTCTTATGTTCTTATGTAAGTTACAAATGTATGCTGATTAGGTATATTCCATTATCCATTATGAAGGACTGCGTTGTTGATGAATGGTGGTATTTATTTGCTTTATTTGTTCGTTTGTCTTTCAGCTACAGGATGAGTTCTACACAATGGTGCACCTTGACTCAACGTCTCAATGACTCAAACTTGATTAATACACTCCCAGGCTTATGTCTCTCTTCCATTCCAAGGGTGGAACTATGGGGTTGAAGTTGAAGAGTATCCTCCTCAAGGTATTCTCTCAATCTTCAATCCTGGTAACATTTTATTTCAGTGACTTTTGACATACTGATTCAGTATCATTGCTTATTATAGAAGCATACACTTGTAATCAAAAGTTTACATACTGTAGTTTTGCATAATTTGTGCAATATTGCCCATTGTTTGAAAAACATGACTTATCATGCAGAAAGCTTTTATTTAGGGAGCGTGCTCAGGTAAAGCAACTCATTATCACAGTTGTGTGTATCTTTTGTTTTAAAATCATACTGATAACTGGAATCATTTAATGGGCTGTATCAAAAGTTTACATACCCTTCAGTGTTGAGGTTTGCAATATACAGTACACACAAGTTGACAAGTTCCAATTAAGGGAGTGTCCAGACTTGTAACTTCATTCATTGTAGCCAATGCCTATGTATGAGTAGTCAGTTTAAATTCATTAGGAGTTGTACTGACTTTGCTGGATCACACTTTTTTCATAGTTTAAACCAGGGGTCTCCAACTCCGGTCCTGGAGAGCTACTATCCAGTAGGTTTTCTGTCCCACTTGTCATCTGATGAGCCACACCTGTTCCTGGTATTTACCTGAGAACAGGTGTGGCTCATCAGAAGCCGGGTATGATAGAAAACCTACTGGACGGTAGCTCTCCAGGACCGGAGTTGAAGACCCCTGGTTTAAATACTACCGACGGGATTTTTCAAAATTTTATATTTCTTTATATCCCTTTCCTGATTTGTATAGTTCAACAACCTTTTTTTGCAAGTCCATTGACAGTCCTTTTGCTTTCCCCATACTTTGGTATCCAGCAAAGCAAGTTTGACTCTCAATGAATTTAACTTTGATTATTTATACAAAAGTCACACTCAATTATGTGACAATACGTCTACTAGGACTAGGTGTTAAAATCCCTTGATGATCAGCACTGTATGGCAATTTCCTCTTAGGTAGGTGACCTCATGGGTTTTCATTTGACGGTGCTCTGCCTCCAGTACGACACACCGTCAGTTGTGTACCCTGGGGTCCTTGGGTGTTTCGGCCATTTATCACAATACACCCTCGCTCGAGGCCGGCCCACCACAGGCTGATCAGACCTGGGTGTGTGCCGCACTGGAGGCCCCACGAGTAGCCCAGCCTGTCTCCTTCCGCTTCAGCCACAGCCAATGGCTGCTTCTTATGGCAATATCTGCAAGCTCCTTGATGGTCTTCTGCTGAGTCTGCCCTCTAACTCCCACCTCCTTCAGTAGCCTTGTGGTGGAACTAGCTACAAAGCCCCTGCAACCCACCTCCACTGGCCGCACAAATACTTTCCATCCCCGGTCCTCTGCTTCAGCTGCCAGGTTTGCATATCGCATCTTTTTCCTTTCGAATGCCTCATTGATTGCTTCCTCCTACGGAACCGTCAGCTCCACAATGAAAACACGTCGACAGGATTTGGACCAAAGGACCAGGTCTGGCCGCAGGTTGGTTGCCGCGATTTCAGGTGGGAAAGTGAGCCTCTGATTCAGGTGCACCTGCATTTCCCAATCTCGGGCTGCATTCAGCGGACCTGAGTCTGGAGATGCTCTTTTTGCCTGCTACTTCTCCCCCTCCCGGACGAAAGATGTCCGTAGCCAAAAGGCAGTTCCAATTTCCACGGGCATGGCATTGGTGGCCGCCCTCATGGCCTCTAGTGCAGCTGCCAAGCACCTCAGCACTTGGTTGTGGCGCCAGGTGTATCTGCCTTGGGTAAGGCTCTTCTTACAACCCACCAGGATGTGTTTTAGGGTTGCTGGGGCAGCATACTGGAGACAGGCCGGATCCAAAGATTTAAGTTTGGTGGAGAGGGCAGGACATCATATGTGGCTCTGATGGTAAAGCTCAACATATTAGACTCCATGTTCCACATCTTTCTCCTCTCCACGCCATCCCACTTCATCCAGCGGCCTTGCTTGGCTTGGGACATGGCCCTAGCACACCTGCCTACTTCCTCCTGGTGTCGCACCTCCTCTATCACCAGACGCCGGCGTTCTACTGGTGTAGACTTCTGCCATGTGGGTGTTGTTGTTCCCAGTCCTAGGCCCCCTGTGCCATTTTGGACTTGGCCTACTATGTTCCGATGTCTCAGGATGGTCTTTGCCTGTGCCACGGCTACTCCTGGCTTCCACTTCCTCCCTGTTGCCAGACTTGGGGCAACACCTCTAACCAAAGGATCCCGGGATTCTGTGAGGGTCATTTCAAGCCTTGCTTTGGAGCATTTATACTCTTCCACCAGGCTTGAGATTGGGAGAGAGAGAGCTCCATTGCCGTACAGGCCTATGCTACTGAGGCATCTGGGTAGCCCAAGCCAGTTCCGCACCTGGGCATTTACCAGCCTCTCTAGCCGCTTGGCATGGGATAGGGTGACCTCATAGATGGAAACTGGCCAGATGAGGCGAGGCAACAGTCCAAACTGAAAGCACCAGAGCTTCAGCTTCCCTGGGAGAGCAGTGTTGTTTATTTGCTTTAGGCCACTGATGGTGTCCTTCCTAAGTTGTTCCACCTGTTTGGAGTCTTTAAGCTCTGCATTGTACCATCTTCCAAGGCTTTTGATGGGCTTTTCCTGAATCGTTGGTATCGGCATATCATTAATATGGAACCTCAGGTTGGTGATCTGGCCCTTGACGATGGAGATACTTCGGGATTTGTCTGGTTTAATCTCCATTCGTGCCCACTTGATGTTACCCTGGAGTTTGTCCAGCAGGTGTCTGGTGCATGCCTTAGTTGATATTATAGTCGTCATGTCATCCATAAACACCCTAATTGGGGGAAGATGCAGCCCGCTCTTCAGGCGTTCACCTCCAACCACCCATCGAGAAGCTCGAATAATTAACTCCATCGCCATGGTAAAGGCCAGTGGGGAGATGGGGCAACCCGCCATTATGCCAATCTTCAGGTGCTGCCAGGCAGTTGTATTATCCTGGATTGTTATGCAAAACTGAAGGTCCTGGAAATAGGCTTTGACTAGCCTTGTGACGGCCTCTGGGACTTGGAAAAAACTGAAAGCTGCCCACAGCAGCTCATGAGGCACTGACCCGAAGGCATTGGCCAGGTCTAAGAAAACCACATGCAGTTCTTTCTTTTCCTTCTTGGCCATTTGTACCTGATGCCAGATGATATTTGCATGTTCAATGCATCCTGAGAAACCCCTTATCCCTGCCTTCTGTACCGAGATGTCAACATAGTTGTTCTTTTGCAGGAACACTGAGAGTCTTTGAGCCACAGCACTGAAGAAAATCTTGCCCTCCACATTCAGTAAGCTGATCTGGCGGAATTGATGTACGGTTGAGGAGTTCTTCTCTTTAGGAATCAGAATCCCGCCTGCCCTTCGCCATGCCCTAGGTATAATGCCTTTTTCCCATGCCACTTTCATCAGTTTCCAAAGGTACTTCAAGACGCCTGGCGTGTTCTTATAGAGGTTATACGGAATGCCATTGGGCCCAGGGGCTGATGCTGTTCTTGCCCTTTTTACTGTGGTTTCAACTTCCCTCCATGTTGGGGGTCTTGTGTCCAACTGATGCTCAGGTGGTTGGATTTGTGGCATGTCCTCTGGGATGGTGACTGGCTCATGCCTCTGGTAGTCGGAGTAGGTCTTGCTCAGGTGCTTCTCTATTTCCCTCACAGGTACTTTAAGGGTTCCAGTTTTCTCCTTAGCAAAGAGGTCTTTGGCGAACTTGTAGGGATCTCTGTAGAAGGCAGTTCTTGTTCGCTCTTTCTTCTTATGTTTTTTCCTCAAGTGCTCTGCTCTTCGCAGCGTTACAAGACGCTGCTTGATGTCGCCCTGTAGTGCCTCTAATCCTTTCCTTTCCTCTTCCGAGGCCTTCTACCACTGTCTTCTCAGGCACCTTCTTTCTTTCACAAGTCGCTCCATATCTTGCTGCCTCCTGGACTTCATATGGCCTGATAGTTTCCTCTGAGCTCCAAAGCTCTTGCTTTTCTCTCCGAATCTCTCAGCGCCGTAGCTGTAGATAATTTCCCCCATCTTGTCTAGTTTTCTTTCGACGCCCCCTTTCAGACCTTCTAAGAGATGTACAAGGTCTAAGTCAACGGTTCCCCACTCCTTTTTCTGGCAGGATTTTGGCCACAGAATTTGAGATTTTCGTCCATCCATCTTCCTCTCAACTGCTGACTGTTGCTGGCTGGGATCTGGGCTCGCATCCACTGATGGAGCTGTGCCTGGCTGAGCTTCGTCTGGGGTTTTGATACCCTGTGGACTGTGGTGAGTTTCCTGCCACTGGGCTTCAATCGACTGATTTGCCCTACCTCTAGGGAAGTAGTGGTCAATGCGAGGTCCTCTGGTAAGCTCTTTCAGGCACTTCAACCTGCCTTGATGAATCTTGAGACCCTTCTCTGATGTTATTTTTTTCCAGCCACAGATGCAGCTCTGCAACTTATGTCCTGCCAGTACTGTTCCTCCATCGGAAGCCATGCTGATCATCGATTGCATCGTCGTTTTCGTTCCAAAGTCTTTTACCGTGTGGTCTGTCAGTGAGTCATCTTGCGCCCCCGCTCTTGCAGACTCAGGGGGTATTCTTCCTCTTAAGGTTTCTGTAGCCATATTTGGGTGGATTCGAGTCATCGAGTTGTGACCTTATCCTGCCGGCTTGGGTAGCTAGCCCTAGTCAGCCACCTTGGGGTCTATTTCCTCCTGTCAGCTGTCTCTTCAAGCTGTCACCAGGTCTTTCCCAGGTTGTCAGCTGCACTTTCACAGCAGTCACTGGTTTCATACCAGAGTTTAATACGTCTACTATAACTAGATGTTAAATACATTACTTCATCTGAACACACTCCCTAAATAAATTTTTTTCTGAATTATGTTTTCCAAACAATGGGCAATATTTCACAAATTTTGCCAGGGTATCTAACTAATCTAAGTGTGTATGACAGGTATCTTAACATTCTCACTACAGAAAAAGTATGCAATGGACATTTAAATAGTTTGTATAAACTCTAGTTCACATCTAGTCAATGTGCACCTGGTAGATTTATTAAAAATAGTTTAAAAAGTGTATTTAATTAATTCCTGTGTAAATACATATATGATAGTTGCTGTTGTGTGCTGGTGTCTCATACACTGTGGAAATGTAAAAATACATTTGTATGTGACACTGGAGAATAATGAGTGTAATTTCAGGCTCCAAGCTGTCACGACCGAACGTTCAGCCCTCATGTGGACCACGCCTACCTAGTTAACCCCATGTGGAATCCTTCCATTTACCTGCTGTTTTGCATTTCCTGCTTGTAGTCCTATGTATACACTCAAAAAAATGAAACCTTGACTTTAATTAATTTTTTCTTGTCAACAGGTTCCACAAAATTTAATCATGAAACTTGAAAACAAATATTTCAAGGCTTTTTAACTTAATGGGGTTGTTTTATGGAGAAATAATATTTTTGACTCAAGCCAACTATTATCACTAATTTTCACTCAACAAGAGACGTTTGAGTTTAACTAACTAAAGTCAGTTGTTATATGAACTAACAAAATTTGTTTAGAAGTTGCATATTACATATTTGTCTATTCAAAGTAAACTAATGACTTTACAACAAAACATTCAATTCAAGCTTAATTAATCAAAATAAAATGCTTTAACTAACTTTAATTTTTACTAATTAGGTTGAATTAACTGTAGTTTGTCAACAGGTTCCACACAAATTACTTCAGTAAACTCAACTCAACATTTGTTAGTTCCTTTATTCACCAACACAAGGGTTTATCAAATTTTGTTTTACAAAAGGAAAAAAAACTGTTAAACATACCCATGAGTGGCAGCATTGATATTTGGTTATCTTTACCTTTAAAAAAAATAAATAAACAACAACTCTGGACACTGCATGCCACCCAGAACAGTGGTGCATGTCACAAAAAAAAGAGAAAAGGTAATAATCTTTCAAGTGTTTTTTCAATTAACTGATTTCAAGTGCAAAGCAGGCCTTTATGTTAATGCCACAAATTTTTAAGTGCTCAACATTGGTTCACTCATACAGTTTTTTAAGCATCTGTAAACACTTCACATGAAAAAGAAATGTCACCCAGAACATGTGCATGTCACACCACTATCCAACATCAAATGGAGTGATGGTGGCATCACCTCCCTCAGCATTAATGCTGTAGAAAAAATAATAAAAAATCTGGACACGCTTCACATGACAAAGAAACATGTCACCCAGAACAGTGGTGCGTGCCACACAAAAAAGAAAGAAAGAAAAAAAGGTATGTAAACTTAAGTGTTTTTCAATTAAATTGTTTCAAGTGCAAAGCAGGCCTTCATGTTAAACGCACACATGCTCAATGTTCACTCATACAGTTTGTTTTTAAGCATCTGTACCTTGGTTGAGAGTCTGGTAGTATCCAGCTGGAGGAAGATTTTCTGAAGCACCTCAAAGAACGTTTTCAGTTCCTGAGGATAACTGAGGTTCATTGCATATATGACACCCATTAAGAGTGCACATGCAGAAGCGATGTCTCCCAAGCCCTGAAGCACTTCAACACCCTCAATCACTATTCCAACATCAACTGGAGTGTTGGTGCCATCCCCTCCCTCAGCATTAATACTGTAGATGCCAAAGACAACTTGTTCAAGGTCCCTCTGGGCAGCACTGCCATCTGAATCCTTTCCACACACACAAGACAACAATGAAATCACCAGCCAATTACATAATTCCAAAGAACTCATTTGCATTGCAATTTTCTCCAAAAATAGTGCTTTACTAACTTGATTTCTCACAATTTATACACTCACTGGCCACTTAATTAAGTACACCTGTATGACCTAATGTCTTCTAATATAGCAACTCTGCCATAAATCGTGATTTCGGTCTAGACCAAAATTGCCATTCCTAAAAGCCACATCCCACAATGCTGCATGGATATTGTGATATAATTAAAAGCCGTAGGATACTGTTACTGCTGCAGTAATTGTTAGTATTACCTACCAGATACTCTTGGAAGAGACTGCTTGGATCTTCATTTAGATAGATACAAAGTGCCCTGAGGAGGCACTCCCTCTTCTTTTCAACAGTTTCATTCTAAATAGGAAAAAAGCAGCATCAACATAAATACAATAAACCTATTACACTTTTAAAATTATTGGAAATGGGTGAAACTTTAACTATAAAAGTAGGCACATGTACAATGACCATTTACTGTACTTATACAAACATTATCAATGGTTATGATAATGTTCAATGATTACTTAATTACAGAATACACTGAAGTAGGGCTGTCACGAAAACTACTCTTTGTTGTGCAATATTTTGCACTACAATTAATTGAGATAAATGAAATTATTGCCATTTTAAGACCTTTTTATGCCACTGATTGCACAATGACTGTATAATGATAAAATAACATTATAATGCAAGTACTCTTTCAAAGAACATTTTATTCGTAAGAATATTTAGATACTGGAATGAGAAATGTGAACAAATATACCTTATCCTCTAATGAAATATTATCAGTGGCAATAATCGCAGCACCAAAAACGATCACGCTCCTTTACATATATCATGCGAAAGGTCAATATATTGACCATTGCGACAGGCCTATACTCCCAATTAGAGAAAAAAAGTGAAAAGGGAAGCTTTTTGAGGAAACTGCAGAGTGAATGATCAGCGTGTTGGTGGTACTATGCAATAAGAGTAGTTCTGTTCTTTTGTTGCTTGTAACTTTGATTGGTCCTTCTGAATGTCACTACATAAGTTTCCTCAAAATTCTGGTTATTTATCCATAGTACGTAGTGTAAATGCAAAATAGAAATTTGTTTAAAGGGAAAAAATTCGCTGTTAATCTCAGAAGCTTTGTGAAATACAATCAAATAAATTTTAGATTCATATGCGGTGCATTTGCAGATGTTATTGGTTTCTGACAAATGGCAACACAGACTAGACCAAATTTACTTATTCCTAAATGTGTTCTATAAAGAAGAACACTATACCTGTGCAGTCGGGGCAAAGGTGAGGTCAATTTTCTTCCCTTTAGATCCACCCGTCTTCTTCAGCACTCTGATGAGCTGATCAGCATGGTGGTCAAGTTGTGCAAAAAACGTTGTGATGAGGGGAACAGTGGTAATCCTTAAAAATTCTGCTTCCACCTTTAAATAAATGTACACAAAGAACCTGTCATTGGTGTATACTAATATTTTAGTAAAAATACCATGTAACATGATGTTACTGTATTCTATAATTCTTTCACACTATCATTTGATGCATTATATAACATTGATTATGGATGTTTTAAGAAGCAGTTTATACCTCAGGCACAGTAAACAGTCCTGGCCATCTGGTCTTGAACTCTGCAATCATGGGTTTGTCCCTGACTACCTCCTGTCTCCTATACGCAAAGGTCTTGGCTATCTTCTCCTTGATAACTGCATTGTTGCGTCTTTTTTTGACCTCGGACAACAGTGACACTCTTTCGCCTTCAAGGCTGTCCTGGGTCTCTCCAGCAGGATAGGGGGGGCAGAAATTTACTTCTGCCTTTCTTGGTTTTTTAACGTTATAGGCCGGCTGGCACTTATCTGCAGGTTTGTTCTTGAGGGAATTAATGCTCATCTCTGGGCAGCCCAAGTTTCTTAGCTTTGTCCTATAGTTAGCCATCTTGTACTTGAGGCTAATTTTCCATCCATAGTAACCACTAGAGGATCCTTGTTCCCTCAAACATGGGTGAGCTTTGATTAAAGCTTCAGCAACAGATTCTATTTCCAAATTTGAAGGATATGCCTTGAACTTAATTATTTGCTCAACCAGACTTTCCAAGATGTCTGACTTCAGTTTGTGGCCGGGGTTTAGGAGAACTCTGCTTGACATGAAGGCCTGGTTTGCACTTTGAAGTTGCATCTCCACATCATATGGAAATGTAGGTATTTGAAAGTCTGTAGGCCACTGCGATCGAGCAATTGCTGAGTCAGGGGAGGGGAGTATGATTGTGTCATTAGAGGATGAAGATGTGCCTTCACCACTCTGGTTCAAACAGCCTTGACTGACATCTGAAGCATCTGACAATGAGATGACTTTCACTGTACTCTTGTCTTGTATATCACTAATTTGACTAAGGTTTACAAAGTTATTATCAAAGTCGCTGTCCATGTACTGGAGTCTAATGTCCCCCTCTATATCAAACTGACGTTTGATCTCATTTGAAAGATCGTCCACAGACTTTGGCATGCCCGATTCTATGGTCAACTTTTCAGCATTATTAGCACCAAAGACAATCCGCAGTTTCACAGGTGCGGCCATCATGCAAATACTTCAACCTAAAAAAAAGGAAAAAAAAAGAATAAAGTCAAATTTGAGACAAAGATGTTAGAATGGCAAGTGAAGCTAAGGTTGCTGTAGGATGGAAAAGATGTGCCCACCTTAACAGCTTAAATTGCTTCTGTTAGCAGTGTTCGCTTCAGACCACTGTAATTAAAGCAATTCTATACAACTGCTTTGCCATGATGCTTGAATGAGACTTGATATTTGCTCCAAAATGTATGTAAATACAAAATCTTTTGTACTGTGTATTTACTGTGGTTAAAGAGTGTCAAATGTTTCGAATACTATCTGCTACTGTTTCCACATTTCAGACTAAATATCAACAAAATTCAACTGTGATCAAACACCACCAAATTCCTGCTACTACAGTGTGCACCAGTTCAGTATCCCTTAACTACGATAGACTTTCACATCCAGCCAGTGACAAGATGTTCATGCATGCACTGAAACAAGTCATTATACAGACTTGTACACACAAGTGAAAAATTAGTGTTAGGTGGTCATGCTAGTGATAATTGTACATTTAGAAAGGTTAGTAACAAAAGCTGTTTAAAAACACCTACTTCTGATATAAGGATATCTTTTAAATGTAACCAGTCTGAGTGGCCCAACGAAGTAGTCATGTAGTGGGTACTTCTCTGGCAGGGCATCATGTGCTATCAGGAACATTTTACCAGTTGGACATGGTTGCAGTTCAAAGGCCCGGTAGTGCTCCCTAAACCAAGCTGAGAACTTCTTGACTATGAAATTAACTGTATCCTGAAGTACACATATCCTAATTATCTGTCCAAATTCAGGCAGTCCATCAGTAAATTCACAGATTACTATCATTCCGGTTCTATAGCAGATCCCTTTGCAATCTGCACTTTTAGCCATGTCTACTTCTGTTATGCTTGGGTACATCTGCTGGATAGGCAATAATACTTCATCTTTTAGCACCTCAAGAGGAACTCTTGATGCACCTGAAACTTCAAAGCCAGGTTTACGTGGAGTCGATGAGTGTAAGTGATAGGCAATCATCAGCTGGTGTTTCTTTGCCAGTGTTAAAGCAACATTCTTGAAACACTTGGTATGATGAGCAACATTTTTAAAAAACCTGTGTTTACCCTCAAATCGCATGGTCCACAGGCCAACCAAAGGGCCAAAACACCGGATCATGTGAGGGTAATGCTCCAAGTAGTGATGTTTTGGCAAAAGTCTCTGATTAGGAAATGCTTCTTGGTATTTCTGCCTGTGATCAGAAATTTTGCACTGAAGATATCCAATGGATTCTTCTGTATGTACCTGGGCAACAGCAAGTTCCACTATCTCTTTTAAATCCAAGATAATCTCCCACACTGACTCCCCTTCAGGTATAACATCTCCAATCATGAAAGGCAACAACCTTAAGAGAGTCCAGTTTTCAGCAGCATTGCCACCAATTGTGTTGTTCTTTTTAAATGACTGTGGCACAATATGGGGACGGTTTGTTTTATCATCTCCCTTGTAGGGGAAACTGAGGATTACCTTATTTAGAGTATCCAAAGAAAAGTATTTTTTGGACATTAACATACGCAGACACTGTGCAAGTTCCACTGGAACAATACCCTCAAACAGATCATGGAGTATGTCAGGAGGATATCCAGTTGTGACATCAAAATGAGAAAGATTCTCTGTCAGCACACATGCCCTTTTTACTCCAACACAAGGTTTTCCACTCTCCTCTGCACTTTTCACATGTTCATTGTGGCTTTCTTTAAATCTTAGAATAAAATCTCCTGACAGAACCTGCTTGGACTGAAAGTCACTGAAACTCCCTGTGCAAAATCGACAAACATAGTGTCCAGAAAAATTCTCTACAAAGCCTGCAAGCCCATGGGCACCCAGATTGTCCGCAACTACACACTGTACTGTGCCTTTAACATTTTTTCCAATCTGTGAGACAAATACTCCATGATTTTCCAATACAACCAAATCATGCAAGAGAGGTTCAAGCACTTTACCATATCCATAAATTTTGATATGGCTACTTTTACACAGCAAAGCCAAATAGATGGATGACAAAGAGGACTGCTGACCTGGGGGTAAGTTGCTTAAAATCCAGTACACAGCACAAAGTTTGTGCTTCTTTCTAGAAGTTCCTAGAGGATTACAAACTTCAAAGTCATCAATATAAAGAGTGACACAGAGTTTCAACTCCCCTTCAGATAGGAACTGATTTTGTTTAAAAAACTCTCCATCTTGAAATGACTTGTATTCTTCTGCAGTTTCATTTGAGTGAGCACTACAGTTTGCTAGTACATCAATGATACCATCTTTGCTAAGGAGCTGCTGCAATGACTGCAGTAATGGTACATATTGGTAGGTATGTTTGCTGTCCTTGTTCAAAACATACTCCACTGGTTCAACTACTTGGAACTTGTCTTTGAAGTATTTTTTCCGCTTAAAAGCAGTACTAAGTGGGCCCTGTGCTCCTATAGATTTTGTCAAGGGGTTAGAGACACATGCTGCAGAGGCCAATTCCGCAATTTCTGCCTCATTAAGACCAAGATTATGCTTGGTACAGAAATCTGAAACTATGGCATGTAATGCAGGCAGAGAAGCAGAACTCATAAGGAAGTGCAAGTCCTGTAAAAGCTCATCGACTACACTGCTGGGAACATGGAGTACATTTTCAAGCTTAAGTAGCACTGCTGCTAATCTCTCCTCTATTGCCTTCTCATCTCTTTCTTCTGTCTGAAAAGTATAGAGCACTTCTTCGAATTCTGCACCTTCTTCATGTTCATCTGGAAGGCTTGAAATTTCAGGACTGTCTCTTACTGTAACTATTCCAGGTTTAAAATCACTGTAAGAATAAGCAAGGTGCTTTCTATTTTTATGCGATTTAAATGTCCCATAAATATTTGACGTGAATGTACAATCTTTGAACATACAGGAGATGGTTTCATGGGATTTAAGATGCAGATTTATGTGACTGAAATATTCCTTATCATTGCCAAGTTCAGCGAATAAACAAACTTGACATCTGAATGTAGCCAATGATGTTGTTCGCTGAGATGAGTCTCTGTTATGGACTCTACAAAGGTGTGATCTAAGTGCATTCCATGACTTGAATGTACATGGACAACTAGTATATGGGCAAGGATATGGGTGCCTACGCCCATATTGAGGATGTTTTAACCTATAATGTTTTAGTAACTGACATCTAGTTGAGGTCTTTGAACTGCAACCTTTACACTGCCACATTCAGTATCTATAACAAGCACACACACCACAAAAATTAATTAAAAGAACCTTGACTTGCAAAAAAAAATCTTTTAGAAAAGTTTTACAAATAACATAGCATATGACTTAAAATAATAATTTAAAACATTTATATAATCTGTTAAAAACTAATTTATCAATTGCTACTGATAATTAAAAGTAAACAGGATACAAACAGAAACAAGCTACTTGGAACTAAAAAAATAAAATGGTCATGCAAGAAACAGTATTTACATTAGTAGATGTTACAGATCTTACCTATTGTGAGTAAAGCACCTTGGCAGGAACACACCCTTCAGTAAGGACCTGAAAAAATGCAAAGGATAAAAACTTAAGACAATTTGATAAAGATTTTGTGAAATTAAATTAATCTGAAATGACACAAGCCAATAAGATAATCACACTTTGTAATGTGCATTTAAAGTATCACAACAAAATTGAAAAAAAACTAAAGTTTCAAACCAAATATTAATCACTTAATTTTGACAGCAGATTTTAGATTGGATGGGCAGCTAGTGGTTGAACTTAGTATCGCAGTTTCAACGGAGAATGACTGTAGCATTGTTTTTCAAATTAGCAAGTACGTTAACTTTGTTTCTTAAATATATTTGCAAACATATTGTATTTTTATGCCTTAGTAGAAAAAAAGGAAAAAAAACTTATATAGCATTATAAATGTTGCGTTCAGGCGTTCATGATATAAAAATGGAGTGGAGCGGTTTTTCCATGAGCGGGAATGGAAAACCCAGAGTGGATAAGGAGCGGAGCGATTAACAAAACCCTTAGAGTAGAGAGAAGAACGTGCTTTTAATCCACTCCAGGTTGTGATTACATCCCCCTCAGCAGGGGGGCATTTATTACACTATGAGAAATGTAATTATATTTACAGCCTTAAAATTATAAAAAGTGAATATAAGACATTAACGAGTCAGGAACCCTGCAATTGATGGAAAAAAAATCCGTCGTAACTCGCTCCAGTAAACGGAAATCCATCATAGCGACGGAGAACTTTAATCCATGAACTATCTCTTATTACTTTTCTTTTCGCCCAGATAATGGAAATATGCAACGGACCAACCTGCGCCACGTGGCTAAGCTAGCATTCTAACTTAAGCATGTCTAAGACCCTAGAACTCGCTGAAACTAAAGCAGGCCAAAATAAAGAACATATCTCTTATTACAAACAAAAAAAACGATACTGGTGCAAAAACGAAAATCCTCCTACCTTTACCAGCTGTCGAAAAGGCAAGACGTCAAAACCAATTGATGAAAACCTTTTCAGGGGGTCTGACTCGTCTTGCTGCCCTTCTTCTTTGGGGTTTTTCATGGCAGTTAGCGTCTCACTATACTGCCACCTTCTGGATGTAAGAATTTTTAACTTAACATAAATGCTTTGTGTTAAGAAAACGCGTCAGGATTTTGTACAGTCAAGTTGAGACATAATTATGTGGACCTTAATAGAAAAAAACATTTCAAGTCAACAAACACAATTATTCTAAGTAAACTGAATATAAATATAGTAAGTAAAGTGCACAACCTTCCTTGTTCATTTTTTTGAGTGTATGAGTCTGTGTTCAAGTCTGTTTTCCCCAGGTCTATCATTGACATTTGTGGATGTCTGTGCCCTGTCAGTCTGTCTGCCCTCAATAAATCCCTTTGCCTTGGATTAATGGCTCCCAGACTCTGCTTCACTGCACCCTGCTCATTCGCCCGTCTCTCGATCACAACAGAATGACAGACCTCGAACAAGCCCCTCAGCAGATCGAGGACCAGCGCCTCGGTCTGCTACAGGAGTTGGGATACTGCCTGTCCCAGCTCGAGGTTCGGGAGGACCCTGAGACACAGGCGCTAGCCAGCCGGAGTTGGACCCTCCTGAGCGAGGTACCTGCTTCCGGAAGTGCGTACCCCATCGACGAGGTACGTGAAAATCTCCATCGGCTGACGGAGCGTATATTCAAGCGGCGGCTCCAGTGGATCGCCCTGCCAAGCGGGGAGACCGCAGACCAGACATCCATCCTCACCGAAGTGGCCCCCGCTTCACCACTCCCAGCTGACCGGAGAGGGAAGAAGAAGAAGAGGAGAAAGCAGGAGAGGAGTCCCGAGGATGTGTTGTCAATCCATCTCGGGACAGCCTCTCTCTCCCCAGCTTCGCTTTTCGCTCTTCAATGGGATGAGCCTCTCTCGAAAGGGAGACCAGCAGGGCTCACCCTGGACATCACCGCAACTTCACTCCTGCACAAAGGTAAAGCCTGCTTAGCCGCTACAGAGTGGCCACCGCTAGCAGCTTATCCCTTCTGGGAGGCACGTCTGGTCCATAAAGGGATCAACGTGGTGAAGGACGTGATTGAGGTGCCCTTGAGGTGCTAATCCTAGCGGATCTGAATGATGTCCCTGACACCCCTGTTCTGCCTGTAGCTGTTCCTTATGCAGCTACGCCCAAGAACCCCATTGAAGTTCCTGCTGAGGCTCCTAAGCGCCCACGGCTCTGCCCGCAGCCCGCTTGCCTCCTGTTCCGCCCGTCCATGATCTGCCTGTTCCGCCCATCCATGCTCTGCCTGTCTGGCCCGACCCACCGGCTGCTGAAGGTACCGACCCGCCTGCCCTGACAGCGGCAGCACCTGAGGACCCCGAGATAGACCTGCCTTCCTGCGGGGTCCTTGCCCCGGCCACCGCGTCACCTATCAGCTGGACCCCAGTCCCAGCAGCGGCCGTGTCGCCTTCAGGGGCACCTCTGTAGGCTAAGCCTCTGGCTGCTACGACCGAGGCCCCTGCTGCCGCGCCTCCTGCTGCAGCGCCCACTGTCCTGGCTCCACATACTCTGGCTGTCTCGCCTGTGCCTGGAGCCCACCAGCCTGCTGCGTTGCCTGTGCTTGACGCCCACCAGCCTGCTGCGTTGCCTTTGCACGACTTCCGCCTGCCCGTTCCAGTCCTGCCTGACCTGACTGTTCCAGAAGAGGTTCCTGACCTGTCGCCGGGCGCTGGGGTTCCTGACCTGTCGCTGCGCCTGCTGAGGTTCCCGATGTGTCACCTGCTGAGGTCCCCGACCCGTCGCTGGCGCCTGCTGAGGTCCCCGGCCCACCAGCATGGGTTCTACCTGTCCAGCCCGGGTCGCCTGTCCTGCCCGGCTCGCTTGTCCAGCCCGGCTCGTCCGTCCTGCCCAACTCACCCATCCTGCTCGTTCTGCCAAGCTCGCCTGTGCGGGCAGCTGCTGCGCCTGAGGTCCTTGCTGCTCCTCCGGCTGCATCTCCCTGCTCCGTTGGGTCCTGTACCACTGGCGCCTTATGTTCCTGTCCCGTCCGAGCTTCATGTTCCGGACCTGCCTGACCCGCCAGTTCCAGCCGCAACACTGCCGTCCTCGTCAGTTACAACCTAGAGGGTGCCTGCTGCACCCGAGAACTCTGACTCAGCCTGCTGCGCCTCCGTCTCCGGCTACGCCCTTGGTCCCGGCACCGCCTCTGCCTGCTGCAGTGCCTGTTGCCTTGACGATGCCTCCGTCTGTGGCTCCGCCTGAGTCGTCGCCTGCCACAGCGCCTGCGGTCCCAGCCACGCCTCCTTCGTCACCTTTGGTATCAGCTTTGCTTCTGCTTGGCAGTCACTCGCCTGCACCCGGACCGTGCCCGCTGACGGCCATCTCCAGGTTGCCAGCGCAGGCAGCTCATCCTTTTGCTGGGACGTGCCTGGCAATCAAGAGGACCCCTGCTCCGTCCCAGGTAGTCCTGGAGCCGCCTGATCCGTCCCTGGCAGCTCCCGCCTCAGTCTCCTCTGTTCCTGACCCGGCACCAGCTCCCTGGACTCCAGGCCCGATCCCTGAGGAGGTCTCAGCGGGAGTTTCACAGCGCTGGATTAAAGCAACGCATTCTGATCCTGATGCAATACATTACGGTTAGATGTATTGCGACCTCTCACCCGGCTGTTTTCTGTGTATGATTTCGTGTATGATTTTGTCATTTCCGCTGTTTCCTGCGTGAGCGTCAGCGAAACTGGTTGCTACCACGCAAACTTTAAAACTATTGATATCACCTAAATAATAATTAGAATTAAGTCATCGGAAAAAATCTTCACAAGCTTAATAGTCTTCTAGTAATCTTCCAAACCACTATGGATTAATCACCTTCGCAAGCACCGACCTACGATCTCCATTCAATCAAAAAGGTGCTTCCAGCTTTAGAACTTCAGTCTTCCCGTTTCACGTAAGTACAACGCCATGTCTCCTGCTCCGTGTTCTGAGTGCAATATGTTTAGTTATTCTTCTCCAGTCATTAGCAGTACGTTTACCTGTGAGAAGTGTCAGTTAGTCGCTAGGCTGACGGAGAAGATTGTAGTTTTAGAGGGACGTATCCGGACGTTACGGGACATTCAGGAGACTGAGAGTTTTATTGATTCAGTGTTAGCGGCTCTGGATATGTCCGCCATAGGTATTCAGTCTCCCCCCACTCCGGCAGCAGAGCCTTCGCAGCAAGGCGAGTGGGTGACGACCCAGCGGCATACTTGTAAATCCAACCATAATTCACACCGGCACCATTTGTCCATTTGCGTTTCCAACAGGTTCTCCCACTCAGTGAAACTCCCGCTGAGACACCTGTTGAAAGTGCTCTAGTAATAGGTGACTCTATTCCAAGAAACGTGAGAGTAGCGACCATAGTGACCATAGTTAATTGTCTTCCTGGTGCCAGAGCGACCAACATCTCGGCAAATTTAAAAGTGCTGGCTGAAAGTATCGTCGGCACTAATGATGTCCGACTGAGGCAATCGGAGCTCACAAAGTCAAATGATTTGCTTATGGCTTCAGACCGTGGCTGTATATCGCTATTGGTATTACTAGATTTAACTGCAGCATTTGATACTGTGGACCATAATATCCTCTTGGACCGGTTAGAAGGTGTAGTTGGCATTACGGGGACAGCACTATCTTGGTTCCGCTCATATTTAACTGATCGCTATCAGTATGCCCATGTGAACAACGAATCATCCAAGGCCACCAAAGTCACATACGGTGTCCCACAGGGATCAGTACTGGGCCCACTACTGTTTACCCTATACATGGTACCTCTTGGTAACATTATTAGAAATCATGGTGTTGGGTTTCATTGTTATGCAGATGATACACAGTTATATATATATCTGTTAACCCTGATGATGCATCACTCCTATCTCGGTTAGAAGACTGTCTGTTAGATATCCTGTGCTGGATGGCAAAAAAATTCCTAATCTTAAACACAGGAAAAACAGAAGTACTGGTGATTGGTTTCAAGGCTGCAAGAAATATGTTGCACCACCTCAGCATTAGTGGCTTTCCTACACAACCTAACACGGTGGTTAGAAATCATGGTCTTCTAGTTGATTCAGATCTATGTTTTGATGCTCACATAAGAAGTATTACTAGAACTGTGTTTTATCATCTACGGAACATAGCCAAGCTTCGTAAGATGCTCTCACTTTGTGATGCAGAAAAATTAATACATGCCTTTGTAACTTCCAGACTGGACTACTGTAATGCCCTCTTTTCTGGTTACCTGTCTGGATCCTCACATAAACTTCAGCTGGTACAGAATGCAGCAGCCAGAGTTCTCAGAAACACTAAAAAATTTGATCACATTACACCAGTCTTATCCTCCCTTCATTGGTTACCAGTTAAGTCTCAGATTGACTATAAAATACTGCTATTAGCCTATAAAGCACTGAATGGCCTTGCACCAGAATACCTTAGTGATCTGCTGACCTCATACAACCCCCCACGCTTGCTTCGTTCTCAAGGTGCGGGATATCTGTTAGTACCTAGGGTAGAAAGAGCTACGGCAGGCTGCAAAGCTTTCTCCTATAGAGCTCCTCAGCTGTGGAATGGTCTTCCACCGGATGTGCGGGTTTCAGGCTCACTTTCAATATTGAAGTCTAGACTAAAAACACACCTGTTTAGTTTAGCTTATATGGACACTAGTTCTAGCTCTAGCTAACTTCTCACTCCCAGTTTTACCTATAGTGTGAGGTGTAGAGCTGGGTGGGGATCAGTGCCATTGGCTTTGGATAAACTGAATTGAGAGTGCTGTCACTCTAGCTTCACAATCGCTTGTGGGATTGGAGTGCTGTCATTTCAGGGACTCCCCATGCCTCCATTCCCACCTGCCTCTCCCTCCTACTTATGCTGCCATAGCCATATCTGCCGGAGCATTGCACTTCATATTGCACTCATTTAACTTTTGGCACTGCCTATAGTCTCCCCTACTTTGACTAATTGCATACTTTATTTCCCCTACTTCTCCTGGGGGGTGCTGCCTGGAGCCCTGAAGATGTCCAGCACACCCTGCTACATGTGACATCGCCTCTACCAATGACATCCGTGCATCCAGCTTGCCGTTCTGCCTGTGTCATCTTCCTTGTATGACCCACTCCCTGCCTTCTGGTTGCCTGGCGATTGGAGGGAGCATTGGCACCGGCTTGCCATCTTCCCCCTGCTCCCCGTTTGTGTCTCAAAATTTACTGCATTTGACTCTCCCTGTCGGCCCCTGGAGGATGGGCTCCCCCTTTGAGTCTGGTCCCTCCCAAGGTTTCTTCCTTCTAGGTTCCGGTTGAGTGAACGCTGGCGTGATTTGCTGCCGCTGCTCACCGGCTCTAAATCAACACTATGCAAAATTGATTGTTTTCCTATTACTATAGATAACTCTTTGGTTTCCGCGTTCCCGTATGTGAAAAGTCTTGGTGTCATCCTTGACAGCACTTTATCTTTTAATTCACGTCTTAATAATATATATATATACATATTTTCATCTGCGCAACATTAATCGTCTCCATTCCTCTTTCACCCCACAAGCCACCGCCATTCTTGTCCATAGCCTTGTCACTTCCCGGATCGATTACTGTAATTCACTTTTATTTGGTCTCTCTAAAAAATCCATCCATAAGCTCCAACTTGTCCATAACTCTGCTGCTCGTATTATCACCAGGACCCCTTCTATCCACCACATCACCCCTGTTCTGCAGCAGCTTCACTGGCTCCTGGTTAAACATCGCATCAACTTCAAAATCCTTCTGTATACATTTAAGGCCATTCACCACCTCTCCCTTCCATATTTGTCTGATTTGGTTCAGGTCGCCACTCCATCTCATTGCCTCAGATCCTCTTCCTCTCTTCTTCTCTGTCCCTTCCCACCGTCTTGCCACCATGGGGAGCAGAGCTTTCTGCTGCTCTGCTCCCCGGCTTTGGAATTCGCTTCCTCCTGACATTAGAAACATTACTTCTCTTCCTCTTTTTAAATCGACTCAAAACTCACTTGTTTAAAATTGCTTATTCAACATAACCTTTTTTTATTCTGTCTTTTTAATTTGGATTGTTTTATATAGATTTTGTAAATTGTTTGCTTTTGTTTGTTTTTTTTATCATTTGTTGTGTAGTGTCCTTGAGTGTCTTGAAAGACGCTTTTAAATAAAATGTATTATTATTATTATTTAACTTATATTATACACAGATTAGCAATGAACCTTAAATACCGCAAAAAGACAACGAATAAATGAAAACTTGTATTTGACACACTAAATACCATTGAATAGAATAAACCTCTAACAACACAACAAATACAGTGACAACTGATCAAAGTAAAGGCTGTGAGGCCAATATGAACAAACTAGGCCCTGGCAAGAACAAAACTGCATACATCCAATCAATGGGCTAACAACACACTATGAACCAATTTGGAATTACCAAAAAGTGCAATATGTCTAATTAAATCATTAAGTTCCAACTTGTCTTGGCAAACTTGCACAAAATTGTCCATGTTCAATTCTTGTGTTATTGCTTTTTTATGTGAAAATCACCAGGTTTTTCTTTCTCTCATGGACTATTGAGTGTCGGAAGGATGTTAGCACTCTTTTAAGGATAGAAAAAGTTTTCACAAAATGCAGTGGAGATACCAATTACTAAGGCAGACACATATACTTTATGCAACCCTGGAAACGCAACTTTGAATCCCTGCAGGTATTTGCACATATTGGTGCATTCTGCATTTTCAGGCAGATTTTTCATCAGCAATGGTTCTGCTACAAGAAGCTCATTGACAATCCCATTCATTGAGACACCACTATCTTCCCAGAGGGGCTATACTCAAAGAGTAGGCAGGAAAAGGCCCTCATCAAGTCTAAATTCTTCTTTGAAAATATGCTCTGTATCTCTGACAATGTAAAAATGCTCAGTAATGGCCTCCTTAGTTTGAAACCACTCCCACACAAGGGTATGTGCCAAGTTAAACTGCCCCACTAGGGACACAACAGAGTCACTTGTATACTCGTTGTTCTATGGTGTTTTAATGGAGGTTCTTTTGGGATTTTACCATAAATTAGGGCCAAAACAGCATCATTCACACAAAGAGCTCACTGGCATGGCACATATCTACAAACTGTAAAAACAGCATTAGCAGGTTTCAAAATGCCAAAAACATGAACCAAAAACTTCCCAGTGTGAAATAATTTAAGTTGATATGTAAGCTCTGCTGCTGCTCTGCACAGATCGAGGCATCCTCATCATCTGCAACCTTTAACAAGATGGGGATCACCCATCTTGTTGAATTATAGCCTGCACCCCACCTATAACTTCACTCAACACTGCTGCACCATCATAACACTGACTCAAGATGCTTTATGCATTAAAGCCTGCGTGTGACAGGTGATCAAGAATTTCAGAGGCAATGTAACCTCACTGAACTGAAGCATCAAGCTGCTCAACTAAATTCAACTAAACCTATTAGGTGTTCCTCTGGTATCCCATTATATACAAACCTCAACATGACTTAAATGTTTTCTACATCGCACCTGTCCTTGGTGCCATCACTTTTGATGCAGTGGCTCTATGAATCTGCATGTGCATATCAGTTCTGAATTTCTTTAACAGGGGCAGAGCAGGCAGAACAAGATTAAGCACAACTACAGGTCACAGAAACCCAGGACTGGATGGCATCATTTTACAGCTGTCAATAAAAACACGAGAGAAAAGATAACCACGATTCATGGATACATCACACAAAAAAAATGCAGGGGGATTAAAAAAGAGACTCATTTAAAGATTTTGTTTTATTCACATGTAATAGGGGAAAGAGCTAGTCCTCCATCAGGGGTGGGGGACAGAGCTGTAGCTGGAAACTCTCGCTGTGAAACACACTAGCAGAAGTGAGGTTGGATCTCTCAGCGCCACGGGAACAAGACAGCTCAGCGACCAGGGCCAGCTGCAAGACAGGAGTCACAGATACAGAATCCCTGGTCAATATGCATGCCAGGCCAGCAGGGGGCACTGTTACCAAAGAACTACACATTCACACCCAAGAAGAGAAGGGGGGGGGGGGGGGGAGTCAGAGCATCAGCACAATCAGGCCCAACTGAACCAGGCTGGAGATTCTCACTGTGGTAGGGGACTGACATGTTCAGAGAAACACTACAGAGGCAGGAGCCCACTAATCCAAGAGCAGCTATGACCTGGAGATGGGGCACCAGATACTTAACCCTGGAAGGGCCGCGGTAGCAGCAGCGTAACTGGGCCCAGGACTGGCTCTGCTGGGCATTCAGCGTGGTGTCAGGGTTCACCTGGAACAGAACACAAGTAGCTCTATTAGTATCAGGAAGACTGAGCTCCGGGACATGGGGACAGCATTCAGCCAAGGCAACCTTGGAGCATCAATCATGACGAGCATTGAGTCTGCTGTATGAAATCATGCAAGAAATACTGCTCATCAGCCATTCTTTGAGCCGCATGTGTCCTGCAGAGATACATTCTAAAGTAGGCAGTATGAACTGGACAATACACTAGACATGAGCATCGTGCCAAATGAAGAGTTTACAAGAGGTTATCCTAACCTTCCCATGCAGGTCTTCAGCAGGCAAACAGATCACAGACATGATCTTAATCTGCAGGGGAAAGTGAATGAGTTGCCAATCATAAACCACCATGGAGACACAGAGAGCAGGAAATAGGAAGGAAGTGGGGGGGGAAAAACAGGAAATATGACCGGTAGAGAACAGAAAATGTTCGGGGGGAGGGAGAGAATGGGGGAGAAGGGAAAACAGGAGGCTGGGAAGGGAGAATGTGTAGAGGAGGTGGGGGGCAGGAAATATGATAGGTAGGGAAGAGAGAATGTGTGGGGGGGGGGGGGGGACAGGGGAGGGGGGTAAACTGGAAATATGACAGGTGGGGAAGAGAAATTGGAAACATAACAGATAGGGAAGGGAGAATGCTTCAGCTTATGACGAGGCAAAGGTATTTTGGGGGGGATTGTAGAGGAAGTAGGGGTGAAAAAAGGGGTATGGGACAGCAGCAGTGAGGCAGACTGTCTTTGTTTCACTAGAAGCAGAGATGTCTCACAACAAGACACAGATCATATACGGTTAGTGGTAGGGTTTCTGGACTGAGGTTGAGGAACCAGCTTTCAGGCTAATTCATACTCAGAGAGTTAACATCATCTGTCCCTAAATCTGAGGGGTCAGCTACATGTGCACGGGAAAGAGGACACTAACCTCTGCCAGTGACGTGCTGTGGGTTTGTAGGTACTCCTGATTGCACGCTGGGCCACAGCTGCCCCCACGCCCTCCCTGACTGGAGGAACATTTGTAGCAGCTCCATGCGAGCTGTTGCTGTGCCAGGGTACAAGCCTTACTCTGCAAACACTGGCAGTGGTACAGGTGACCACAGCTGCAAACATAAAGGACTGGGTCACCGGGGGGTGCTGCACACACAGCAAAACCTGAAGACTCTTTTCAGAATAGGAACCTAGTGGACCAGTAGGCCTCGCCCACCTGAAAACGATAACCTCATCCTTTTCACCGTGCTGCCGCCTGTACTGCTGCAAGCAGATGTTGCAGTGGTCTTCCCGAGGGTGCAGGCCACGGCTGACTGCGGTGCGCAGCTGTGACAATGACCAGTGCAGGTCCTGGTTGAGCAGGCTGGTAGTCGTTTCCAGTAGGGTCTGCAGTGTGTAGAAAGAGCAGTTTAGGGACAGTGCATGCTCATGTACATAGGGGCGCACACTATGGGGGCGCGCTGAAGTATCTAACTGTATTGTGTCTGCATTGGTATCACCCTCTCGTAGTTGAAGGTCTCCAGCATTCCCAGGATGAGTCCCTGGATCTCAGCCAGCCTCCCCTTTCCATACACGGGATCCTACAGCGGGGAGGGGGTGGGATTTGAGTAGCTGTCAGAATGCAGAAAACTGCCTGCATAACCTCATGGGGGAGGGGACAGGGCTCAGTGGGTCAAGGGATCCAGGCTGAATCATTTGTCCAAAACAATGTGCGGTGACATTGCTTTGACAATCAGAATCCTGACCCACAGAGCCACACACCCCGCTGAAGCCGTTCCTGCCTGTTATCAAGTGGACCAAAGCGTCTGCTAAATAATGTATCACCGGAAGCCCACTGCTGACCCAATAATCCATGTGAAAACAAAGTCCAGTAAGCAGCCAGAATATCCCCTAAGAGTCCCAACCCCACAGCCTGAAGCCCATGGAAAGCTGAAAGCTCACCCACCTGCAGGATGCGCTGGATTATGGACGGCATTGCGATGAAGCTGGCCATGCTATAGACAACCTTCATGGTTAGCTCCTTCAGGGCTGAGGAAGAGACACTCACATGTCTCAGCCAACCTTTACAGACAGGTGTCTGACCAGAGCTGCATCACAAAGCTGATGTAGTTAACATCCCATTTGGAAGCTAAAACCCTGATTGTTTACAATCAGGCCCTGTACAGAATGGTGTCCTAAGGGGCAACATGAGAGTTAGCCTGCAGGCTGCACCACAGTGGACAGAAGACACTTACCTACTGAAGCGTGATGTGAGGATGGTCCCCGCAGGCACTTCTGTGGTGACATCATTGCCTCGAGAAGCAGGAACCACAGGGCCTATTTCAATTTTTACAGAGGTGATCTTGTAGTTAGGTTATGAGTAAAATATACTTCAATCTGCAGAGACTACATTCATTATACTAGTCAGCGGTGACCTCCAGTAGTCTGGGGATTATTTTTGTGTGCAAACCTCTCTCTGTTGCTGGTCGAGGATGCGAGAGCTCCTGTCACACAAAGAGGTAAGATCTTCTAGGGATTGCTCCACCAGCTGCAAAAGACAGTCCTCCTGCAGGGAACCTGAAGGACACATGCTCATGTCAGGCATTCTTGGAATGAACACTTCTAACAACCTAAGCCGCTCACTGTCTAACTTGTTGATGACTCAGACAACAGCTCTCCCCCTGGTTCTCATTCACCGCAGAGCCCTTTTCCTGCTGCACATTTTCCAGCCAAACACAGCAGTGACCTGAATTCTTGAACATTGAATTGGCAATGAAATTGATCCATGGCTTCTCATCAGGCCCGTAAGCTGCTTACCTTCTTTGTCCTGCGACAGAGCAGCCAGTTTGTGCTCCAGGGTCTGAAAACGTAAATTAAGGAGTGGTAATTCTGTAGTTCAAAACCATCTCAGCTGGTGGTATTTCCCCGTGTTTACCTGCAATAACACTTGGAAAGCTCCTTGAATGTCACCTTTCCTCTCCAATAGGTAGGCAGTGGCCTCATGAAGATTGTGCTCTCTGCTGATCTGTGAGACAAGCAGCATGTCTCATGAAGAGAGCGACTGTGCCTCTATGCGACAGTGTCGGTGTGGCATTGCACTGTTCCCACAGTTTGTCAGTGAGAGGAAGGAACTACTGCCCAGTGACTGACAAAACCACTTGCTCACACCTGGATGGCCTCCTCCAGCCGGTAGTCCTCTGAAGTCTTCAGGAAGCTGGTGACCTTCTGGGGACTGAAGCGACACAGGAGCTTTATATGATGCTCATAGATTTCAGGGCTGAGCTGCAGAAAAGGCTGGGAATGTGGGCGATCGCTGGTGAGATGTGAGAGAAAGAAACACACACACAGCCATTATGGGTCTATCACCTGCTCTGCTAGAGCATCCATCCCACTATCTAACTACACAGGATGCGGAAGCTGCTAATCTGCTCAATGTGAATTAGCTTTCTTATACAGGTATGTGCATAATCAGTAGATTAATGGATACATCTGAGATGGCGTTGATGGTCAGGATTCTACCTGGATTCCAGAAGATACATCAGGAACTGGAAGACCAAATAATCACCCTGAAGAAAATTGAAAACACTTTTATATACAAATTTACAAAACAGTCATTATTACCACCTTCATTGAGTACAGGGCCACACACACCACCAAGCAATTCTTACCTCTAGTCTGCCAACGATGGCAGTCACCTCTTCAGCAAAGTGCAGGCTCACCAGATCAGCAGCTTTGAATGGGTCAATAGCTACCAGTTCCTGGGATGCGGGAGGGCAGGTAAGGTCAGAAAAGACCAACAAAGGTAGAAACTAAATTACAAAAAATGTTTTACAAGTGATTTAGGTTACAGGGGTTTTATAAGCTATTAAATCCATTATTAAATCCACCAGCAGTGTGTACCAGCAGTAATCTGTGCACATATGCACACAGAAACACTGCAGTCATGCAGTTTCTCTGAGCCCGTGTGTGCGTGGTTCATTTTTGGTTTTCAGGACGCTGTGTCACCTGAATGTGTGCGAGCACTACGTTCCACACCGACCCTCTCTCTTCTGTGCTGTACCCAGGGATGGACAGGATATTGTGGATGTAATTAAAAATCTCCTCCTGGGTTAGAGCAGAGAACACTGTTTAAGTGGAAGCTTCAGTTTCGTGAGGAAAAGTATGGCCCAATATTCTTGGTTGATGATCAGAATAGACACTATCAGCAGATTAACGAGACAAGGAGGATAGGGCCTCCACTCCAGACTGCTGTCTCTTGTGGAGATGCTGAGCACTGAGGAAACAGCACACCTTTCTCATGGGGTCCTTCAGGTAGCAGAAGATGATTTTATCATACAGGTGCTTCTTCTCGTACATGAACTCACAGATCTGGTAGCTGGAATGACATAGGTTCAAGGTTCAAGACATTGTCTTAATGCGGAACATGTTAGAACATAAGAACATAAGAACATAAGAAATTTACAAACGAGAGGAGGCCATTCGGCCCATCAAGCTCGTTTGGGGAGAACTTAGCTAATAGCTCAGAGTTGTTAAAATCTTATCCAGCTCTGATTTAAAGGAACCCATGGTTTTAGCTTCCACTACAATAGCAGGAAGACTATTCCATACTCTGACTACACGCTGTGTAAAGAAGTGCTTCCTCAAATTTGTTTTAAAATGTTCTCCCGCTAATTTCCACTTATGGCCACGAGTTCTAGTATTTAGACTAATATTGAAATAGTCATTTGGCTGAACAGCATCCAGACCCGTTAGAATCTTATAGACCTGAATCATATCCCCCCTTAGTCTCCTTTGCTCAAGGCTGAACAGATTCAGTTCCGCTAACCTCTCCTCGTAAGACATTCCTCTAAGACCAGGAATCATTCTCGTAGCTCTTCGTTGCACCTTTTCTAAGGCAGCAATGTCCTTCTTGAGGTGTGGTGACCAAACCTGCACACAGTATTCTAGGTGGGGTCTTACCAAGGAATTATATAAGTGTAACATCACCTCCCTTGACTTAAACTCCACACATCTAGAGATATAACCCAACATTCTGTTCGCCTTTTTTATTGCTTCCCCACATTGGCGAGAGTGGGACATGGAAGCATCAACATACATACCGAGATCTTTCTCGTAATCAGCTACCTTTATTTCAGTGGAACCCATAAAATATCTGTACTGTATATTTCTGCTCCCTGCATGGATTACCTTACATTTATCTGTGTTAAATTTCATCTGCCAAGTATCAGCCCATTCGCTAATTAAATCCAGATCCCGTTGAAGCCTCTCTGCTGCTAGATTAGTATCTGCTACCCCGCCCACCTTAGTGTCGTCTGCAAATTTAACCAGTTTACTGTATGTATTCGTGTCAATATCATTAATGTAAATTAGGAACAATAGTGGTCCTAAAATTGAACCCTGCGGTACCCCACTATAAACGGAGGCCCACTGTGACATAGTGCCTCTAATAACTACTCGCTGCTTCCTATCAGTTAGCCAGTTTTTGATCCAAGCTGCCACAGTTCCTAAAATTCCTGCAGCTTTAAGCTTTAACAAGAGCCGTTTGTGGGGGACAACATCAAAGGCTTTCTGGAAATCTAAGTAAATCACATCATAGGCCTTTTTGTGATCAATTTCACTTGTAGCTTCCTCAAAGAATTCAAGCAGATTCGTTAAGCAGGATCTACCTCTCCTAAATCCATGTTGGCTATCCTTTATAATGTTATTTGCATCTAGGTAATCTACCATTTTCACTTGAATTATAGCTTCCATTATTTTTCCAGTAATGCTAGTTAAACTGATTGGCCTATAGTTTGCTGGATTACTTCTATCCCCTTTTTTGAATATGGGTGTTATATTAGCATGCTTCCAATCTGATGGTACCACACCGGCAGATAACGATTTCTGGAATATTAAAGTCAAAGGTTGGCTAATAATATCCCTCATCTCTTTCAAGACTATAGGTAAGATGCCATCAGGCCCCTGCGATTTATTTATTTTGAGTTTAGCTAGGCTTAGTATCACATCAACCTCAGTTATACATATATTGGTCATAGACGATGCTGTATTTGTATTAATTGGTGGCAAGTTACTTGTGTTCTCTATTGTGAACACCCTTGAAAAATAATCATTAAACTCGTTTACCATATCAATTTCGTTATCAATTATAAGGCCCTTACTATCCTGCAAATTAGTGATTTCAGCTTTTAGTGCTCTCTTGGAGTTAAAATATTGGAAGAAACCTTTACTGTCATGCTTAGCCTCCAATGCAATTTTTCTTTCTACATCCCTCTTTGATAGCCTAATGTCATTTTTTAACTCTGCCTGTAGACTTAGATACTCCTGCTTGATTTTGAAATCATTAGTTATTTTCCAGTTGTGGAACAGAGCCCTTTTCCTCCTGACTTTATTCTTAATTTCCTTAGTAAACCACCTTGGTTGTCGTTTCCTAGATTTAGTTTTGCTGGAAACAGGTATGAAGTCCTCTTGCACTTGCAACAATGTGCTTTTGAAAAATTCCCATGCCTCTTCAACTGTTTTGCTATTTAACTCTGTCCAGTTTACAGTGTCTAATTTCCGTCTCATACCATTAAAGTTAGCCTTCCTAACATTGTATACTTTTAATTTAGACTTTGCTCTTCGGACACTAAAATTAACCTCGAATTTAACCATGTTATGATCACTACCGTACAATGGGTCTAAAACCTCTAATTTTCCAATCCTATCCTGGTTATTACAAAAAACGAGATCAAGAAGGGCTTCTCCCCTGGTAGGAGTATTAACAAACTGAGTAAAAAAACAATCCTGTACTAATTCCACCATCTCAAGTTCATTTACAGAAGAGCCAGAGACTGTGTCCCACTGTATCCCAGGTAAATTAAAATCACCCATAACCACCACATCATTTTTATTACTCATAATCCTGATATCATCATATAATATTCTGCTTTCCTCTACAGCTACATTAGGTGCCCTATAACAAACCCCGACAATTAGGCCATTTGAATCTTTAGCATCAAGTTTGATCCATACAGCTTCTGAATTTTTATTTTTATCAGTGAGATCCCTTGCCTGCAAGTTTTCTTTTACGTATACTGCAACACCACCTCCCTTCTTGCCTATCCGGTCTCTACGGAACAACGTATAACCATCCATATTATATTCATCACCATCATTGTCACTCATCCATGTTTCAGTTATTCCTATAATGTCGTAATTGTCTGAAGAAATTAAAGCCTCTAAGTTATTAATTTTGTTTCTAATACTCCTAGCATTCAAATACAGTCCACTAATGGTAGGCCTTTTACAGTGTCTACTTTTAATATTTAATTGGGCTTTCCGTCTCTCCCCACATAAATTAACTGACCTCCCTGCCCCCCCAGTCCCTAGTTTAAACATTCCTCAACTATTCTGCACATACGCCTCCCCAATACACTGGTTCCCCTATGGTTCAGATGCAACCCGTCCGGCTTGAACAGGTCCCACCTGTTCCAGAAGGTCTTCCAGTGCCCCATAAACCTGAACCCCTCTTTCCTACACCACCATTTTAGCCACGCATTTAATCCCCTTATCTCAGCTAATTTTGCCTGACTTGCACGTGGCACGGGAAGTATTCCAGAGAATACCACCGTGGATGTTCTGCTTCTAAGCTTATCCGCGACTTCTATAAATTTATCTTGCAGAACAGCCCTTCTGCCCTTTCCTATGTCATTGGTGCCAACATGCACCACGACCACTGGATCCACCCCGGCTGGGGCCAAAAGCCTGTCCACTCGATCTGGAAGGTCCCCTACCTGGGCACCAGGCAGGCAAGACACCGTACGGGACCCTCTATCACGGGTGCACACATAACTATCTACACCTCTTATAATTGAATCCCCTACTACCACAACCTCCCTCCTACTGGGGTTAGGTGGCTCCTTGGTGCCCAAGGGCCCACCTGCCTCCCCAGTCTCTTCCGGCTCTAAAGCTGGAAGCACCTGAAAGCGGTTAGAAACCGTTACTTCAGGTGATGCCGCCTCTGTGAACTGTGTACGCCCTTTTCTACATCTAGGACCTACGTTCACCCAGCTCTCTCGACCTACCTGTTCATCATTCTCCCCCCTCCCCGCTTGTGACGTACACATAGTCTCCCTAGAAGGCGTATTAACTCTCTCCTTTAACTCATTGCTATGCTGGATGAGAGCCAGTCGCTCCTCTAGGTCACGAACCTGGACCATGAGTGAGTCAACTAACCCACATCGCTCGCAGACGAAGTCCGACTGGACGCAAGCATCCAGAAGGGCAAACATCTTGCAAACACAACACTGAGCTGGCCCCATAATTACCTAACTCACTATGTCCCCGTCCTTTACTCCCAGCCCAGTATATTAAGAGAATATTTAAACTTTTAGTTGATCTAATTAACGTATAGTTAAAACAAAGTGCCGAGTACACTAAAACACTAAATTAACACTTGCGTTAAATCGGTACTTTATTATAAATTATCCGGCAGCGTCAGCGATAACAACCTTTAAATTTAACTTTTAAAATAACCAAATTTACAATTACTTACCCCAGATTAACTTCCTGCTGAACCACGTTTAGCTTAAACTAAAGCGAAGTTGCTCTAGGGAGGCCAAAAAACCACAAAAACCCTCTCAAAGCAGGCTACTGCCGGAGCGGGAGTTCTTTATAAAACTCTCATATTTGCCTTTTGACCCCATATATATGTGACACAGTGTGGTATATTTAAGCAATAACATATAAGGAGTGTGGTTGTACTATATAACCACTAATATATCACGGCTGCGATTTGTACGCAGGCACGAAGCTGCAGGTTACTTCAAGTATCAATCAAATCAAATCAATCAAAAAACTTTATTTGTCCCCGAGGGGCAATTTGAGGCCCGAATGGCCTCCTCTCGTTTGTATAGTTCTTATGTTCTTATATAATTAAAAAATAAAGATTTCTCATTATTGCAGACGTCAGGGTATCGGGGAATACAGGGTTTAATTACAGGTAAGGCAGGCAAAACGGGGACGGACAATAGAATGACCGGACTGGGAAACAAACTAAAACTCGGACTAAATACAGAGGATTAATGACAACAACCAGAAACAGCTGATCACACGGGGATTCCACGCAGGGTTAATTAGAGGGTGTGGCACACGGAAGCAGCGGCGATCAAAGACTGTGAGTGTCACTCCTAATAAAGAAATATGTTGATAGACTGTATGCTTAAAATAAATACTCAAAATATACAAAATAAATGAAACAGCCGCTCTACAAGCCAACCGGTCGACCGCACGAGCAGTATGTTATTGATTTTATATAACAGTTAATTGAGTAGCATTTTTAAGTTAACTGTAATAAGCCACAACGTATAATACTTTGCTTGATTATTTATTGAAACATTTATGGGCCTTCACAAAAAACAAGTTCCCACTAGCCAACTATTGACTATTGCCAAGCAACATAAACATTCCAACGCGACACAGCTCACTTGCTCCCAACTATTCTGCATCATATGAATACATTTCCTCTCTTGGAGCCGACACCTTATCGTCGTGGAGGGGTTTGCGTGTTCCAATGATCCCAGGAGCCAGGGCTTTATGCCCCTGGTAGGGTCTCCCAAGGCAATCAGGTCCTAAGGTGAGGCACCAGACAAAATGCGGCTCATTAGACCCCTTATGATGAGAAATGACATGGATACACGTTTTCCCTCGCCCGGATGCGGGTCACTGGGGGCCCCCCCCTGGAGCTAGGCCTGGGGGTGGGGCTCAATGGCGAGCACCTGGTGGCAAGGACTACACCCATGGGGCCTGGTCGGGCACGACCCAAAGAAGGCACGTGGGTCCCCCCTCCAACAGGCTCACCACCTGTACGAGGGGCCAAAGGGGTCGGGTGGAAACCCTCACGTCTGTGCTTCCTTCCAGGTCTCTCTTTTAGCCAGGCTGCCATAGTTACTTTAGTACTGCCGGAGGTTAGGTTAGGTGTAGGGCAATAACTGTTCTCCATCTTCTCTTTTCCGAGCTGATCCCAAGCCAACACTACATCGCTTGAACCCTCACCTGGACTCCTTAGAGATACCTACATGAAGCCAACTATATGGACTCAAATTAATGTCAATGCAAATGCAGTTTCATGCTCCCCGGTCGCCCAGAGGAGGATGGGGTCCCCTTCCGAATCTAGGTTCCTCTCAAGGTTTCTTCCTGCTAGAGGGAGTTTTTCCTTGCCACTGTCACCTCAGGCTTGCTTGGTGGGGTTCTGGCCGGTTAAATATAAAGTGCTTTGTTACAATGACTGTTGCTAAAAGCGCTATATAAATAAAATTGAATTGAATTGAATAGCAATGTGAGTTGGGCAGTGGCCAAAGGCGGGGACTTTGACGGTCCGATCCTCGGCTGCAGAAGCTAGCTCTAGGAACATGGAATGTCACCTCTCTGGCAGGGAAGGTGCCTGAGCTGGTGCACGAGGTTGTGAGGTTCCGACTAGATATATACAATGTGCCAAATGGCTGTTCAGAATACCCACCCTTTTTGGAGTCCTTGGAAGGGGTGTTAGAGAGCGCTCCTCCTAGGGACTCTCTTGTTCTGCTGGGGGACTTCAATGCTCATGTGGACAATGACAGTGAGACCTGGAGGGGCATGACTGGGAGGAACGCCCCCCCAATTTGAGCCCGAGTGGTGTTTTGTAATTGGACTTCTGTGCTCGTCATGGATTGTCCATAATGAACACCATGTTCAAACATAAGGGTGTTCAGAAGTGACCTGGCAGCAGGGCACCCTAGGCTGCAGGCCGCATGTATTGGACACTCGGGTGCGGAGATGGGTGGAGCTGTCAGCCGATCACCACCTGGTGGTGGGTTGGCTCCGCTGGTGGGGGAGGAAGCCGGCCAGGCCTGGCAGGCCCAAGCGTATAGTGAGGGTCTGCTGGGAACATCTGGCGGAATCCCCTGTAAGAAGGGGCTTCAACTCCTACCTCCGGCAGATCTTCGCCCATGTCCCAGGGGAGGCGCGGGACATTGAGTCCAAATGGGTCATGTTCCACGTCTCCATTGTGGAGGCGGATGACCGGAACTGTGGCCGTAAGGTGGCTGGCAGCAGTCCCTGAACACGCTGGTGGACACCGCCAGTGAGGGATGCCGTTAAGCTGAAGAAGGAGTCCTATCGAGCCTTTTTGGCCTGTGGGACTCCAGAGGCAGCTGATGAGTACCGGCGGGCCAAGCAGAACACGGCTTTGGCGGACGCTGAAGCAAAACCTTGGGGGTGGGAGGAGTTTGCCGAGGCCATGGTGAACGACTTCCGGACAGCTTCAAGAAGATTCTCGTCCACCATCTGGAGGCTCAGAGCGAGAAAGCGGTGCAGCATCAACACTGGTTATGGTGGGGATGGGGCACTGCTGACTAGAGTTTAGATTCTCTGCCCGAGCCCGAGCCCAGACCCGACCCGACCCGACCCGACCCGTGGGCCGGGTCGGGCCGATATTTCCTGCCACTATCTTCGGGCCGGGCCGGGCGGGGCCATGATCAAGCATTTGTGTGTGTTTTTTTTTTTTTAAATCATTACTTAATTAGCCTAATTGGGTGGAGAGCTATGCCATAATTATAAATGTAGCTCCCTCCCGTAAGACACGAGCACAAGAGTCCTTTGCATTTAACTGAGCCGACGGTTTATTCGAAAGACAGTGGCTTCGTTATTATCGCCATCATGGCAGACGTGAGAAGTAAATACAGATACGGAAACACAAAATCAAGCACATTTACTTACAATATTAGCTAACAAACATTGAAATTCAAATGAAATATAAACATAAATAACAATAAAGACAGCTTAGAGAATTCATATACAGTTAACACGAACCTCAGTTAGCATTTACATTTACATGGCTAAATACAACAAACTTAACTAAAACTTAATTAACACATACCTCGTTGGCTGCTTACGGAAGGATTTAAACCTTTTTCTTAACCCTTTACTTAAAGTTCGATGCCGAGCACACAAACTGGTTTCAGCAGCAAGCGAACTGGATAAGTGAAAACGTGCTTTTCTTCTAAACGTGTCTCAAAAATCCATTCTGAATAAACAAACAATGCAGTTTACATGCTTCGTCCTTGTTGCATTTTTCATTAAGATAAATCTAAACTAATTTCTGTAGTTCAAACAACTTAGAATTGTAGTTGAGAACGTCTGTTACAACGGCTCACGTATTAAAAAATAGTCGGGTTTAAATCGGGCTCGGGCTCATAATTACAGTTAATGTGTCGGACCGGGTCGGGCTCAGACACAAGGTGCACGGGCTCGGGTAGGGTCGGGTTTAATTTTTTGGGGCCGATCTAAGCTCTACTGCTGACCTCAGCTTGGGACGTTGTGGGTCGGTGGAGGGAATACTTCGAAGACCTCCTCAATCCCACCGACACGCCTTCCAATGAGGAAGCAGAGTCTGGGGACTTGGGGGTAGACTCCCCTATCTCTGGGGCAGAGATCGCTGAGGTGGTTAAAAGGCTCCTCGGTGGCCGGGCCCCAGGGGTGGATGAGATTCGTCCGGAGTTCCTCAAGGCTCTGGATGCTGCAGGGCTGTCCTGGGTGACATGCATCTGCAGCATCGCGTGGACATCGGGGGCAGTGCCTATGGATTGGCATCGGTCTGTCATGGTGAAGAAGGAGCTGAGCCAAAAGGCAAAGCTCTCGATTTACCAGTCGATCTACGTTCCTACCCTCACCTATGGTCATGAGCTGTGGGTAGTGACCAAAAGAACGAGGTCGCGAATACAAGCGGCCGAAATGAGTTTCCTCCGCAGGGTGGCTGGGCTCTCCCTTAGAGATAGGCTGAGGAGCTCGGTCATTCGGGAGAGACTCAGACTAGAGTCGCCGCTCCTCCGAGATTGAGAGGAGCCAGATGAGGTGGCTCGGGAATCTGGTCATGCCTCCTGGATGCCTCCCTGGTGAGGTGTTCCGGGCATGTCCCACTGGGAGGAGGCCCCGGGGAAGACCCAGGACACGCTGGAGAGACTATGTATCTCAGCTGGCCTGGGAACGCATCGGGATTCCCCCGGAGGAGCTGGATGAAGTGGCCGGGGAAAGGGAAGTCTGGGCTTAGAGGAATGTCTTATGAGGAGATGTTAGCTGAGCTGAATCTGTTTAGCCTCAAGCAAAGGAGACTAAGGGGGGACATGATCCAGATATATAAGATTCCAACAGGTCTGAATGCTGTTTGGCCAAATGGCTATTTCAATATTAGTTTAAATAACAGAACTCGTGGCCATAATTGGAAATTAGCGGGAGAACGTCTTAAAACGAACTTGAGGAAGCACTTCTTTACACAGGGTATAAAGAAGTATGGAATAGTCTTCTTGCTAGTGTAGCGCAAGCTAAAACCCTGAGTTCCTTTAAATCAGAGCTAGATAAGATTTTAAAAACTCTGAGCTACTAGTTAAGTTCTCCCCAAATGAGCTTGATGGGCCGAATGGCCTCCTCTCATTTCTAATTTACTTATGTTCTTATTTTAAAAGACAAGTTTTTACAGTAGCAATAAAAATTAGAAAACAAGTGATATTTTGTAATTTAAAAGTTACTGTTTATCCGACTTCGCAGTTATCCATAAATTGAAGCGATGTAGTTTAATTTCAATGTTTCCTCAGTGAAAACACTCTCACATGACAAAATAAAAGGCTGCAATCCTCAATCAGTGCAAACAAAACCCAGACATGTGCTCTTGTTTATGGGAGTTTTCATGTGTTTTCTTGACCCAGTAACAACTGCAGGATTAAAAGTGTCGTTATCATATGAATACTGCTACTTGCAAATGGGTGGACGATCAGGACTGCTTTGTGACTCAGACACTCGAGTCAACACACTAAGAAAATTGAATTATTGTGTTAGTCCGACTAAAACCGGACTTTAAATGCTTATAAAGATGTTAGTCCGACAGAAATCGTACTAAATCGAATTTCTCGTAGTCAGACTAAGACACCCAGATAATGCGATTGGGAATCGATTTACTCCAGCTCAATCAGACTGAAACTGGCCTAGGTGCTCTCTGCATGCTCCATAGTTTCCCCCCTGGGCTTTGACCCAAAAGTAACAGAAGAACCCAGTACACAGAAGAAGCATGGAGCATAGTAGAGGACTGGACGACATGCAATATTAATACCAGCATTGCACGTTGTCCACATCCAATTCTTACATCGCTAGTCAGCTAGAATAAGATCAGGTTTTTCTTACTCTTCCTTAGCAACTTTGGTACAGATATAATAGTGCAGGGAGTTGAAGTCTCGCAAAAATATTTTTACTCTATCGTAGGAAAAAAACCTAGCAAGTTTTGCAATTTTAATGATTATTCATTTTCAAGATTATCTAGTATGCGTTTAAAAAACAGATTAAAGTTTACCTTTGCTGCTTCTGCATGAGCACTGAATGCGTTCTCTGATACAATAATAATCATATTCAGCACTGCTGTTTAAATCACTCCTCCACTTGTTTCATAAATACCCCAAAGGACAGTAGTCTGATAAAATGGCATAGTCAAGTTTTAACCGTAGCTCAACTTAGCTGTGCATGTAAATGTACTGAGTGACTCTTGTTCTCTTTGTTCTCCTTACAAAGCGCTAAAAATATATTTAGTTTCTTCCTATATATATTTTAAAAGTGTTTTTATTGAATGTTTCTATGACAGTTTGACGAGATTTGCCTTTGATCCCATGGGGGAGGATCACTGACTCAGGGTTAAGTAGCGGTTTTTAGATACACCTGTATCATGGAGTGATACATCTGCTATGTCCAAGTGTGGTTAAACTCTGATATCAACACTCATAGAACACCACTTGTCCAATCAGATTTCTTGGTCAGAACTAACTGTTTATGTTGCTTTAACATGATGCATGTCAGCTTTTCGGCAAATACAGGCAACATCAGATGTGATACTCACAACTCTGCCTTCTCAGCCAAGCTGAGGAGCCTCTGTTCATCAAATTGGACCACCCCCCCAACATGGAGCAGCTCCAGCAGCACCTTAGGAAGAGAGAGCACACCACCAGCTGAGGGACAATGGTACCATATTTACAGAGAAACCAGGCTGGAGAGCACAAAGTGAACAAGTACAGATGCAGGAGGGCATTACTTGTTGTCTTTCTGTATGTCTGGAGTCATCATCAGGACTGCAGAGAAACTCCAAAACCTGCAGAACCAAGTTCAGAGTGTACACAGGTCACACCCTGCACAGACTTTCACATACACGTGCACACACACACCCCTGTCACTTCTTAACCTGGTCAAAGAGCTTCCTGTTGACAAACAGGGTGTTGTCAGGCTTGGCCAGCTGTCTTGCCAGGAAAGTGAACAGACAGCCCACCTGGGAGGGAGTGAAGTCCGAATTTTCCACCATGACCTGAGACACACACAGATTCACCCTCAGCACAAGTGACAGCATGTGGAATAATAAGCACTAACAAATCAACGGAGAAGGAGCCAAGTCTGGCAGACCACCAACACAGGAAGAAGTACACAAGCAAACACATCTACACTGAGTGGGCCAGGAGAAATGGGCCAGAAGATAAGTGTGGAGCACCTTCAGCAAAATGTCCACAATGCGCTGCTGATATTCTAAGGCCTGCTTGTCATTCTTAAAGTCCTCAAAAGTCTGGTGGAAGAGAAGAGACAATGAGAAGTAAAAAAAAACCACAAAAGGCAACAACTGTACTCAGTGCACCCTAGGTGGCTGAACGCAATACCCCACACGACTCCAGCTCACACTCAGTCTCATTTCTACTCCACCTTTCCTCACTCCAAAAGCATCATACCAAAGCGAGAACATTGAGGAACTCTCGCGTGTCAAAGTGTAGCAGAGTGTGGATGTAGGGGTACACCTCCTCCTCCTCAGGGACTTCGGCTGAGTGTAGGCGGATCAGGAATTCAAACACCTGCAGACACAACACAGGTAACACAGAGCACATAAACACACAAACAGCACAGGTAACATGAAGTACATAAACACCGACAGCATGTCTTGCAGGAAAACTATACTGTGTATCAAATATTCCATCCCATGTGTAACAGGCTCTGTAGTTCCTGAAATTCTGCACAGGGACAGGAGTGTATGGTACTCATGAAGCAATGGGGGGGGGCATATATTGAAGTATACAGAAAATTACTGTTATACTGCCAAAGCCTAGCATACTACCCTCAAAAGCCCATCATTATGTGACTTGTCTCAGTGTAATCAGGTCCACTGACCGGCACCTGTTCTTTCATGTGCCATGACTGACTTGGACTAGGGCTAAGTGTCATGCTTAAATTGCCCCATGACAAATGGCAAGTTTCACATGATAAATTTTGCCAACTGGCCCCTGAATTGCTAAAGTTTGAAAATGATCTGTCAAATACTTTCAGAGTTCATTGTATAAAATGTAATTTATTGCCTCCCTTTCCTTCCTTTGCTGCCACATAGCACTGCTACTTCATTTTTGATAAAATCTGCTTCAAAATTAAATCAAGGGATCTTATTCCATATAATGTTTTTCTGAAATAGGAATAAGATCCTCAAGTCCTATTTGATTTATCACATCCACAAGGATGTTGTCTGCTTTCACCCTTACCTTTACTGCCAGTAAATGGCATTCCTTCCATTCTGGGGCAATCGGTCTCAAAATTGATCATATCCAGTTGTTCAGTTTTTTGAGTTATCTTGCTAATGGGATCAGGTGGTAAAACTGCCATTTTCATGACATCACTATGTGGCATTGCATGAGTTTTGGTGTAATCTGTCTCAGAATTTCAACTCTTCAATTTCATCATCCAGACAATGTGTCTGCAAAGTCTGAAAAAGAACTCAAAAAGAATTTGACATATCTTGGTAAGGAGAAAGTGTCTGCAGCACTGGACTGTTTCGGGAATACAATTAGTGACATATCAGTGTGAAATGTTGAGGTTAACAGACACATGGTTGAATTATAAATGCCTCTGTAAGCAGTCAGTGCCTACCTGGTTTTTCACCAGTGGGAGTAGATCCTCTGGAATATCCCCAAGTGGGTAGGCTCGTCCTGCCAGGCAGCAACTGGCGGAAAGAAGGGAGACCAATATGAACAATGATGGTCCAACACAGGTGGACAAACTGGACATACAGGGGTGTGAGTGTCAAGGCAAGCGGATGAAGGTCCACACAGGTGGATATTGCAGCTTCTGTCCCAAGGTCATCTTGTCATCAGTCCCTCCTAGCACCTACTGCTTAACCACTGACCAAAAGCACCATGGGCCTTACCTTATATAAACCAACAGCTTGTTGCCCATTGTCACTTGTTCATCTGTAAGAAAGACAAGGACCCTGAGCTCATTCCAAGAAATGTCAGGGTACAAGCGAGATTTCAGCACGATGGCTTACCTGTGAGAGCCTTGCCCTCATGTAATGGTGGACCTATCATCTGGAAAAGTTTCTGCAGTAGAAGAAGAGAACAGCATGGTCAGCACTGGAGGACAACACGGAGCCTGGAAAAATACTCTGAAGCCCAAGTAGATGAGGGATTCATTTAACAGGCATTCCCACACTCAGTAATCCATTAACCCCCTGGGGCCTGAGGCCTTTTTTCCACTTTCGAGGTAGTCTGACATGCCTTGACATTTTAAAATATTTCACCTATCTAAAAAACATTTATCCCAAAGTGATACATTTGCTTTTGGGCCATTCCACCGAATGGGTGCCATTTCCGTCCCCAGGAAATTACATGTATAAATGTGCACAAAAAATAACTGTAAAATACATTTTATTATTAAGCATAGTGTCTTGTACATTGAACTAATTGTAAATTTAAGATATATAATTAAAAACATTAATAAAAACTACCTAGAACACTGAAAAAATAGCATTTGTTACCTGTCCCTGCTCTCTAACTATACACTTTACCTTGAAATATAATTATTAAAATCCTTCAGAGATTAAATTTTTTTTGCATTGTTGTGTGAATCCAAATCCCATCTATGCTTTGAAAATATTTTTTTCATAAGAAAACCATAATATTTAAGTTAAAATACACATTTTAGTTGTGTCCCTAGGTTTTCACTCAGTACTGTTACCCTAACACATTACCCAATCTGAAAAATTTGGAACATTCCACAAGTCACATGTTCAACAGGAAGTTGCATCTGTTGGATCTTCTGAAGGCCATGGGTAGATGAAAAGTAAGTTCCCTCCTTTTTTTCCCTCTATATTTGAAAAAATTGTAACTATGACTGAGGAGGTCAATCTCAATGTTCTGTCCTGATACCTAAATTAATTCTTGGATATTATCTGTTTATTTTTAAAATACAAATTTTTGGTAGATCACTAGAATGTGCTCAATGTTGTCATGCTATTAGTATAGTCACCATGTAGCTATATTTCATGTTTTTGCTAATTCTATACTAAAAACTCAGTCCTGTTACTTTCAGTCCTGTTACTCATATAAAGAGTAACAGGACTGAGTGCCAGTAACAGGAGTGAGTAGAGCCCTCTGGTTTATTGATTTATTAGTGTGAATATTAGTCAGTGTAATACTATTCAACTTTTAAGTTTTACAGTTGAAATTACTGAATTTGTTGAGATTTAAGATCAGTTTCACAATGTGGATACCATACTTACAGGGTGCCAATCCACCCCTAAGTGCTGCAGAAAAGCAGCGACGCTATCGTGCTCGACGTGATGCCGACCCAGAGAGGAGAGAAAGATATTTAGAGAAGGAACGAGAAAAATACAGGGAGGACCTAGAATCAGGCAGGAAGAAAAGGATCAATACTCTAAGTGAGAGAGAAAAGCGCAGAAGATGCAAAAAGTGGAGGGAAACATACCATAGAATTAAGGACAGGAAAGAGGCTCTACAACACCTCATCACCCCTGCACACAGTCCCCAGCTATCAGCAGCACAAGCTGTAGATCCACAACCAAGCACTTCCAGGTGTAGTTTATGAAATGGGTCAAGTGTCAAAGAAAATGTACAAGGGATGCAATAGGGCATGTGTGTGTGTTTGATGCAATGTAATAAAGTGTTGTGCATAGGGTTGCAAACCTTGGAGGCAGAAACCTCGAGCAGAACCAGACTCAAAAAAGACTTGATTGCATTACAGTATAAAATTCTGCTTATCAAGTCACAGAGATAATGCAACAGTGCATTTTAACAACTGCAGTGTGTTATTTAATGTGATGCACATGTGTGTTTTAGGCAACATAATCAAGGGCAGAGAAGAAGATAAAAAAAACAAAAGAATCTTCAGAAGCAAAATCAAGAATTACAGGTTCTGTTGAAGAAACTAACCCAAAAAACAGAAAAGTACAAAAAACAAGTAAAGCGCATGAAAAAGAATAATGCTTCTCCACGCACAAAAGTAAAAAGGCAGATGAGACAACTTCCACGTGCGGCCATTCAGAAGACTCTTTTGTTTCATGAGTCTACAGTATGTTACAAGACATCCGAAACAAATACACAGCAGCACAGGGGGAGAGGGAAAGGCAAATAATTTAAAAAATAATAATAACAGAAAGTTCAGAAAAAGTACATTCTGCAACGCTTGGCTCAAAATTCATTGGGCTTTTCAAAGAAAAGATGGAAAAATTAGAAAAATGGGAAAGTTAACTATACCTACCAGTGGAAGCAGAACAACAGGGTTGGAGATAGTTTGTTAAGCAGAGTGAGAGCTTTCTACTCAAGGGATGATGTTCATTCCTGTTACTTGATTATTTTTCTTAAAAAAAAATAAAGATAAACCACTTTTTTTCAATTATGTTTGGTCCATCATTTATCCATTTGTTTAATAAATTACATGATAAAAAATGTAATCAATTTCAGGTTTGGGTTTTCTTGAAAAGATAAAAATGGCTTTGCATCTTTTAGAAAAATACAACGTGCATGCATATATAGTGATTTTTTGGTCATAAATATCAATTATTTGAACATGTAGTCAACCATTTCTTTAAAATAAACACTTTCTTGAGGGAACCTCAAAGGAATTAGTTGACATTCTTTTAAACATTCTTTTTAAATGTCACATGAGTTTTGGTAACAGGACTGAGAAAAATGTAACCATCTTCGGCTTAGAAACCTTGTAAAAGATTAAATAAAGCTGCCTGAGATTGACCAATACACGTTTTGAATAGTTAAATATATGTGTTAGCTTCAGAGTTGAAAAAAGATAAAAAAATTAAGTTTAATTTGGAAGAGTTACAACAAGCAAATGGCACCCATTCGGTGGAATGGCCCTTTTATTCATCACAAACTCAGCACCAATAATCTGAGACCTCTTAGAATGTTATTATTCTATTTTTTGTTAAAATCAACTTTAAACATATACTTTTCAAAAACCTATTTTCAGACATGCTGAGAAATTGTAAAAAATCACATTATAGACATTTCTAGGTAAGACTTTTGAGCTCTGAAACTTATAGACACAGGGGTTGGCTACACATAGGTGAAAGTGACATTCTGAAATTTTATGTAGTTTGATTCCTAAAGTGTTAGTACTTTATAGTGACACTCTTTTTCTCAAAGTCAGTGGCCTTCAAAATGAATATTGATGAAATAGGTGTCCTCACACCTGTAGTAGTTTGCATGCTGTCAATGGCCCAGTCAGGAATGTCACTGCACCCCACACCCATCACTTTGGAAAGGCAGTTTGAAACGCAAGAAAAGTAGCAACAATAAAATCCCTTTCACAGTTTATTGATAGATGGAATGAAAAATGAAAAACTGTGACTATATAAATATAGAAAGCGATAAATATGATGCAGTGACTATTATTAATTATTATTAATTATTATTAACGCTCTGGGGACGAGGGCATCGTCGACCGCGTATCTTTCTCGTGTATTTCAGTTTATATCTCGCTGAAATCATTCTGTAGAATCATGAAAAAAACACTGACTAAATCCGTTATCTGTCTTCTTTTCAAAACTTCCATTGTCAGAAATATTAAAAGTTTTTCAAATTAGGTTAAATAGGCAAAAAGCAAATCGTGTCACCTTTCTTTGTTTTACTTGCGTCGGGAGCGTGTAGGACCGCTCTCAACGGAAGATCGCTATTCACGTTTTAAATACGCTGCGTTTGAATCGGCGACCACGTGATTGCAGGCACACAGGCTTAGCCCACTGAGCTATGAACACAGGTATGAGCTTCGCTGCTGAAAGTGGCAACACTGGCGCAAAGCTTCAGCGGCAGAGACGTATCCGTGTGCTATATTGTAGCCGATCAGTGTAAACACTACCCAGACATGTGCTCTTGTTTATTTCGGTCACAATGGGCATATTCACATATATTTCTTCACCCAATACTAACTGTCGGATTATCATGTTATTATCATGCGAATAGCGCGATTTGCAAGTGGGTGGGTGATCAGAGCCGCTTCGAGACGCAGACGCTTAAGTCAGTCACTCTTGTTCTTTCAATTCGTATCACGAAGCTGTAAAAATATATTTAGTTTCTACCTATATATATTTGAAAAGTAGACCGTCCAAAGTTTCTGAGGGTATTTTTAAAATGTGTATATGACAAAAACTCGCAGAGTTATTTAAACAGACTCGCGAGAATTCTGTCAGATCCCGCCCGCGGGATCACCGACCCCAGGGGGTTAATAATGCTTGGGTCAGGCAGCTTGTCCGACATGCCCTGGTTCTACCTCTTACCTCCATAGGACTGATGTAATCATTCATCCCACTGTTGAAGACGTAGATCATGGCATCATAAAGCTGGTTCTCCCAGCAAGTCTGGACAACCTAGAAATCATGGATCACTCTTTACAGTCATACACGGAAGCTTGACAACAATGTGATTAAAGACCAAAGCACAATAAAATAAACCTGTTGGATATCCAAGCTGGTGATGTCCATGTGCACCAAGCAATTCTCCACGCTCTCCATCATGCCATTCTCCTGGAAGTGGCTCAGAAGATCCCGCATGACAGGCGCGGTCAGGCAGCCAATACGCTCGCTTAAAATATAGGGCTCCAGGGTCTCCAGGAAGATGCCCCTGGCCACAGAGTTCTCTGCCAGGCGGCCGTAGATCTGGCCAAAGAGTAAGTCCCTGGAGCACAAGTGAAAGAAATGTCAAAAGTGAAATGGAATGCTCCAGAATGCTCCTGAACTTCACATGCAAAACCTTCCTCCATTATCAACCTGGGAGCCCAGCAGGTGTTTGTGTGGCCTTCCCCAGGTCTGAAGTTCCCCTCTGAAGCTCATGGTCAAGAATTTACCATGAAGCCACTTTACCATCCATTCATCAAATCTCATTTCATGCCAATCATACTTACCTTCTCTGTAGCAACAGACAGTACTCCACCATGACAGGCACCATGTCCTTTACAGAAAAAGGACATACGGACACCATAATCACTATGGACACAGTGATTGGACAGAAAAGCACCGCTACAGCCAAATATGCATGCATCTGTACACCATTAACATTATTCAAAGGAAGACACAATACAGAAGATAGAGATACACTTTTGTCAAAGCCTACACCAGGCATCCTGATCAGTATAAGCCCAGAGCACCAGGCTGACGAATCAACGAGTCGAATACAGCTTCATCTTACCGAAACTGATATGATATGTGCTTTTAGAATCTTTAAGCACTCGGATAATAAGGAAAGCAAAAGAATAAGAAAGGATCAAAGAATTTCCAATGTATTGACTGCAGCGGACTCGTGGTACCTGGAAGTGCTGCTCCATCACCTGGATCTTGCCCTGTTCAGGACACCTCTTCAAGGAATGCTCTGCATACTGCAGAAGTATCTCCACCATCTTATTGGGAAAATACATAAGTGAACGACTAAAAACAGCACCTGCTTCTGCTGAACAGCTAAAAATTTCAAAACATAAAGATGATGTCATAAAAAACCTTGTCAGCCACCACACTCTTCTTCTTAGAGGAATCTCCAAATAATCCTGAAAATGGCAAGAAATATATCATTGTATAAACCACTCAACAGAAGAGGGAGGGATTTTCACCCACAGACTCAGAATCTGCACACGGCAGACAGGGAATGGATTCATACCCACGACGGCTTTGGCAGTGCCCTCATGGAACGACCATGCCAGGGAGAGCGCCTCCATAAACTTCTCCTGCTGTAGCAGGTAATCCACCCTCTGCCAGGAGAGCCAGTAGCACAGAAGTTGCTGTTGTCATTCATGTGGGCTTTTGAACCATTAGACAGACAGACAAAGGTCACCCACCTCTCGCCAGTTTCTCAGTGTCATCATGTGTACAGACTGAGGGGCAGAAACATCATCAGGTTAGACAAGAGACTGACTATGAAGTGCTGGTCAGAGGTGCTTTTCAGCAATGCAGACAGGATGGGGGTCTGCTCAGCATTACCTTGGTTCCAAGGTAAAAGATCTGAGTGCCATAGCAACAGACAGACTGGTAACATGCCCTCTCTCCAACCAGGGCCTGGAAAACATTAAGTACCGCGAATGCCATGTGTGAACATGGAGGAACATGCCAGCAAACATATCAGATAGGACATGCACAAGCCTAACCCCCAATCCCCCCAAAACCAGTAACCCTCTAACCCTCATCCCCCAAACACCAACCCCCCCCAAACCTCCAACCCGTAAACTACCTGAACCCCCTGAACTCTCAACCCCCAAACTGCCATCCCCCCAAAACCCCAACTCCCCCAACCCCCCAAAACCACCTCAACCCCCATACTTCCTTAACCCCCTAATCCAAAACAAAGAAGCACATGAACCTACTTCCAGTTTGGACACGAATTACATGACATGACTCACCAAAGCTTGGCTCACATTACCCCCGGTGGCAAGAGACTTGAAATGGCTGCTGTTGTAAACCAGCTGTACTTCAGACAGGTCCAAAGTTTCTAGTTCCACCTGACTGGGCCGGTCGACAACATGGAGCCGTTCCCCACTGTCTAGTAGAACCAGGGTCCGTGAGTTGATCCACTGAGAAAGAAACAAGCACAGAGAAAGGACACAACTTTTAGCATGTGTTAGTCTGCTCAGAGTATTTCAGTCCTCTATCCCTAGAGGGCAGTATGAGAAGATGCAGGCTGCATTTCGCTGCCTTTTCCCAACTGTACTGGCACCTCACCGTTAGACTAATGAGGTCACAGTTCAAGTGCAGTTGTCTCTGTTTGATGACATGGATCGTTCCCAACTCATCCTTCTTTACCTGGTTATAAATACAAAAACCAAGTTAACAGGTAAAAATATGAGTGACATTATATAGATATTGACCTTTCCCATCTTGATCCTCATAGCCATTGTGATTTACCTTATTTGTTAACTAGGTGTGACAGATTTTATTTAAATGTGTTACAGGATTCAAACTGGGAGAACACGATGTTACCTCAAGACTATAAATTTCAGCCATTCTTAGATGGAAAAACACACATTGATAAAATATTCCCTTTATTTGCCTCCAAATTCCCCTGTGCCCCTGACCAAGATCAAAGGTTACAAGTATGGATGGATGTATGGATGGATGGATTGCCAAACTATTACAGACTCCTGTAGGATCACACATGCACATATCACAGGGCCTAAATTCCAGGTGGCCTGAGACAAGGCCGAGCCTGGTACGAGAGGCACCAAAGGGGGGTTACACACATAAACACACACACACAGATAACATGGGAGCCCAGCACTCCAACTTTTATTGGCCAAAGATTTAGGGACCTACAGACAAGCAGAGTGGACTTCACGGACAGGGGTCCCTCGACTTGGCACACAACCCCCTCCCCATACATTCTGCCTTACATTTCACTCACCCAACAGACAAACACCCTAAAGGAAGTTTCATTTAAGTTTGGCTTTTGTATACCCTGTATATTGATTTACTCACGACTACTAGTCTCAATATACAGATAGGTTATGTTTGTATGTGTCCTTAGACAATCTTAGTGTTTTGTGTGCCACCCTTGTAACCATGTTCACGGAGTATCACCTATTTTACCCCTTTACACTTGAACACGTATAAATTTAAATAAATAGATAGGTATAGCTACCATTGTATATATGTTCTCATGGTATACCAGAAGAATCTGGAAAGTGAGTGTAAACAATGTGTCCTAACTTTTAGAGAGAGTTCTTTGTTAAAACCCCCCCTTCTCTTCCAACATTCCTTTGTGGTCCTTATCTGATCTTGGTGGACCTCACCAAGTTTCTTTCTACCATTCTATGTTAAAAGAACTGAATTAAGGTGTATCTTATCCATTCTGGAGAAGATGAATTGGCACAAGCCACACCAAACAAAATATGTTGTTTCCAGATGTGCAACTTATATTGATATTACCACAAACTAACGGCCACGCCTATCTATGGATAAGATGTGCTGTTTGTAATAGGAATATTCGATGTAATATCCGCACAAAGTGTAACATCTGTTGAGGTGCAACCCAAACCCCCTGTATCCTATACTGATGTGAATCAGTCACATAGATACAATAATTAATTGTTTAATCTATTAATGCAGATGGTATGAGGTATGTACCTGTGAAGCTGGTATGGCATGTTTGGTATCAAACTGATTGTTAATCACCCCTGATTCCAAATCTGGTCAGTGATTACCATAAAAGTGGATGTATCAAAAGTTATAACAGCTTAATGAAAATCATCAGTAAAGGTAGAATCAGGCGGGCCATAAATCCCAACAGGACTGATACAGACCCCCTTCCGAAAGCCCGCCAAATGGATGGCCAGCCATTGGGCCAGGAGTCGAATTCCTGGTCATCCCTATTCATGGACTTTACAGCATAAAAATCCTGGCACCTCAGAACAAAGGCGAGCAGAACAACCGCCAGCCAGCGCAGAGAATAACCGCCAGCCCGAAGGAGAACATCAGCCCGGGAGGAGAGAAGCCCACAAGAAGCCCTCCGGTGAAGGCCCAGCTTAACAGAGAACAGCACCTAAGACAAAGCTTCACCAGGAGAGAGAATCTAAAGGGACTCCACTCCACTGCTCCAAACGCCACGCCTTCCTGAGTGCCATCAGCTCAGCAGCTCTGCCATCAACTGCCAAGACCACCCTCCCCACTCTTCAACCAAGTAAACCAACTTCCTTTCATTCTAACAACTTAAGCTGTTCTGTTTAACCTGCTATAAGACTTTAGGGTCGTGTTTCCACAAACTATGCTTGCTTTGCAGAACAGTATTTCCCATTTAAGGTTACTCATTTAAATCCGGTCATTGCATTTTCATAATTACATCGTTTGTTTTATTCCGTTATTTCGTGTTTGTTGTTTGTGTTAGGTGTAATGTCTGTCTTATGTTAGTTGTAGTGTTAGTTAGGAATAAATGCATGTCTTTTACACAACTTCAGCCTCCGTCATTGAGTACTCACACTAAGTTCCTGCCTCTGTGCGATCTTGCTACACGCTCTGAACCTCAAACTCGCCTGAAACATCGCGAGACTCTCTCTCATTGGCCGTGAGGGGAGCTTCGCTACCAATCGTGTACATTACCTGGTGATGCAGCTCGCTGGACGAGCCTTCTAACCCAGGTTACTAAGCGATACTGGTAATTAGTGAATCCCATTTAAGTCTCACATTAACAGACTCACAGGGATACCGCAATTGAGTTTGGAGGAGCCGACCATTCGGCATAACAATTGATTAATAATCAGCATTAAATAATAATTAATTAAACTTTAATTAATTCAAACATATTGGTGGAGAATATAAAAATTTATTTGAGCTATTAATTCCTACATTATTGGTGGAGAATGCGGGCACAAGGTTCAAACTTTTTGTGAGCACACAATTTAAACTTTTTATGACCGAACGTGCAGTTGAATAAGCGCTACTGTGAACAGGTTGCAAAGTTGAGGATTAATTGCACTCACGGCAGTCCGAAGGCATTTAAGATGGATTATACGGGCTTATTATTTTTTATTTCTATTATTAGTAGTTATTTTCTTTTGTTTTAATTTTCGGTTATTTTATTTTAGGTTTCATTCGTTTTAAACTGCAGTAAACTTAAACCCTATATCTGACGAGATTCTCAGGTATAGCGCGTTGTTTCCAGGATAGATTCGGACGAGTTTCTCCGTTTCTATATATCCTGGCAGAGATCTCTCTCTCTATTAGCGAACAGAAATTCTTGTTACGAGTTCTAACCTGAATTGTGTTGCGCTTGTACTCCCTGAGATAAGACCGATAGCTACCTATCAGGATCTTTCTCGTATGTGTGTGCCTGCTTTAGACAAAGCAAGTTTAACACCGCTTTGCGCTGTGAGCCAAGTATGTGTGTTATTTAGAATTTGGGAGTCTCCAGTGCTTGAGACCCGCCATGGTTAAGCACCATTTGCGACGAGATATAGTGCACTCGCTATTTAGATCTGTCGCCGTAACGCGAGCGCTGTCTCGCTTCAGCAATCGTTTTAAGGGGTTTTAAAACTGCGCAAGACGCAGAAGTTAGCCGCAAGCGGCGTGTGCATACTTTAAAAGTGTATGTCACTCATCTAGCGTCGGCAATCGCCTAGCAACTGTCTTGGTTACGAGGGCAGTCAGCGAATGCCACTCTAACCACTTAAAGGTCAGAGCCCTGAAGGCCTGCCTGACGCCATTTGTTTTTTTTTCTGGGTCACCAGTGACCCCACCCCTTAGGCTCACGTACCTGGGACTAGAGCTTAGATCGGGCCCAAAAAATTAAACCCGACCCTACCCGAGCCCGTGCACCTTGTGTCCGAGCCCGACCCGGTCCGACACATTAACTGTAATTATGAGCCCGAGCCCGATTTAAACCCGACTATTTTTTAATACGTGAGCCGTTGTAACAGACGTTCTCAACTACAATTCTAAGTTGTTTGAACTACAGAAATTAGTTTAGATTTATCTTAATGAAAAATGCAACAAGGACGAAGCATGTAAACTGCATTGTTTGTTTATTCAGAATGGATTTTTGAGACACGTTTAGAAGAAAAGCACGTTTTCACTTATCCAGTTCGCTTGCTGCTGGAACCAGTTTGTGTGCTCGGCATCGAACTTTAAGTAAAGGGTTAAGAAAAAGGTTAAATCCTTCCATAAGCATCCAACGAGGTATGTGTTAATTCAGTTTTAGTTAAGTTTGTTGTATTTAGCCATGTAAATGTAAATGCTAACTGAGGTTCATGTTAACTGTATATGAATTCTCTAAGCTGTCTTTATTGTTATTTATGTTTATATTTCATTTGAATTTCAATGTTTGTTAGCTAATATTGTAAGTAAATGTGCTTGATTTTGTGTTTCCGTATCTGTATTTAGTTCTCACGACTGCCATGATGGTGATAATAACGAAGCCACTGTCTTTCGAATAAACCGTCGGCTCAGTTAAATGCAAAGGACTCTTGTGCTCGTGTCTTACGGGAGGGAGCTACATTTATAATTATGGCATAGCTCTCCACCCAATTAGGCTAATTAAGTAATGATTAAAAAAAAAAAAAAACCACACTCAAATGCTTGATCATGGCCCCGCCCAGCCCGGCCCGGCCCGGCCCGAAGATAGTGGCAGGAAATATCGGCCCGACCCGGCCCACGGGTCGGGTCGGGTCGGGTCTGGGCTCGGGCTCGGGCAGAGAATCTAAACTCTACCTGGGACCCCCCCCCCCCCCCACAAAGGGAGCAACGTCCCATTGAGCCTCTAGTGGTCAGGCATAGAACTACCACTCCATTTCAAAAGTGCGCCTCTAGTGGTCAGGCATAGAACTACTACTCCATTTCGAAATTGCGCCTCTAGTGGTCAGGCATAGAACCACCACTCCATTTCGAAATTGCGCCTCTAGTGGTTAGGCATTGAACTACCACTCCATTTCGAAATTGCGTCTCTAGTGGTCAGCCATAGTAGTATAACAACATCTGAGTTGGGTCTCTAGTGGTCAACACCGGTAATACCAACACACATAATTGGACACACAGGTTCTTGCCTGAAAGCAGGAATCAACTTCACAGACCAAATCAATTAGATCACAACACATTAACATCTAATTAGGTTATTGCTGCATAACTAATTGATGTTTACAATTAAACAATAAGAAACAATTCATTTGGTTTGATTTCTGTTTTACCTTTTTGATTAATTTTAGGTTTTACTTCATTTTATGCTTTCATTCACTCTCTCTCCCCCAACAAGGAGACTTGCATAGAAGTTCAACCATTATTAATAACAGTAAACCAGTTACACATCAGGGAGGCATTGAGGTTTTGGACGTGATCGGTTGAGCTTTTCCTGTGCTGAGTGCTTACCATTCGCTCTCTGTTGGTTGAGCTTACCTGTGGCTCTGCTGTCACTGCTTACGATCGTACAGTTTGTCAGAACCGAAGGGAAGTTCTCAGCAATTGGACGCCCAAAAGCGCGCCAGCTGGGCTGCACCCCCTGACTCATTAAGGGCAAGGTTGGCAGGTATCTCGGGAGGTCATTACAAGTTTGAGCAGGACCTCGTCTAGGGCGAAGTTCAGGAGAACAGCCCTAGCTTGGACTCTCAATCGGTTGGGTGACACCCGAGTGCCGTTGCGCCGTCTCTTGTTCGAGTCAGGGCCAAAAGTGTGCCCGATAAGCTGAGCCCCACCTGGGTTGTTTCAGTTGTGCGTACAGAACACCCCCTTCCAAGTTGACATTGCTGGGGATCGGGGGAGTGGGAGCTGGACTTGGGCCTGCTTGGCTGGGATTGAGCTTGTGGGACGTGCCCTAAACAGGAGGGACACCTGACAACGTTCAAACCTCTCTAACTGCATGACTAGCTTAACACCGCAACACCTCATATAGGGACAAATAAAGCAGAACCTGCTAGTGGTCCCCCTTCTGGTCAAAGCGGAGTTGTACGACAGAGCCCAACCCAGGGATAATCTGATCTGCAACAGCAAGCTACATTTGAATGCAGTCCCATTGGTTTGAAGCTGTTATTTCTCATTTCCTGTTCCCAACTTCTCCTGTGGTCTTCTGACACTGTCAGTAGCCACAGATCTGCAATTTCCAGGATAAGGCTTTATCCTTTCCCCCTCACTAGGGCATCTCTCAGGCCCTAGAGTAACTCACACTGTTCTAACCTGCAACAACTTCTCCCAGGGAACAATTTTGATTTGTTTATTTTGTCGTGGGTAACTATTCCTGTGGTTCACTACACCCTTTCAGTTACCCATTGACAGGCCCCAGTTCTACTTTATTTTATTTTGTTGGCTTAATTTGTTCGCCCAGATTTAGGTGTTAGGCCTCCCACCTTGGCAACACCCAGCCTGAGTATAACAGATTTCTGCGATCACCCTCCAGTTGACCGAGTCACCATGACCCACAGAGAAAGCCCACTGGACCAGTGGAAAGATTTTGGTATCTGGTCTGAAGATGTGACTCCCAACTTGCCGCCCGGTCATGTCAATCTCACATGGTCCAAAGAAGCTGACCAAATTGAGGACGACATTGCCGAACTTATGGACATGCCACCCACTCAGAAAAGCGGGAGTAAAGAGCTAACCAAAATACTCGGCTCCCTCGCACACAAACTACTAGCCAGGCTGAAGATGAATGAAGAGGGAACGTCCCGTCTCCAGCAAAGGGTGCAAGCACTCCAACAGCAGGAGAAAAACACCCAACGACTACTGGCAGAGGCACAGAGAGATGCCGCCCAGGCCCAGCATCACATTGGGAATCTGGAGCAAGAACTCCAAAAGAGATGCTCTCCACCCCATGAGGAGGAGGAGGAGACGGAAGAAGGTGAAATGCCTCACACCAGCAAAAAGCTTCAACATGCCCTGGAAGAGCTCAGAGCTGAAGCTGACCAGCAAAAACAGCAAGCCAGAGCCACCAGAGAAAACCTCGAAGCCAGACTGGACCAGGCCGACACCCTGCTGGACAGAGCCCACGCGGAGCTCAAGAAAAAGGATGGTCGGATCCAGGCCCTGGAAAACCATCTGGACGAGGCACAGAGACGTCTGCACAAGATGAATCACCAACTGATCAGCTCCCAGGAACAGCTCACCGATGCCAGGATGAAACATCGGGCGGACGCAGAAGAGATTGACCGGGTGAGACAGGAATTGAAGCAAGCATATGAGGTGAAGTCGGAATTCAAGGCACCCTACGAATCAGCGATGGGACCGACGTCATCTCTAACAGTGCGGTCGCTCCCAAGGCACACAGGGATCTCTCATCGGGATGAGGTAACTCCCTGCCCCTCACCAGACCTTGAGGAACCAAGAACCCAGAAGGTCTCTCTCAGATGGAACAGGCCTACCGAAGCGAACGTTACACCAGCACCGGGTTACCACAAAGGAGCTTGATAAAGTAGCTCAGAATATCAACACGTTCACCCCGAATCCCAGAGGAGGCCACGACATTCACGCCTACCTCCAGGACATCGACTTCCACCTCCAAAGACTGGACAATGTGACCAATGAGGACAGAGTCTACCTCATCAGGATCACATCTAGTCTGGAGCTCCGCAGCTTCCTGGATCGACAGCCCAGTCGAATCAAGGCCGACTCCAAGCTGCTACACGAAGCACTGACTCGGGAGTTTGCTGATCCTGAGTCAGAACAAGGTATCACCGTCGCCTTCGATGTTAAACAGAACAGACAAGAAGCTCCCCAAGCCTACTACAATCGCCTTCGTCGGGCATATTTTGGGTCCAGAAATGAGCCAGACATGGAAGAAGAGGCAAACTTCAAGGCTTTCTTCCTTCGGAACCTCCACCCAACCATTAACCACTACCAGGGGCTCTTGGCTTGTCCCTGCACCATGACAAGTCAACAACTGCGAGACCTGGCGATCAAGGCGTACCACAAACAAAGAGCAGCAGCCGAGAAGGCAACCAAGGCTCCGGCAGTGCTGAACCTTGGCACTACAGATCCCAAACTAGCGTTGGAAGGTGGCCACCCTCCTCATCAACCACCAATCCATGACCGAGGTTGGAGAGCAGCAAGCCACAGTGAGCGTTACCCTGGTGCGCTCCCACAGAAGTCAAAGACTCAGCCAGACTGGTGGGAGACACGGCGCTATCCTAACAAGGGTAAGCTAAGACCAATGGAGCGATGGAACAAGCGGAGAGACCAACAGGGAAACCAGTTTCCTAAGCCAAGCTCTCCCCCAAGTTCCCGACGGAATCCACCACGGAACTGGCAAGACAGAAGGAGAGGTTACGATCCAGACTCGAGGCCAGGACGAACCAAGGAAGAAGAGGAGTCTAATCTACTACAGTTGCTGCGTGATTTCTTTACTCAGCATCCCCTCAAGAGTCAAGAGGACTTTCAGAAGAAAGATCCAAAATGACTAAGACAGAAGCACAAATCACGCAGGACCCCACAACCCTCACCTGAACCCACACCAGACAATGCCTACAAACTCCCTCAGAGGTAGAGTTTAGATTCTCTGCCCGAGCCCGAGCCCAGACCCGACCCGACCCGACCCGTGGGCCGGGTCGGGCCGATATTTCCTGCCACTATCTTCGGGCCGGGCCGGGCCGGGCCGGGCCGGGCCATGATCAAGCATTTGTGTGTTTTTTTTTTAAATCATTACTTAATTAGCCTAATTGGGTGGAGAGCTATGCCATAATTATAAATGTAGCTCCCTCCCGTAAGACACGAGCACAAGAGTCCTTTGCATTTAACTGAGCCGACGGTTTATTCGAAAGACAGTGGCTTCGTTATTATCACCATCATGGCAGACGTGAGAACTAAATACAGATACGGAAACACAAAATCAAGCACATTTACTTACAATATTAGCTAACAAACATTGAAATTCAAATGAAATATAAACATAAATAACAATAAAGACAGCTTAGAGAATTCATATACAGTTAACACGAACCTCAGTTAGCATTTACATTTACATGGCTAAATACAACAAACTTAACTAAAACTTAATTAACACATACCTCGTTGGCTGCTTACGGAAGGATTTAACCTTTTTCTTAACCCTTTACTTAAAGTTCGATGCCGAGCACACAAACTGGTTCCAGCAGCAAGCGAACTGGATAAGTGAAAACGTGCTTTTCTTCTAAACGTGTCTCAAAAATCCATTCTGAATAAACAAACAATGCAGTTTACATGCTTCGTCCTTGTTGCATTTTTCATTAAGATAAATCTAAACTAATTTCTGTAGTTCAAACAACTTAGAATTGTAGTTGAGAACGTCTGTTACAACGGCTCACGTATTAAAAAATAGTCGGGTTTAAATCGGGCTCGGGCTCATAATTACAGTTAATGTGTCGGACCGGGTCGGGCTCGGACACAAGGTGCACGGGCTCGGGTAGGGTCGGGTTTAATTTTTTGGGCCCGATCTAAGCTCTACTCAGAGGTCAGCCCCAAATGACACTCAACAGTCATCGGCCTTCCCTACCAGAGATATTGGAACAACTGAAGAAGTCCCACCTCAACCAGAAAGTGCTACTGACTCATGCCCAGTAAGAGCACCTGATGTTGCCGTCACCAACACAGAGCTTGATCAAGGGGATGAGCCCCCACCAGTGCCCGGCAGCACTGTCCTGGTTGTGTGCCTTGACTCAGAACACCAGTCCGACTGTGGCGACGCCTCACCAATTCCTGGCCAGGCCCCTGTGCCACAGCTTCTGGGTGACCTGATGGAAAGGGGGGTAGCCAAGAAATTCTACCTTTCCATCACCCTGGAAGATGTTCTCACCCTCGAGGCCCTCATCGACACTGCAGCAGACATCACCCTCATGTCAGCCAGTCTCTTCTACCAGGTGCAGCACCTAGCCGCCCAGAAGAACAAAACCCTCCAGCCGAGGAAATGCTCTTTGGACGTGCAGGCATATTCACCAGTGGGCACCAGGATGGATCACATGATCCCCCTCAATTTGTCCATCGGCCCCATGAATGTAATGCACCCTGGAAGATGTTCTCACCCTTGAGTCCATTCCATTCCTCATTGGGAAAGATTTGCTGAACCGGTTCGAGCCATTGTTAGACTTCCAACGTCAGAAAATTTGGGCTCAAGTTAGAGAACCGCTGCCACTGTGGACACCTGACACAGCCACATGGGAATGTCAAACCCTGGCTGTCTCCTCAGCCCTCACTCCATACCATGGAGAGAACGCAGCTGGAGATCAGTGTCTTGACACAAGAGACCCATGCCAGCATCATGACTCCTTCCTGTGCAGGCAGGACCCTACCCTAGGATCCTTCTGCCCCAAGATCAGGAAAGGCATGTGGCCCCAAGGCATGGAAGTCACAGATGTGGTAATGACCATGGAAGTAGAAGAGTCACCAGTGACAAAAGGAACTGTATGTCACGTGGAGCTTGCTGATGACCAGCACCTGACAATCCATGCCATAACTGCCCAGCCTGACGCAGTACAGTCACCCAGCTGCCACAGCTATTCTCAGGAGGGACCAGCAGCACCCAACATTGTGGACACGCCCACACCAATGGAACTGTCGCGACACCACTACTTTGAGGAAAATGTCTGTCAAGACATGATCACCATTTATGTAGATGGGTGCGTATTCAAACATCAGGGGACCCTGAAAGTTGGAGCTGGCATTCTGTGGCTCAATGACGACCCTGTCCCACCACAACAGCTCAAGCTTGGTCCCCACACGTCACAGTACGCAGAGCTGGCAGCAATCTTAATCACCCTGGAGATGGCCTCCGAACGTGAAGTAAAGGACCTGCTGATCTGCAAAGACTTCAGCTATGCACGTCTCAGCTTCATGTGCCATCTCCCTCACTGGACACGAAATGGCTTCAAGACATCAGGGAACAAGCCAGTCAAACACCAAGACCTCCTGCACACGTGCGATGCTCTGATTACCACACGAAACACGCAGATTTAATGGAAGAAGGTTTGTGGTCATTCCAGACTCCCAGAACTGGACAAGACATTCAATGACCACACGGATGCACTCGCCAAAGCAGGACCACTGCACGGTGACTCATGGGAGTTTTGCTCCCTCCCACCCACCCATGCTGTCCAGGTCGTCACCCGCAGCCACAGCCGAGCACCTACCTCGATGCCAGAGGCCTCACTGCTGGAACTTTCCCCTCAGGTCTCCAACTCTGACATCATCTCCCTCCAGCCCACTGATGCTGTGCTCAACAAGGTCTGCGATCACCTCCGCGACCTCTCTGCTAACTCGATCTCCACAACTGATCAGGCATCCCTGCCTGACCTCCATCACCTGATCATGGCTTTACCCTTTCTTCATCTTGCCGAGGGCGTACCTCTTGATGTCCCTGATGCCCACACTTCACCACGGCTCGTGGTCCCTCAGGCACAAAGGGGGGTCATGCAACGGTACGCCCACGACAGACCCTGTGCAGGACACCGCAATGCCAAAACAACCTACGAGGCACTTAGTCAAGTAGCCTACTGGCCTAACATGCGACAGGATGTAACAGAATATGTGAAAGGATGTCTGGTCTGCTGCCAATTTCAACCAGCAAACCCAAACCACAAGGCACCTCTGCAGCGACGGGGTATCAATTTCCCATGGTCAGATCTACAGATTGACTGGGTAGGACCCCTGACGAGATCAGCTCGCGGAAACAAATACTTCCTCACAGTCACCTGTCAGTTCACTAAGTGGGTAGAATGCCTCCCAGCACCCAACGACACAGCCCAGACAACGGCATATCTGCTCACGAACCATGTGTTCTCCAGGTTTGGCCTCCCACTGAAAGTCAACTCAGACCGAGGCACCCACTTCACAGCCGAAGTGATGCAGGACATCTGGAAACTGTTGGGGATCAAAGCCCAGTTCCACATCAGCCACCATCCAATGGCATCCGGCCAAGTAGAACGAACCAACCGAACCGTCATCGGTATGCTCAAGAAATATGTGGCATCCAATCAGAAAGACTGGGATGTGAAATTGCCTCTGGTGCTCATGGCAATCAGAGTCCCACCCCACAAGTCCACAGGAGTGTCCCCCTTCGAACTGATGACAGGACGACAAATGACACTCCCTCTCCACCTACTCTACCAACCTGGTGACAACAATCTCATCACAGCCTACACCACACAACAATATCTGGACAGCCTGCACCAGCATTTGAGAGCTTCCTTTGCATTCGCCCAACAAAACCTGCAAAGAACCGCAGAGGGCAGGAAAGCCTACTATGACCAGAAAACCTCACAAGATGAACTCCAAGTGGGAGACAAAATCTGGTACTATAGGTTTGCGCAACCAAACTCAGCACAAAGACTTTCCAGGAAGCTTCTACCACGCTGGTCAGGACCACATGAGATCGTGGACAAACTGTCACCTGTGGCCTACCGAATCCGAACCAACAAAGGCACCCAAGAAACATGCCTCAAGTGGGTTCATCGGAATCAAATCAAGAAATACCAAGCCCAGAGAAAGCCTGAAACACCCACCAACCAGCCTTCTCAAGACGAAGCCAGCAGCTTGGAATAAACCACATTCCAACCAAAAGAAAGACATCTTGTCAGTCTGAAATCTCCTCAAACTCCCAACAAGAAAGACCAAAGAGAAAGGGAAGGAAAGATGGTCACAGATAGGGTAGACCAAGGTGGTGGACTTGACTACTGATATCTGGGTGACCTTGACGTTTTTTTGTTTAATTGTTTGTTTGTTTTGACAACTTTTCATTTTATTTGGTTGTTGTTTTTGGTAAGGACCTGGGGTGGCTCACGTGTGCCCGGGAAATTACTGAAGAGGATCCGGTTTTGCAATTTTCTTTGTCCCGTTTGTTTCTTTGCAATTGTTCTCTGGCCGAGAATTGTTGCCCACTATACTTTCTCCCTGTTCCTTTTGCACCGGTGTGCACAACATTCAGAGTCTCGACTCACCCCCTCAATCCTAATCTGGTCTTTATTTTCTACCCCCTATTACTAGGATGATGCTGCCCACGCTATTAGCATTACTCTGCCTAGGAGGCTGAGGCTCCAGTCGGACACGGCGTTCCCTGGGCCTCCGCCTGGCACCGTCTTCCGGGGACAGCCCGGTCTCGTGATTACCAACTGTTGTACCCACACAGAGAGTATTCATCGGACGATGTCAACTGAGCCATTACCTGCACGAGAGACCCCCAAACTAGTGGGACAGGTGTCCGATGGACCCAGGATGCCCTGCATCATGCTGCCGCGGACACTACCCACAGGTTGGAGCAGACCCAAGCTGAGTCCAATCGACGGCCCAAGAGGCTCCTGAGCACCCTGCTGGGAGCTGCAGCAGCCGTTGGCACCCTGTTCGACATAGGATTCACCACTCCTCGCGGTCCCAGAAGCCAGGCGCCAGCCCCTGCGCCTCCTCCCAGTCCATCCTGTCACTGTGCCACCCAGAGTGCAAAACAATGGGATATCAACAATGCCTCATTGCATGGGTGTGATCCTGTTTCAACTTCCGTCGCCTGAATGATGGCAATGCCATCATTAGCCGAAAGGGGGGATATGTAGGATCACACATGCACATATCAGAGCCTAAATTCCAGGTGGCCTGAGACAAGGCCGAGCCTGGTACGAGAGGCACCAAAGGGGGGTTACACACATAAACACACACACACAGATAACAAGGGAGCCCAGCACTCCAACTTTTATTGCCCAAAGATTTAGGGACCTACAGACAAGCAGAGTGGACTTCACGGACAGGGGTCCCTCGACTTGGCACACAACCCCCTCCCCATACATTCTGCCTTACATTTAATAATAATAATAATAATAATAATTGATACTTTATTGATCCCCGTGGGGAAATTGTTTTTACGCCTCCCTCAACTTGCTCTTTGTAGAGCAAGCTGTCCGCGAAGGGCAGCCACCCGTAGCGGCGCCCAGGGAGCTGGGGATTGAGGGTCTTGCTCAAGGACCCGCAGACGTGCGGAGGCTGGGCTTGAACCGGCGACCTTGTGATTACAGGCACACGGCTTAGCCCACTGAGCCACACGCTGCCCCCAAATTACTGAATGACAAATTAAATTTCACTCACCCAACAGACAAACACCCTAAAGGAAGTTTCATTTAAGTTTGGCTTTTGTATACCCTGTATATTGATTTACTCACGACTACTAGTCTCAATATACAGATAGGTTATGTTTGTATGTGTCCTTAGACAATCTTAGTGTTTTGTGTGCCACCCTTGTAACCATGTTCACGGAGTATCACCTATTTTACCCCTTTACACTTGAACACGTATAAATTTAAATAAATAGATAGGTATAGCTACCATTGTATATATGTTCTCATGGTATACCAGAAGAATCTGGAAAGTGAGTGTAAACAATGTGTCCTAACTTTTAGAGAGAGTTCTTTGTTAAAACCCCCCCTTCTCTTCCAACATTCCTTTGTGGTCCTTATCTGATCTTATCTTATCTGACCTCACCAAGTTTCTTTCTACCATGCTATGTTAAAAGAACTGAATTAAGGTGTATCTTATCCATTCTGGAGAAGATGAATTGGCACAAGCCACACCAAACAAAAGATGTTGTTTCCAGATGTGCAACTTATATTGATATTACCACAAACTAACGGCCACGCCTATCTATGGATAAGATGTGCTGTTTGTAATAGGAATATTCGATGTAATATCCGCACAAAGTGTAACATCTGTTGAGGTGCAACCCAAAACCCCTGTATCCTATACTGATGTGAATCAGTCACATAGATACAATAATTAATTGTTTAATCAATTAATGCAGATGGTATGAGGTATGTACCTGTGAAGCTGGTATGGCATGTTTGGTATCAAACTGATTGTTAATCACCCCTGATTCCAAATCTGGTCAGTGATTACCATAAAAGTGGATGTATCAAAAGTTATAACAGCTTAATGAAAATCATCAGTAAAGGTAGAATCAGGCGGGCCTTAAATCCCAACAGGACTGATACAGACCCCCTTCCGAAAGCCCGCCAAATGGATGGCCAGCCATTGGGCCAGGAGTCGAATTCCTGGTCATCCCTATTCATGGACTTTACAGCATAAAAATCCTGGCACCTCAGAACAAAGGCGAGCAGAACAACCGCCAGCCAGCGCAGAGAATAACCGCCAGCCCGAAGGAGAACATCAGCCCGGGAGGAGAGAAGCCCACAAGAAGCCCTCCGGTGAAGGCCCAGCTGAACAGAGAACAGCACCTAAGACAAAGCTTCACCAGGAGAGAGAATCTAAAGGACTCCACTCCACTGCTCCAAACGCCACGCCTTCCTGAGTGCCATCAGCTCAGCAGCTCTGCCATCAACTGCCAAGACCACCCCCCCCACTCTTCAACCAAGTAAACCAACTTCCTTTCATTCTAACAACTTAAGCTGTTCTGTTTAACCTGCTATAAGACTTTAGGGTCGTGTTTCCACAAACTATGCTTGCTTTGCAGAACAGTATTTCCCATTTAAGGTTACTCATTTAAATCCGGTCATTGCATTTTCATAATTACATCGTTTGTTTTATTCCGTTATTTCGTGTTTGTTGTTTGTGTTAGGTGTAATGTCTGTCTTATGTTAGTTAGGAATAAATGCATGTCTTTTACACAACTTCAGCCTCCGTCATTGAGTACTCACCCTAAGTTCCTGCCTCTGTGCGATCTTGCTACACGCTCTGAACCTCAAACTCGCCTGAAACATCGCGAGACTCTCTCTCATTGGCCGTGAGGGGAGCTTCGCTACCAATCGTGTACATTACCTGGTGATGCAGCTCGCTGGACGAGCCTTCTAACCCAGGTTACTAAGCGATACTGGTAATTAGTGAATCCCATTTAAGTCTCACATTAACAGACTCACAGGGATACCGCAATTGAGTTTGGAGGAGCCGACCATTCGGCATAACAATTGATTAATAATCAGCATTAAATAATAATTAATTAAACTTTAATTAATTCAAACATATTGGTGGAGAATATAAAAATTTATTTGAGCTATTAATTCCTACACTCCTGACATTCGGATTCCAAATTCTCACTATTTTGAAATTGAGGAATTGTTACTTTGTCTGAAATCAGCCTAAGGTTCCTGACTCTCTCCCCCTGGCCACCTAGCACCAAACAGCAACTTAGAAACAGGGCTGCAAAATGGAAAGTGCCATCAGCGCCCTCCACAGGCAGCTGTACATGGCAGGGTGGCAGACAGGAGGTACGTACCAGTAGGAAACTAATAGCATCCCCTCTGCAAAATGCCAGCATGGGGTTTGACACCTTCTGAACCAGCACAAACTGCCAGGCAAGCTGTGGGACGCAGGCCGGATCGCTCTGCAAAAGGCCAAGCAATGCACATGAGATCACATGCATGTGGGCATGTTGTTGGGATCATTCTGCAGGAGTACACAGAGAGCGCACGTGATTACACACAACATAACATGTAACCACAAATACACAGGCACTCTGGTGGGATCACTCTCCAGAAGGGCACGGGCACACACACACATCACCACAAGCTATCACACACACACACAGCACATGCAACCACATGCGATCACACAAACAAAGGTTGGAGGGATCACTCTGCTGAAGGGCACATACAATCACAGACACACAACCCTGGCCTATACGTACCTTCCCATAAGGAAAAGTCATCCATACTTTTAGAGATGGTTTCAATCCAATTACTAAAATCTGAAAGAGACAATTTAATCAAAACTTAGATAAACAAGGACATGTTGAGTGTATTTCCTGACAAAGAATGTGATTAGTGAATTAACAAATATGCTTATGCACTCATGTAGGAGAGCAGCAATATGGGCGTATGGGTACAGTGCTTTCGTGGGAATCAAGGGCACACCTTGGTGAGGGACGCCATGGCCAGCAGTGCATGCTGGGTAATAGGGTGGTCTTTCAGCTCAGGGCTGGCATGGAGAGGCTCCACACAGCACACCTCACCCTTGGAGCCACTGAAGAGGCAGCGTGAATTACAGCTACGCAGTCCCATGACTCGCCTGCAGCCCCAAGAAGTGAGGAATAGAACAGAGCAAAAGCATCGTCTGTGAGGATAAATTCTATAGTAACAGGGAGGCTAGGGAGATACAAAAAAGATCCCTGTGAAAGAGATGCTGCACAGCATCTGTAGAGCTGGCCTGACCTGAAGGTGAGCTCAAACACAGAGCCACCACTGTCGTTACACACAGCCAGTGTCGGATCATCTGTAAACTGAGAAAAACAGGGCATCATGAGAGATGGCCACTTGTATAGTGCACTGTGTGTCTGGTGGGGGGGGGAGTGTTACCTTCACATGCAGGATGGCGGTGCCAGGGGGGTGGGCATCGCTTATAGTCCTCAGCAGCTTGCCATTGGCGAGATCCCACATGGTGATCTACCAGGTAACAGACATTCATCATGAGCAACAGGTGGAACAGCAGGCCAGGCAGTGCAAACACTACAAAATCAGATTTGGAGTATTACATGATTAAAGATAAACATCTTGAATTTACCATGTAAAGCGGAAAGCAGCCTGCATAGGACCAGACTACATGTCAAAAGGCTGCCTCACAACTGCAAACAGATTCCCTTAACAAAGCTGCAGGTCAGTGTTACAACAGACTCTACTATCTGCTGCAGGGGGCACTGATATCACACTCAGACCACACTGCAGTTTAAAGTCTAATGTTTATCAAGCACTCTGGTACTATAAAGACATAAAATGAACCAAATTTCTGAAGGCGTGGTAGTCACATATGCTGGCAGTTTATATGAAACAGCACACACATGCGAACACAGAGCAAATGCAAACATGGCTATGCCATGCTGTAGCGCTCTCCAGGTGGCATCTTCACCTGTCCTTTGGCGAAACCGCAGAGCAGCCGCGTGCAGTCGTAGTTAATGCTGAGGGCCGACACGGCGCCATACTCCACCCCAGCTGTCACACTACCGAGGCAGAGCCTCAGTGCCTGAGTCATATCTGGGGAACACAGAGTCCTGAGTATCACTCCCAGGCACTCACACACCCCCCTGACTGCAGCCCCACAAAAGTATGGCTTCCACATGATACAGATGTTGAGTGGTGGGAGTGAGCTTTTCTCTGCCAATACGCATGTCACACACTCTCTAATTATTTTACTTCTATAAGCTTCTATAGAATTTTCCACACTATAAGTGATAAGTTGTAATGTTAAATCCATTCTGCTGTCTATCAAAAATTATTTAAATGCGAAGTCAACGCATGAGGAGTTTTTAAAACTTAATTTGTCACGCTCAAAGGCTAAGTTTGAAATCTGTAAATGAGAGTGCATGGTGCTGGGTGGAGGAGAGGCATGCACATGGGAACATACAAGACCAAAATGCTTGCACCTCAAGCACTCCCACAAATGGACAGCAGGGGACAACAACCAACAACAGGTGTGGCTCACTGTACCTTTGCCTGTCCATAGCAAGCCAGGGTTGTGCAGAAACAAACAGGCCAAGAAGAGTGGACAGTAAAATACCAAGACATAGATCCCCACCAAAAGAATAGGCCAACTGCCTAGGCATGAGGTGAATTTGGGCAAGAATCTCAATACAGACAGTCCACTTTCAACTAGTGAAACTGATTGTCCAGAAGACAAATCCATGTTAAATAAATTAAATCAAAAATTAAATAAAAAAATTATTTTAAACAACCCAAGACTAAACTTGTACTTACCATAAACAAGGGCTAAACCGTGTGAAGTCCCTACAGCAATGACATTGGAAACTGTCTAGAAAAACACACACATGAACCAAATTTTAAATACCAGGCTCAAAATAATTTTAATAACACAACACACAAGCTTTGGGGAACAAACACTGATTTCTTACTATGGCTGTTGGCAGTCCAGCATCAACTTTGTCCTATGAATGAGAAAATAAAAGACACATTAACAAACACAGGAGTTGCAGATTTAAGCCATGTGGTCTGTATGTGTCATGCTTACGGCAGCAGACACCATCTGGGCGGAGATCCCCTTCAGGATGTTGTGCCGGAGCACAGAACCATGAATGGGTGTACTGCTGTCCAGGGCCCGTCTTCTCCTGCAACACAGACAGCGGGGCTAATCAGCACAGAAACCCAAGCTGCTCCTGACTCTGTGGCCTGAATGATTTTATACCGTCGGTGGTGTGAGCGGTCACCGCTGTCAGAGCTGGCCAGGGATGTGGTTTCACAGGAGTGTGCATCAATGTTCTCTGTGGTGAGCAGACATGTGTCCTCCAGGACAAACGATTCGTCTTCATCCTCAGGCTAAAAGACATGTTTGGAACTATGATTATGGGAACAGATTTAAATGTCAGCATTGGCAGGGGGATCAGCTTGGCCTCTGAAAAACAAAGTAAAAAATGCAATGCAGCATCTCAAATAGTGACTATTATTTGCGAAGCATCACTTACCTCATTAAGGATGCTCTCCAGAGTGGGGGGAGTATCCACTTGAGGAATGTCAAACTCTTTGTCATCAATCTGCGGCGAGAATATCACCACAATTTATATTTTGTGATAATTTTCCTATGGATGACTTATCGATGACTTTCATGATGGAACACCATGGAGTGCAGTTTCATGTATTACAATCCAATACAGGCAACTGAGAAAGCCAGTGGCTGAAGGAAGTTAATACAGGTAAGTAATCTAATGTAATGTAATGCAGCACCTCTGGCAAGAAAGGCTGGTAGTGATGGGACATATAATACAGAGACTTCGGATCTCGCCTCTTCAAATTGAAGCCCAGCAACTCGAAGCTGGGAGTTGGAGCTTGCTTCGTTTCGGCAATATCATGTGACTGATGCCATCTGATTCATCCTGAGGTGTCAGAGGTTTCAAAACCTGTCCGCTCTTCAAAAATTTTAGAAAAGTGAGAGTAAAACTTTGGGCATCGTGGGGTTTTTTTGTGGTTGGAAGGATTGGTTGCTACACAGTTTACATTACATACTAGACCTTTTGATTCATTATGGAGAGTGGCTCTGGAAATGGCAAGAGGTGATCCTCAAATGTTTGGAAATAGTTTGAGTTGATGTCACCCAATAAGGTGAATGAATATTGATAAAGCAAAATGTGAAGTTATTATTAGTGGTGTTCCGATCGATCGGCGACCGATCATTATCGGCCGATTTCCATGAAAAAGTATGTGATCGGTGTATTCCGATCATGCCTTTTATTGCCGATCACAAAAGCCGATCACCTGTAGCTCATATTGTGCAGGCACGCCATGCAGCAAATCATCAACAAACACGCATGCCGTGTGGATAAAAAGTGATGTAAAGTTTGCATCCTGCAACACATGCAACGACAAAATACCCTGCGGGGAAAGCTCGTTACACAACGAATTTAATACGACATTTAAAGAACAAACACTTGGCGGAGTTTTTAAGGCTCACTGCAGAGAATGAAAACAAGACACCCGGAGCAGCAACAGTCAGACGGCAGTTAACACAGCCTACACTTGCCAACACTCGTCCGTATAAGCCTGACACTCAGAAGGCTAAGCAAATAATTGAATTCATTGGGCTAGATGACCAGCCTCAGTGGTGGAAGACACCGGGTTCCGCCGACTGCTCTCTCACTTATGATGCCCCGCTACGTTTTACCAGGACGTAAATATTTGTTGAGAGCGAGCGCGTATTTCGGCACTGCATCCAACATTGTGGACGAACACAGGAATAGACTCGTGACTGAAAAAGCTGAGATGCTCCTCTTTATTAAAAAGAATCTTCCCACAATGCTCATCAACGAGTCATAGGCATTTAGCATTTACATGTTATTTAAGTAGCAAATGGGCTTTTTTATTTTGCATACAAAGCAACAGACCCATTATATATATTTTTTTTAATAAATTATAAGAAAGGTAAACAGTTTTTTTTCTCTTTGACAATGCACAACAGGGTTTGCTCATGCACAAAACAGTAAGCCATGCTCTCAGGTATTTTTGGTTCAGTAACGTATTATTGTTTATTTGAATGCAACCTGCATTTGACTTTTTACTTGAGATTATTTGATTTAGGCAATGTTGTGAGTAGAGCCTGACCGATTTATCGGCAGGCCGATATTATCGGCCGATATCAGGCATTTTCCAAACTATCGGTATCGGCATTTATAATGGCCGATAAATGAATATTTCAAAAATAAAATAAAAACGGACGAAACACCCTTCAACCATGTCATGAGTGTTGGCGTTGTATAGTTTGTCCACCAGAGGGCACTCTACACCGTCCCTGTTGGCAACACTCGTGTATAACGTGCCACACATCCTGCAACCTGCTGATCCAGCCAGAGTCGGGCAGAGAGAACCAGTTATCCGCGAGTGAGATCATCGGTGAAGTGTGTTCATGGTGAGTTGGTCACGAGACATACATTGCTTGAATAACAATTAAAAGAACATCCCCATCAGTTCTCTCAACTCAAATAAGCATGACAAAATTCGTGACTATCATGTCCAGTTTTGCTGCTGTTAAATAAGCCGAGAGTGAAGCAGAATTAGCTAGTAATTACGTTACGTTGTTACAGTGTAGTTGACTGACTGTCCTTTTAACTTTTGACAATGAGACTGAAGTTTTTCTTTAATAGCGTGACAGTTATAGCAGTGAGACGTATCATCTCTCCTTCGCCTGTTATATTGAAAATGTATGTTTTACAATTTGCAGTATGACGTTATCCATTGCTAAATTATGGCTCATCATAGACTAGCTAACCACAAAGCTAGTTAATGCCACTATCAGTGGAAGACCGCTAACGTTAACATTAATGACCTTGGAAACCACAACGAACTTATTCTGCCTAAATAAAGTAATGATTACTGTATTTATAACTAGCATATCTCTAGTTACAGTCCCTGCATTGTAAAATGTAAGTTAGACATTTGCGAGGAGTGAACATTTGGACATAGAGAAAAAGTATCAAACGTAGCTTGTGCATAAAAGTTCTATTGCTTGTGCTATTCAAAGTTATATTTATGAAGCTTACCAAGTCTTTTAAAACTGGTAACTTTGATTTGGTTGTTGTTGTTTTTGTGTTTTTGTTCAAAGGACTTTACGTTTCATATCTAAAGTTTGTATTTTTATACATTTTATTTATCAGAACTTTAATATATTTTGATGTTCCTCTGTTCTGTTCTGACAATAAAAGAAACAAGTTTCTTTTTAAAATGCATTATCATATTATGTTAGTTAAAACTCATAAATAACTACAAATAACTAATGTTAGGGAAATTTGTTAATGTTTTGTTGCGTGTTTCTGAAATAAAAAAAAAATAATTATATATATATATATATATATATATATATATATATATATATATATATATATCGGCCGATATATCGGAATATATATCGATTTGTATCGGTATCGGCCTTCAAAATCCTTTATCGGTCAGGCTCTAGTTGTGAGATTTATTTGACTTTCTGTCCGTTCAGAGCCTTAATGTTTTCAACCTATTAAAGACTGTGTTATTGATAGCAGGTAAACTTAAGTGATTTTCAGTTGTCCTTTTGACTGAATAGTTGCTGTATTATGCCTGCAATAGTTATATATTACGCCTTTTTGTATTTTTTCTCTTGAAAAAGTAAGTAAACATGTTTTTGTCTAAATTAAGGTTATTTTATTGTTCCTTTTTTCCAGATCATTTAGCCAGTAGCACTCATCATAACTAAATTGAAAAATTTACAGTCAATCAATGTGATCGGTATCGTGATCGGCAGTGATCGGCACTCATTGGTAATCGTCAGCAAAAAACCTGATCGGAGCATCCCTAGTTATTATTATTATTATTGTTGTTGTAATAATAGTTCCTTTGCTTGTTCAATGGGCCAATTCTTGCCAGCCACGGGGGAGGCAGGGTTTCCATCAGGCACGTGCACAGGTAGGGCTCAACCTGTGCAGAGCACATGCCCTTTTTGTAATTACACTCGGAAGTGCCGTGTTTTTTTTTTTTTTTTAAATCAATGCTATTGGTAACCCTTTACGTCTGTTTGTCTTTTTAACAAATATTTTACCAATTAAAGGCATTAAAAAGCGCATCTCCTAGAACCGCTCAAACTGTCAGTCAAACTTCACAACTCAACACATCAGAGACAGAGTCATAGAGCAGAAGCAGATGAACGTCTTTGTCTTGTAACGGTAAAATATCTCGTTGTTTGAATAAGTGCAATGTTGTCTTTATGAAACAAACACTAGTATGTCTATAAAGGTTCATATAATGCATATAATGCATCACCACACCGGTGTGATGTTGACATAATGTGATGTCGTCGTTTTAATGATGGACAAATTGCACACATTCGCTGGTCAAAAACCCACGGTGTAACTGCATTTGAGTTTGACACAAAGCAACCGAGTGATCCTTGTCAGCTAGGTAAAATATATTATAAGAAATATCTATTTTGATTTTATGGCTATCTGCTGAATGTGCTGATGCATGTAAATTTCATGATGTAATTTATTAACATTTCATCATATTATATAGCCTATGGTCACACAGCATGGTAGGTTAAAGTTTACGATGCTATTATATTATGCATGTGTTTGCTGGCTAGATTTTTAAAAAAATCTAGTATTGTATACTCCCCGCTCATCTTCACATGTATAAAAATAGAAAAACATGGTATAATTGTGTGTTATTTTTTTGGTGGTGGAGGGGTTCGTGGGGGTGCCCTTTTTCAGTTTCAGCACATGCCCCTCAAAAGGTCTGTGCACGGCCCTAGTTTCCATTCCCTTGTTGTAAATCATTTTGGATAAAAGCATCTGCCAAATGAATAAATGATTATATTCGTATCATTCATCATTATTGCACTGGCCAGGTTTGCATTGCTCCACACAGTAATAACACATCCTTAATGTGTTAAATATATTTATTGCCCCCGTGAGACTGCCAAGTTACACCCCAAGGTCTTTCTCCCATCTCCCAAGCTTAAAACGGTCACGTATGTAGCACCTAACTGACAACAATTTAACAGCAATTAAAGAGTTCGTACCAGATCCATCACAATATTTTATCGTAAATACATATGACTGAAAATGCATAAGTAAACCGAAAGAAACATGGTATTTTTTTAAGATTATATTTAGCATAACACAATCAGACCTTCAGACCACAATCACACCAGCCACATTATTCATTCGACGGAAACGCATATAGACTTAATTCTCAGATTCGAAGCATTGCCAAAACCCACTAAGGGTCTCTCGATAATTGAAAAAATAGGTTCGAAAACTCGAAACACGTTCCCACGCTTTATTAGTAAACGCTGATTTCAAACCACACGAAACGAACCGTCCAAATTAGGACTTCCTTCGCAAATCTGTTGCAAAGGTCACTTACCGCTTCAATGTCCGCTAAATTCAGCTGAGATGAAGAAGAATCTGGAGAATCCGACATTTCAGAGCCAAATATGTCAGAATTAGATTAATAAACAAGCGAAAGCAGAATCACTAAAGAGGACTCGCAGCCATTCCGTGCTCCCGGCGGAAGTGACGCACAGTGCGCGTCTTTTTTTTAAATAATTCTTTATTAGTACAGTACTTCAGCCAAGTGATACAGAACAGTGGCACATAAAAAAAACAGAAACGAAATAATAAAGAATAATGTAGGGGCTTAAGTTACAAAAGCAATAAATTAAATTATTTACAAATATTGATGGTCTTTATGGCTTTGGAATTATTGCAATAGTAAACAGGATCGAGGTATGGTTGAAATTGGTTATCAAAAATAAACATAGGTGTTCTGCTGCAATACTTACTTTTATGTACGTGAAATTTTGCCAGAATGACAAGAAGATTTATAAGATAGTGTTCGTTCTGCAGCGGTCACGGCTCCCCATTGGCCGGCGCCGCTGAAATGTTTCCGAACTGTCTCGACCGATTCGCCAATCCCACGACTGCGGCCCCGCGCGATTGGCCGGCGCGGCTATATCCCGCCCCCAACTGGAAGAAACGTTTCAACGAAATGTTTCAAAACTGTCTCGACCGATTAGCTGAGCCGCGAGACCGACCCCGAGCAATTGGCCGGCGCGGCTATGGTCCGCCCGCTGGCCGGCGCGCTTATTTGAATGAAGACCACAGCGGCAGGGACATTCTCATCGCATGTCACCCCTTTTGCTTCGCGTCCGGCGTCCTACACAGCGCTAACAGGTAAGCCCGAGAAGCTGCTGCATTCGTGCAGAAATCTCGCCCCGTTAATTATTCTTTTTTTTCGGGTGTTTAGCCGATTGATTTCGTATTTTGCATATCCTTAATTTGATGTTGTCGATCCAATATGTCATATTGCAAAATAATGCTGTCGATTGTTTTAAAATGTGAAGTCTGCCAAACAAACATGCTGTAAAAAGGCGCACGACAGCGTATTCACCTCTCTGTCGATTAAATGTTTTGCAGAAACAGTTATGTAGTGAGGGAATAATTAATAAAATAAAGGGAATGATTCTATAAGACTGTAACTAATCACAACAAGAACTGACTGGCTCGCCGGCAAGGCAAGGCTACCTAATCGGAACAGATAGGGGGGGCGGCAGAGAATATCAGCGGCCCCTACGTGCTACAGTATTTGGGTGATCTGCTCTGTGTTATATACACAGGCACTGAAGCCACCGTTGCTGAAGGTCTTAGCGAAAGGGGGGCTTGAGGTGCACAAAGCTAAGCTGCAATACTGATAAGAACAGGCTGCATGCTTGGGGTGTGAGTTCAGCCACGGGAGGGGCCTTATGAGGCCTCTGTGTGGAAACAAAGGGGATGCTAAGGACTCTGATGGTCTGTTTCACAACCGTGATGGATTTTTGGTTGTGCCTTTGTCGTGTGGTTGACACCCTAATAATGCATGCGCATGGTCTTGACCATTGCACAAGGGGGGAGTTCTATGAAAAGAAAAGAAAAACAAGGTTTATGAGTTGAACTTGTACATGGGGTGTCTAACTCAAATATGCAAAGTTATTTTCAAGCAGGAAGAGGGGAAAGCAAGACGGCAAGAGAAGAACAGACACAGGAGGTTTGCAGGCAGGGTATGCAGTGGTGGCCAGACAAGGCCAGGATTATGTAACCTTGAAGGCAGACAGACTGGGGGGTAGAGTTTAGATTCTCTGCCCGAGCCCGAGCCCAGACCCGACCCGACCCGTGGGCCGGGTCGGGCCAATATTTCCTGCCACTATCTTCGGGCCGGGCCGGGCTGGGCGGGGCCATGATCAAGCATTTGTGTGTGTTTTTTTTTTTTTTAAATCATTACTTAATTAGCCTAATTGGGTGGAGAGCTATGCCATAATTATAAATGTAGCTCCCTCCCGTAAGACACGAGCACAAGAGTCCTTTGCATTTAACTGAGCCGACGGTTTATTCGAAAGACAGTGGCTTCGTTATTATCACCATCATGGCAGACGTGAGAACTAAATACAGATACGGAAACACAAAATCAAGCACATTTACTTACAATATTAGCTAACAAACATTGAAATTCAAATGAAATATAAACATAAATAACAATAAAGACAGCTTAGAGAATTCATATACAGTTAACATGAACCTCAGTTAGCATTTACATTTACATGGCTAAATACAACAAACTTAACTAAAACTGAATTAACACATACCTCGTTGGCTGCTTACGGAAGGATTTAACCTTTTTCTTAACCCTTTACTTAAAGTTCGATGCCGAGCACACAAACTGGTTCCAGCAGCAAGCGAACTGGATAAGTGAAAACGTGCTTTTCTTCTAAACGTGTCTCAAAAATCCATTCTGAATAAACAAACAATGCAGTTTACATGCTTCGTCCTTGTTGCATTTTTCATTAAGATAAATCTAAACTAATTTCTGTAGTTCAAACAACTTAGAATTGTAGTTGAGAACGTCTGTTACAACGGCTCACGTATTAAAAAATAGTCGGGTTTAAATCGGGCTCGGGCTCATAATTACAGTTAATGTGTCGGACCGGGTCGGGCTCGGACACAAGGTGCACGGGCTCGGGTAGGGTCGGGTTTAATTTTTTGGGCCCGATCTAAGCTCTACTGGGGGGAGCCCAGTCAGCCCAGAGAGCCGAGGTGATAGCGGTTATCGAGGCCCTGAAATTAGCAGAAGGGAAAGAAGTTACCATAGACTCAGACTCAGCATATGCTGTAGGTGCAGTGCATGTGGAACTCAGCCAATGGCTGAGGGCAGGATTCTTGACCACGGGAAACAAGCCAATAAAACACGAAGCAGAAATGAGGGAATTGGCAAAGGCCTTGATGCTTCCCAAAAAAGTGGCAGTGGTCAAGTGCAAGGGACATGAAGGGTTAGGAACAATGGTAGCGAAAGGAAATCAGGCCGCAGATGAGGAAGCAGAGAGGGTCACAGGGTACGTGGTGTCCAAACAGATGATCACGGTAGAGGAGGAAGTTCACCCGAATTACAGATTGACCCTAGAGAAAGCGTTGGGATTGAGACATGCGTTTGGAATTGTGTATCATCCGCAGTCCCAGGGAAAAGTGGAGCGAATGAACCAAACAATAAAACAAAAAAATTGGCAAAAATCTGCGCGCAGACCAAAATGAATTGGGTTGACGCTTTACCACTGGCAACGATGTCAGTGAGGTGTTCCATAAACAGGGGGACCGGGTTCACCCCCTTTGAGCTCCAGACAGGCAGGCAGTTCCTAGGACCCCAGAAAGGGTTAACCTGGACCCCCGACGAGGAGGGGGAGCAAAATCGTAGAGCATTTTATGATTGTTTGCAAGGTCTCATTGCAGATTTCTCTAAACAGATCCAGGAGGTGAGACCAGAGAACCAGCCAGCCAAACCACACACGGTGGAGTGGGTCCTCCTGAAAGTCATCAAACGGAAGTGGTCAGAGCCCAGGTGGATGGGCCCTTTCCAGGTTACGGAGAGGATGTCACACGCGGTTTGTCTGAAAGGCAAAGGCGACACGTGGTTTCACTGGAGCCAGTGCGCGGCTGCAGAGGACCCAGGGAGAACCACAGCAGAGATCCAGGAGGCCCTGAGGGAAGGAATCCAGAACGTCAGTTCGGCTGAACTAGACGCAACTCAGGTCTCAACAGAAGGGGCAGAATAATCCCCTGACCTGAGCAACCAGAGCAGGGTAGTCCACCCCTGCTCCAACGACCAGAAAGAACAAAAGCACCTCATCCACCACCAGACAACGCTAGGACCAGGATGAAGATCAAGATAAAAAGGGGAATGTTGGGGGGAAACAAGTGTGTTATGTGTGATGCTTAAAATGCTTAAAGTGTTAATGATTAGTGGTTTGTGAGCCATGCCAGCCATGGACCCCGAAGGGGGGCTGCGCCTGTGGCGGGCTGGGAGTGGAATTTCCCTGAAGCTCAGGGTTTTTGCCCTCCTTCCTAGGCTGGATGGACAGATTGTGTGTGGAACTCTTTGGAGTGCTAAAGGGGGGAGTGTGCGCTATGTTTGGGGAAGAATGCTGTACTTACATTCCTAATAACACAGCACCAGACGGCTCAGTGACCAGGGCACTCGAGGGTCTCCGGACCCTCTCCAAAACGATGCATACACACTCCGGGATCAATAACATCTGGGATGCTTGGCTGACCTCGGCGTTCGGACAGTGGAAAAGCTTAATGGGCTCGCTTTTATTATCCATTGCTACTTTTAGTTACTTGCGGGTGTTGTTGTATTCCCTGCCTGCGCGCACTGTCAGTTCGTCTAATCACTACCGTGATAGAGAAGCGGGATGGCACCTATGCGTGGATGATGCCTCTCCTGCCTGTCGGGCCGGAGAGGGGCAAAGGTCATTTGGACAGCTTTGAACTACAACTCCCCTGCCAATAGGGTGATCTCCTTGCGGAGACCAAAAGGGGGAATTGAGGGAATAATTAATAAAATACAGTCTTATAGAATCATTCCCTTTAACTAATCAAAACAAGAACTGCCTGGCTCGCCGGCAAGGCAAGGCTACCTAATCGGAACAGATAGGGGGGGCGGCAGAGAATATCAGCGGCCCCTACTTATCTTTTAGCCTTCCAGAAGGACAATTACGAGCCGGCTAGAATCACACATGTGGTTGTCACGTAGACAGAAGGTACCGAGAAAGGGGGGGATGCCCAAAGGGCTTTAAAAGGGATACAGCTGATGCATATGGCAGAGCCTCCTCCTGTACATGCGGAATGTCAGACGGCCGCTCCCGGATTGCAATCTGTCAGACAATAAACCGGTGATTTGCAACTTCTCCCCGTGTCAGCTGTGAATCTCTTCTCATCCACGGACCCGGTGGAGACGCCGTGCTCCAACAGTAGTCAGCATGATTAGCCGTAAGTCATGTCAGTAACTGCTTGGTATGTAATTTAAAAAAAAATATTTTGTACAAAAAAGTTATGTAGTCTTTGTCATTAGTAATTCTTCTTGCCAGTAATTGCTGAGAATGCAATATTTAACATAGTTACAGCCCTGTTTACTTAAAAAGATCCAAAATTCTTTAGGAAGCATTATATCAATATATCAATCAATTTGTATTTCATTATGTCTTGCATTGTGTCAACAAATGATTGCATTTATTGAGCTGTTCAGCTCTTTTTAATGAAAAAAGATCAAAAATTCTCAAGGAAGCATTATATCAATATATTTTTTATTTCATTATGTCTTGCATTATGTCAAGAGATGTTTACATTTATTGAGCTGTTCAGTATTTTTTGCTGAGATTGCAATATTTAACATAGACACTGCCCTGTTTACTTAAAAGGATCCAAAAATTTCCAGGAAGCATTATATTAATATATATATCAATATATATTTTTTTTATTTCATTATGTCTTGGTTTATGTCAAGAGATGTTTACATTTATTGAGCTGTTCAGTATTTTTTGCTGAGAATGCAGTTCTTAACAAAAAACCTGTGGATTGAAACTGTTTCAGAGCCCCAGATGAAGTCCCGGGGTACAACCACGTGGTCAGGCTGGCGAGGTACTTGGTGGGGCTACGCCACGAGCCCTGTATCTCAGAGAGTCACATTGCCAGGATCGTCTCTCTGGAACAACCTGCCGGAGAGAGAGGCAGCGTGTCTCCTACCCACCGAGGCACAGGGAGCGGCTCCTTCAGGGCAGGTTCAAGGCCAGCCACTCGAAAACGTCAGTGTGTGCAGGAAAGGAAAGCTTGAAGCGGTAAGTGAATTGTTTGTATAGAAGATCGCTGGGGTGAGGCTGAACCGCTGGACTGCCATCCTGCAGGACTACAGCAGGATCAGACGGCTGGTCCCGAGCAGCCTGGGGCTCATGCAGGCCACGTTGCTTCAGCTTTTCGAAATAAACCAGCGTACACTGTCAGTTTGGTAAGTTTGTTTAGCCAACATTAAGTATCTACTGAGGGTTTTTTTTTTTACACGTTAATGATAAATGCTGACTAAGGTTATTTAAAAAAATATCTTGTTTCTCATAGGCATAATGATTTACTGAAGTGGCAAGAACGTGCTGTGCTGTCCATGGACATCCCTCTCCCCAACCCCAGCCTGACATCAGCCGCCTCTCTACCTGAGCCCAGGCAAAAGGAGCAAGAGCCTGCTGAACCTCCTTCTGACCTGAGCCCGTTCACCTTTTCCTCCCCTCCTGACTTGTCTGGGCAGACTGTGCGGAGACGGCAGCAAGCTGCCACTACTGCTACTCTGCATCCCCAGCCAACTCCTCTGCCCTCTGCATCAGTCCCGCCTGCCCCCTTACCTGCCCCGCCGACACCTGAACCAGCCATAGCTTCCCCAGCGACACCGCCGGGAGCAGACTCCCCCGGCAACCTGCCCCGGTTAAAGACTCGGACCACCGAGTGGAGGTGTGGTAGAAAAATTATAAATCAAGGACTTAGAATAAAAGTCTGGACCTCTTAGGTTGGTGAGTAAAGAAAATTTCTTTTATTCCAGCAAGTTCAGCAAAGCGCTCCCATCACACTCTGGCACTTGGTACCAAGTCACACCCAGCACACAGAGCAACCAGTAGATAAAACATAACTCCCAGGACTTCTAAGTCCTGATTGGTCATGAAACATCAACAAACTAAGCTGAAACGTATAACAAACACAATTCTCCTGCTCCATTGGTTCACTCTGGTAGCAAGGTAAAATCCACCCATTGTACGGAACTTACTGGAGACAGCCTCGGCTTCTAGACTCTACATGAGATATGTATATAGATATTAATTATATGACATTGAATCACTGTTAATGTTTGGGTGTTCCATTGATTAATGATTAACACATATTAACATATGATTAGTATGATTAACATAAGTATGATTAACATGATGCGATCAATTGCATATAACATATTATATATTGACTACTACTATTCTATTAAGCTATAACTCGTTGTGCACCAGTTGGGGTGGCTTCGAGTCTCTTCCTGCAATGGTTTCTCCCCCCCTTTGCTCCACTGTCTTCCACTCCAAGGTCCGAGCTTCTGCGGAGCCAACTGCAGGCAGCTATCACAAAGCGAGGTCACATAGTATTCAAAACAATCTCTTCTGGCCTAAGGCCTAAGACATAACAGACCCAATATGCCTCCCCTCCTGGGCCTACTAATGTCCAATTTTACTTCCACAGAGGCAGAAGAAGGCAGCCGAGGCCTTGGCCAGTTCCCAGGGTCTCCTCATCCCACCGCGTGTGAGCCATCAGCACTACACATGCACACAGTGTGGGCAGTCACAGAGGCAGCAGTATGGACACAGAAGTTTTAAAAATAAATTATTCTGTGAAAAGGCGGAAGGGATGTTCTTTGAGGAGTGGAAGGCACAGCACAAGGAGCCACATTAATTTAAATATGATAGATTTATTATTATCAAATGTATTATATATTATTTATTAATTTAAAACAAAATAAAGTTTTGCTGAAGCAAAGTGTATATGAGACGTTTTTTCTGGGTGCAGTTGGATTTGATTCACAGCCCAATGTTACTTATATACCGTATGTACACACACGTATATATATATATATAATGCCCACACACACACAGCTCAAAAAAATTAAAGGAACACTTCTTAATCAGAGTATAGCATCGAGTCAATTTAACTTCTGGGATACTGATCTAGTCTGTTAGGTAGCAATGGGGGTTGTTAATCGGTTTCAGCTGCTTTGGTGTTAAAGAAGTTAACAGGTGCACTAGAGGGGCAACAATGAGACGACCCCCAAAACAGGAGTGGTTTAACAGGTGGAGGCCACTGACATTTTTCCCTCCTCATCTTTTCGGACAATTTTTTTCACTCCTGGTGCACAACAATGCCCGGCCTCATGTGGCGAGAGTATGCAGGCAGTTCCTGGAGGATGAAGGAATGGTTACCGTTGACTGGCCCCCATGCTCGCCTGACCTAAATCCAATGGAACACCTCTGGGATATTATGTTTCAGTCCATCCGACGCCACCAGGTTGCACCTCAGACTGTCCAGGAGCTCAGTGATGCCCTGGTTCAGATCTGGGAGGAGATCCCCCAGGACACCTTCCATCGTCTCATTAGGAGCATGCCCCGACATTATCAGGCATGCCTACAAGCACGTGGGGGCCATACAAACTACTGAGTATTATTTTGAGTTGCTGCAATGAAATTTCGGCAAAATGGACCAGCCTACCGCATCATTTTTTCACTTTGATTTTTGGGGTGTCTGAATTCAGCCCTCTGTAGGTTTATCATTTTCATTTCCATCAAATGATGTGGCATCCTTTCGTTCCTAACACATTACCCAGTCCATATCAGTATAGATATACAGCATGATTTTTCCCCCATTGAGATCTGATGTGTTTTCAAAGCGTTCCTTTAATTTTTTTGAGCAGTGTGTATATGTATGTGTGTGTGTGTGTGTGTGTATGTATATATATATATATATATATATATATACACACACACACATAAAAGTTTGTATATACTTGTATACTGTAAGTTTTCCTGAATAAGGTGTATATATGACAGAGCTATTTCAGAGATAAGGCTGGAGCTGGTGACCCATGACCTCTTGGTCTACATATATAATGGAAAAATATATAATGATTAATGGTAATATGGTAATAAATGTGATATATATAATAAATATATTTTGCTGAAGTAAGGCACAATTTTATGTATTATATTTATGCAAAGTATGACATTTTCAGTTATTTTGGAGGTATGGCTGAAGCTGGATTCGAGCCCACAACCTCATACTTCAGAGCGCCGTCTCTCAGCCTTAGACAGATGCCTTAAAGGGACAACGGCACTAGGCTATGGGTGTGGGTCCGATAAGTGCTGGTCCCCAGACAAGTCATCTTCGGAGAGGTGAGGCGAGCCCTCTGGGGTGAATTTCAGGGGCCTCTGTGGTGGGAGGGGCGGGTCTGGGGCCCTTGTGATGCTTAGGGGCCTGGGCAGGGAAAGGAGTGGCCTCTTTTCTCTGTCGGCTGGAGTGAAATCCTCTGTGAAACGCACCTTAGCTGCCTTCCACACAGCGTTTCTTACAATACGTGACAAGAACTGCATGACAACAACAGGAGGTTTAGCTTCGTCATGCTCCCTTTTCCCCACCCTGTGGACCACACTAATGGTGTCAGAAAGTTTGTTTTTTCCTTCAGGCCACAGATATGAAGAATTTCGGCTCTAGCCTCTTCATTTTCTTTCTCGGCTAAGCCCAGCATTCACAAATTAAATCTGCGAGAGTATCGTTCTAATTAACAATACGAGCTTCGCACATATCCAGCTGCTTTACCTCATATCAGAATGATCAGATATCCCTTTCTTGGGAGCTGGAGATTTGCTCTGTGTTTCAAGCAGGGGGACCGATGAGAAGTTCTCTTCCTCCTGAGATTGCACAGAATCAGAGGATTTGCTGTAAGAATGAATTTTGGCAACAGCAGTGCCGCAATCAAAAATCGATTTCTTTTTCACGTTGTGACATTACTATAGCCTATTATCGGACAAACTGAAACACTTTGTAGCTGTTGTGAGCAGCTTTAATGGACTTTTTGTGGAGCTTCGAAAAACTTATGTTAGCAAGCAGCCATATTGGCCAGCCCCCAGGCCCCCCACAGTACTCATCCGCCGAATGGTACAACTGAGACGACATACACCAGGGGTGTCAAACTCCAATCCTGGAGGGCCGGAGCCCTGTGTAGCTTAGTTCTTTCCCTGTTCCACCACAAATGATTCAGCTCAAGAGCTGTGTGGTAATTAGCACAAGGAGGTGCAAGGACCTGAATCAAGTGTGTTAAACAAGGGAAATCCCCAAAAATGTACAGGTCTCCAGCCCTCCAGGACTGGAGTTTGACACCTGTGACATACACGATAAAATTTATGCCAATTTCTTTTTTCATATGCGTTTCTGTCCCATATTGTAATTAACTAAAATTTCATGAGGCAATTCATTATGCATTTGACAGTACACTCGTTTTAAGGATTCCAGATATCAAACTATTTCCAACATGTATCATTTATTTATTTATTTAATTTTGATTTATTTATTTATTTTAGGGTCGGGTGGGTCCGGACCATATCCCGGATGTGCGGGTGCTAAGCAACGGGGACTCTAAACAAAGTGTCGTGGACGCGTGTAAAGCGGTGTAGTCTCTGTAGCAGTGTTCCATCAATACTGTATTCAAACTGTAATTTCAATGGCTGGAAAAAAGAAAGAAGCGAGCCTGCAGGTAAGCTTAAGATAAAAGTCATCATAATGAGGTGAACTCGTGTCGTCGAGGTTACTGGTTTGAGCCCGGACAGTGGATATGGACGTGTGCCTAGCAATATTGGGGGAGTATGTTTATGGGTGCGGGAGGTTCGGAGCTGATTTGGTCTCTACTAGTGTTGAAAGCAAATATGTACCCTCGGTTATATTGTACCAAAAGCAACCTTAATGAGCGCAGAAAAGTTTTCAGTTGTATAAACTATGGGAATTACGTGAAATCGTTATTGCATAAGAACACAATATTTACAGATGAGTGTAAATTTACTCAACAATAGATCCACAAATACATTTTTACGACATTTATTTTGATTTTTACATTTTAACATTTAATTTATTTTAATTGTTACAGTTTGTCTCGATTGCCCTGGAGCATTCCTCATATGACAATTAACATTTGCAAAACAAGTGTAATATCCATACCGTAATGTCACTTCTGCACATTTCTGCTTTACACAAATTTCCAAACATTTTAGTACATACATGCAAATGCTTTTGTACAGTTGTCATTTGGTACAATTTTCAGTTGCTTTAGTGTAGTTGATTAAGATAAATTATGTAGTTTCCCATTGTAATAATTTCACACCCAAAAAATATATGCATGCATGATCATCATATTAGCCACCACATGCAAAACATTTAACCAAGCTTTCAAAATTATTTAAAAATATATTCTAGAAATTGCAGTGATACACCTTGTTGTATTTTTGGTTGCCATAGTATAAGGTTTTGTTGTAATTTTGTTGTTCCTGTATTGCCATTTGCCAATTGTTTTTTACTATGTGATGTTTTGGTTAGTATGGAAGCCCATTTCCGCCAGTAAAAGAAAAAAAAATGAAATAGAAAGTCGAAATAACGAGATGGAAAGTTGTAATTACGAGATAAAAAAATCGAAATTACGAGATAGGAAGTCATAATTACGAGATAGAAAGTCATAATTACGAGATAAAAAAATCGAAATTATGAGATACAAAGTCGTAATTATGAGATAAAAAGCCGAAATTATGAGATACAGTCATAATTACGAGATAAAAAGCCGAAATTATGAGATACAAAGTCATAATTACGAGATAGAAAGTCGAAATTATGAGATACAAAGTCATAATTACGAGATAGAAAGTCGAAATTATGAGATACAAAGTCATAATTACGAGATAGAAAGTCATAATTACGAGATAAAAAAAATCGAAATTATGAGATAGAAAGTCATAATTACGAGATAGGAAGTACGCATGCGCTCCAGTCCAGCTGAAGACCTGTCTTCGCCTCATTAGCGTCAATGTGGAGAGACGCAGTTCAAACGTAAGCCATTAGAAGTGATGCTTTTAAATGTTAGATACAACTGCCAGACTGTAAATCCCTCGTTTCACTACATTATTGTTAGTTTTGCTGGACTGAGTGTCTTGATCTTATTCAAAGTTCAGCCTTACATACTGTTGAGTTTACGAGGCTGAAGTTGGCAGTTCGCAGCTAGTTATTCGGATTTTTCCGGTCCACCTTAAATGCTTCTTTTTTTCAGCTATTTTTACAGGCCCCTGCTCTTTCATTTCAAAACGTCCCAAAAATCTGCCATTGCCATCTTATAGTAGGTATAACAGAGTGTAAGCAGACTTATTTTGGTGAATTTTTACTGTAGCATTTTCTCATAATCACTTCCTAAACTTGGCACCAACACTCCATTCTCTATGGGTCTCAATGCATTTCTGAGCAATTACATTCCAGCTTTCTTTAGGTGCCCGAGGAAGTGCAGTCGTTGGTGTGCCTTTTTAGTGACGGCTGCTGCATGCCCAGCTGACTTGTGGCTCTGGCACTAAGGGTCTATGGGGCGCCGTTTGTAAAGTTACGAAAATAACTAAGTGAGCCGAATTTGCCATATTGTCCTCAATCGCCCCTAACCTGCAACCACTTAGCGAGCTAATTCGTCGTTACCGCCCATTTCTATGCAGATGGGCGTGGCGAATTTGCATATGTTCTCAACATTTAGAGTCTACATTTAACATTTATATTTAACATTTAACATTTACATTTAACATTTAGATTTACATTTACATTTAACATTTAGATATGTTAACATTTATATTTAACATTTATATTTATATTTAACATTTACATTTAACATTTAGATTTATATTTGCATTGAACTTTTACATTTAACATTTAGATTTATATTTACATTTAACATTTAGATATAAGTTAACATTTAACATTTATATTTAACATTTATATTTACATTTAACTTTTATATTTACGTTTACATTTAACATTTATATTTGACATTTACATTTAATATTTATATATAGACATACCATTTATATTTACATATGATGAACAATTGTGCAAATAATCTACACAGCAAAAAATATGATGATCCACAACACCATTGACTTCTAGCTAAATGTCAGAAAATTGCACTAAATGTTGAAAAAGTGGCAAGTACAAAAATGTTTCGTAACTTTACAAACGGCGCCCCATAAGGGTCACCCCATGAAACCCGAAGCTGCAGACACTCTTCTCAGCATCTCTTCCAATGTGAATGGGAACTGAATGATCCAAACCATGTGCAATTGTAGTCCTCTCCACTGCTGCTACAATATTGCACACCTATTCAACATATCTGTACACTCACCTAAAGGATTATTAGGAACACCTGTTCAATTTCTCATTAATGCAATTATCTAATCAACCAATCACATGGCAGTTGCTTCAATGCATTTAGGGGTGTGGTCCTGGTCAAGACAATCTCCTGAACTCCAAACTGAATGTCAGAATGGGAAAGAAAGGTGATTTAAGCAATTTTGAGCGTGGCATGGTTGTTGGTGCCAGACGGGCCGGTCTGAGTATTTCACAATCTGCTCAGTTACTGGGATTTTCACGCACAACCATTTCTAGGGTTTACAAAGAATGGTGTGCAAAGGGAAAAACATCCAGTATGCGGCAGTCCTGTGGGGGAAAATGCCTTGTTGATGCTAGAGGTTAGAGGAGAATGGGCCGACTGATTCAAGCTGATAGAAGAGCAACTTTGACTGAAATAACCACTTGTTACAAACGAGGTATACAGCAAAGCATTTGTGAAGCCACAACACGCACAACCTTGAGGCGGATGGGCTACAACAGCAGAAGACCCCACCGGGTACCACTCATCTCCACTACAAATAGGAAAAAGAGGCTACAATTTGCACGAGCTCACCAAAATTGGACAGTTGAAGACTGGAAAAATGTTGCCTGGTCTGATGAGTCTCGATTTCTGTTGAGACATTCAAATGGTAGAGTCAGAATTTGGCGTAAACAGAATGAGAACATGGATCCATCATGCCTTGTTACCACTGTGCAGGCTGGTGGTGGTGGTGTAATGGTGTGGGGGATGTTTTCTTGGCACACTTTAGGCCCCTTAGTGCCAATTGGGCATCGTTTAAATGCCACGGCCTACCTGAGCATTGTTTCTGACCATGTCCATCCCTTTATGACCACCATGTACCCATCCTCTGATGGCTACTTCCAGCAGGATAATGCACCATGTCACAAAGCTCGAATCATTTCAAATTGGTTTCCTGAACATGACAATGAGTTCACTGTACTAAAATGGCCCCCACAGTCACCAGATCTCAACCCAATAGAACATCTTTGGGATATGGTGGAACGGGAGCTTCATGCCCTGGATGTGCATCCCACAAATCTCCATCAACTGCAAGATGCTATCTTATCAATATGGGCCAACATTTCTAAAGAATGCTTTCAGCACCTTGTTGAATCAATGCCACATAGAATTAAGGCAGTTCTGAAGGCGAAAGGGGGTCAAACACCGTATTAGTATGGTGTTCCTAATAATCCTTTAGGTGAGTGTATTTTATTATTGATTGTAGTTTTCCTTCTTCTGACTGCTGATACATTTTGCATAGATTATATTCATTGTACATATTACTGAATAGTTTTCCTCCTATTGTCTGCTTCTAAAAGTATTTGCAGAAATCTGGACACTTTTTTATATACAACTTGCTGCAGCTTAAATGCTATCTTGATATGTACATATATTCTAAGCACATGTTATTTTTTGCCACCCAATGCACATTTTATTTGTTTTTTATATCTTTATTCTAGAGTTTTTATAAATATAGTATGTTCATAAATGCTTTTTGTACGTGTCTTATTTGTTCTTTGTTTTGTAAATGCTGGAGCCAAGTCGTCTCATCTTTCTCTCTGTATTCCTGTTGTGCAATATTGTAGCAGCAGTGGAGAGGACTACAATTAATGCAATGACGGCAATTAGAGCAAAATTATATAGCAAAAGGTAGTGTTGAGAATACCATTTGAATCATGCTACAGTAAAAATTCACCAAAATTAGTCTGCTTACACTCTGTTATACCTACTATAAGATGGCAATGGCAGATTTTTGGGACGTTTTGAAATGAAAGAGCAGGGGCCTGTAAAAATAGCTGAAAAAAAGAAGCATTTAAGGTGGACCGGAAAAATCCGAATAAGTAGCTGCGAATAAGTAGCCAACTTCAGCCTCGTAAACTCAACAGTATGTAAGGCTGAACTTTGAATAAGATCAAGACACTCAGTCCAGCAAAACTAACAATAATGTAGTGAAACGAGGGATTTACAGTCTGGCAGTTGTATCTAACATTTAAAAGCATCACTTCTAATGGCTTACGTTTGAACTGCGTCTCTCCACATTGACGCCAATGAGGCGAAGACAGGTCTTCAGCTGGACTGGAGCGCATGCGTACTTCCTATCTCGTAATTATTACTTTCTATCTCATAATTTCGATTTTTTTTATCTCGTAATTATGACTTTCTATCTCGTAATTATGACTTTGTATCTCATATTTTCGACTTTCTATCTCGTAATTATGACTTTGTATCTCATAATTTCGGCTTTTTATCTCGTAATTATGACTTTGTATCTCATAATTTCGGCTTTTTATCTCATAATTATGACTTTGTATCTCATAATTTTGATTTTTTTATCTCGTAATTATGACTTTCTATCTCGTAATTATGACTTTCTATCTCGTAATTATGACTTTGCATCTCATAATTTCGACTTTTTATCTCGTAATTATGACTTCCTATCTCGTAATTTCGATTTTTTTATCTCGTTATTTCGACTTTCTATTTCATTTTTTTTTCTTTTACTGGCGGAAATGGGCTTCCATACATTTGTGACATAGCGGGGGGCAGCTATAATTCTGTGCCCAGGGAGCAGTACCTTGCTCAGGGTACCTCAGTGGTGTCTTGCTGGTTAGGGATTTGAACCAGCAATCTTTCAATGACAAGTGCACTTCCCTAACCATTAAGCCACCACTGCCCACATTATGTGTCAACTTTAAACAATAAACAAGCTTTATTTGCCATTTGCAGAAGTACAGGTACACTGGAATGCTTCTCTTCACCAACCCCATCTTGCTCGCCATAGCTTGGGGGTCACAGTAGAGGGTCACACTGTTAGACATTTCAAAGGATTTTTAATCACTTACTGGCAACATTAACATTAATTAACCAAGTTAACTAATGTTAGCTCTTTTAAATTACAATAAATGAAACCTACAACAGTTCATTTACTATTTTACAATAGTTTAAACATGCCAGTGTTAACATGAATATTTTTACATTTAACGTTGTTAAATTAATGTTATCTTAGCTAATGCTAACCTAACACTGATGTTAACGCACATTGTGAACCTCTGTCAGAGAATATTACTTTCACTGCCTTGTAGTAAATTAATCTGAACTTTACCCTTGACTAAAATGGTTTGATGTTCAATTCAGTTCAATTCAATGTATTTTTATATAGCACCTTTCATGACCGAGTCATCCCAAGGCACTTTACATTGATGTGTTGTGATTCATCACATCATTAGAGAGTGCAGTACAAAACGGGAAAAAAGAAGGAAAGAAATTAGATAAAGAAAGCCAGATGACAAAGGAGGAGAGGAAATAAAAACTCCGAAGTATGGAGATAAAAATCCTCTGGGGGTCCAAGGTCAACTGGCTGCCCAATCCCCCTGGGCATAGTGACTAGTGACAATGTGTATTGCAACAGCAATAAAGGGTTTCATCAATCATCAATCAATCAATCAATATTACTGAAAACAGAAAAGAGTGGACTTACTTGCTAAAACCAAGGTGTAAGCTGTGATTAAGGATCAAGACAAAGTCCATCAATGAGTCTGTTATCCACGTTGGCCTCTGTTGGGTGGCATTGAAGACTGCACCCACGATGATACAGTTCTGTAAGTCCCATTTGTGATATCATCCCTACATGGGACCGGACTAGGACTCCAGATGGTGCCTACCTCAAGCACCACCAGGGACATGTAGGAAGGCAGAGAGCATGGATGGTCAGAACATGCGTTGACACATTTCTTGGACAAGCATAGTAGATAAAAAAAATGGCATGTATTGTATCACCAGCAATCATAGTTGCATTGTGTTATGTGATAGGTTGCGAGTAAGCTAAACTATAGTAATAAGTCTTCAGTCAAGATTTAAAGACTGAGACTGAATCGGAATCCTGAACATAGTCTGGTAAACTATTCCACAATATAGAGACCCTGCAGCAGAATTCTTTACCGCCAACTGTCTATTTATATGTGGAACAACCTCACATTATAGGCATAACTGGGGGTGAGTAATTAGCTAGAGGTAGAACTAGAATCCCTATAAGCTAGACTAAGTTAGACTGTTTTAGTCTAGATTTGAATGAGCAAGCTAGCGTTGACTAATGTTAGCGAGTGAGCTAACGTTTAATTAACGTTAGCTGAATAACTTATTCCAAATGGCCAGGGGGTGGTTATGTTGTTCAATGCAAGCTAATGAACAAGGAGGTTGTGCGCAAGGATTGCTGGGATTGCTGCGAGAGAGTGGTGTTGAGCTGCAGCGATTGTTTGGGATTGTTTTTTGGAGTGTTTTGAACGTATTTTGAGTGATTGTGTGCTTTACCTGTTTACGTGGGTGCCTGTTTATTTCTATTTATTGTTCTTATTTCGGTCGGCGTGAGTGCTTGTCTGTCCTGTCTGTTAATTAACAGTGCGATTATTAGCGACAGAGAGCTGCGGGTGTTGCGTGAGTGGCGTTTTTCTGTCCGCGTTTAACTCCATAACAAACACCTGCGGGGCGATAATAACTAATAATATCTAACGTCGGTATCGCTACCCAGCGCCGGAAAAGGACAGTTGCTCCTGAGCTTTGCTCGGTCGCCATTTCCACTTTTTTCCCGCTCCGGCAGTAGCCTGCTGTGAGGGGGTTTTTGTGGTTTTTCGACCTCCCAAGAGCAACTTCGATTTCGCCTTGTTTTTAGTTCATACTTGGTTCAGGCAGAAGTTCTTCTGGTAAGTAGTAGTAAATTTAACAGGTTTAAAATTTTAAATAATAATTAAGTTCCGTTTTAACACAAGTAATAACTTATTTTAGTGTACTCGGCACGTTACTGCATTTATTGTTACGCAAATTAATCTTTATAGTTAAATACACTATATAAATTTACTGGGCTGGAAGTACGGGGTCATAGTGAGTTAGTTAATTATGGGGCCGGCTCAGTGTTGCGTTTGCAAGATGTTTGCCCTTCTGGACGTTAGTGTCCAGTCGGACTTCATCTGCGAGCGATGTAAGCTAGTGGACTCACTCATGGTCAAGGTTCGCGACCTTGAGGAGCAACTGGCTCTCATCCAATGCAACAGTGAATTAGATGAGCTAGTTGATACGCCGTTTATGGAGATGATGTGTATGCCACTAGCGGGGGAGAGGGAGAATGAAGAGCAGAGAGGTCGAGAGAGCTGGGTGACCGTAGGTCGTAGACGCAGGAAAAGGCGTACACACGTTACAGAGACGGCATCACCTGAGGTGTCTGTGTCTAACAGGTTACAGGTGCTTCCAGCTTTAGAGCCGAAAGGGACTGGGGAGGCAGGTGGGCCCTTGGGCACTGAGGAGCCCCCTCCCCCCAGGAAGAGGGAGGTTGTGGTAGTGGGGGATTCAATTATTAGGGGAGTAGACAGTTATGTGTGCACGCGTGATAGAGGGTCCCGTACGGTGTCTTGCCTGCCTGGTGCCCAGGTAGGAGACCTTCCAGATCGTGTGGACAAGCTTTTGGCCCCAGCTACGGTGGATCCAGTTGTCGTGGTGCATGTTGGCACCAACGACATAGGCAAGGGTAGAAGGGCTGTTCTGCAGGATAAATTTATAGAAAGTCGCCAATAAGCTTAGAAGCAGAACGTCCATGGTGGTATTTTCTGAAATACTCCCCGTGCCACGCGCAAGTCAGGCTAAGTTAGCTGAGATAAGGAGATTAAATGCGTGGCTAAAAGGATGGTGTAGGAAAGAGGGGTTTAGGTTTATGGGGCACTGGAGGACCTTCTGGAACAGGTGGGACCTGTTCAAGCCAGATGGGTTGCATCTGAACCGGAGGGGAACCAGTGTACTGGGAAGGCGTATTTGTAGAGTAGTTGAGGAATGTTTAAACTAGGGACTGGGGGGGCAGGGAGGTTAGTTAAGTATGTAGCTGGGGGGAAACGGAAAGCCCCAAAAAATCATATTATAAGTAGGCACTGTAATAGGTCTACCCTTTGTTGTCTGTATTTAAACGCCAGGAGTATTAGGAATAAAATTCATGATTTAGAGGCTCTTATCTCATCGGACTCTTATGATATTATAGCAATAACTGAAACGTGGTTGAGTGAAAAGGATTGACAAGAATATAATATGGATGGTTACACGTTGTTCCGTAAAGACCGTATAGGTAAGAAGGGAGGTGGTGTTGCAGTATATGTAAAGGAAAACTTGCAGGCAAGGGAGCTTACTGATATAAGTAAAAGTACGGAAGCTATATGGGTAAAATTAGATGCTAAAAACTCAAATAGCCTAATTGTCGGTGTTTGTTACAGAGCACCTAATGTAGCAGCAGAGGAAAGCAGATTGTTATACAGTGATATTAGGATTATGAGCAATAAAAATGATGTGGTAGTTATGGGTGATTTTAATCTACCAGGGATGCAGTGGGACATTGTTGCAGGCTCTTCTGAAAATGAACTTGAGATGGTGGAATTAGTACAGGATTGTTTTTTTACTCAGTTTGTTAACACCCCTACCAGAGGAGATGCCATTCTTGATCTTGTTTTCTCTAATAACCAGGACAGGATTGGTAAATTAGACGTTTTTGAACCACTTGACAGTAGCGATCATAACATGGTTAAATTTGAGGTTAAGTTTAGTGCCCGAAGAGCAAAGTCCAAATCAAAAGTATATAATGTTAGGAAGGCTAACTTCAATTGTATGAGATTAAAACTAGAAACTGTGAACTGGATGGAGTTAAATAAAACTGTTGAAGAGGCATGGGAATTTTTTAAAAGCACAATATTGCAAGTGCAAGAGGACTTCATACCTGTTTCCAGCAAGAATAAATCTAGGAAATTGCAACCTAGGTGGTTTACTAGGGAAATAAAGTATAAAGTAAGGAGGAAAAGGGCTTTGTTCCAGAAATGGAAAATAACTGATGATGACAGAATAAAGCAAGGGTATCTAAATCTACAGGCTGAATTAAAAAATGACATTAGACGAGCTAAAAGAAATGTCGAAAGGAAGATCGCATTGGAGGCTAAGGATGACGTTAAAAGTTTCTTCCAGTATTTTAACTCTAAAGGAGCTCTAAAAGGTGAAATTTCTAATCTGCAGGATAGTAAGGGTCTTATAATTGAAAACGACATTGATATAGTAAATGAGTTCAATGATAGTTTTGCACGGGTATTCACTGTTGAGGACACTAGTAACTTACCAGTTCTTATTACTAATCCAACATCGTCTATAACTAATATATATTTAACTGAAGCTGATGTTTTGCAAAGCCTAGCTAAGCTCAAAATAAATAAATCACAGGGCCCTGATGGCATCTTACCTATAGTCTTAAAAGAGATGAGGGATGTTATTTGCCGACCCTTAACTTTACTGTTTCAAAAATCCTTATCTGAAGGTGTGGTACCTACTGATTGGAAGCATACCAACATAACACCCATTTTCAAAAAAGGGGATAGAAGTAATTTGTCAAACTATAGGCCAATCAGTCTAACTTGTATAACTGGTAAAGTTATGGAGGCTATAATCAAAGATAAAATGGTAGATTACCTGGACTCAAATAACATTTTGAGGGATAGCCAGCATGGATTTAGGAGAGGTAGATCCTGTTTAACAAATCTGTTGGAGTTTTTTGAGGAAGCTACTCAGGAAGTTGATGATAAGAAGGCCTATGATGTCATCTACTTAGATTTCCAAAAGGCTTTTGATGTTGTTCCCCACAAGAGGCTCTCACTTAAACTCAAAGCGACAGGTATTTTAGGAACTGTAGCGACCTGGATTGATAACTGGTTAACGGATAGGAAGCAGCGAGTAGTTATAAGAGGCTCAATGTCACAGTGCGCCTGCGTTCATAGTGGGGTACCGTAGGGTTCAATTTTAGGACCACTATTGTTCCTAATTTACATAAATGATATAGACACCAATATATACAGTAAACTGGTGAAATTTGCAGATGACACCAAGGTGGGTGGTGTAGCAGATACTGAACTAGCGGCTCAGCAGCTACAGCGGGATCTTAATTGAATTAGTGATTGGGCCGACACCTGGCAGATGAAATTTAACATAGACAAATGTAAGGTACTCCATGTAGGGAGCAGAAATATAAAGTACAGGTATTTTATGGGACCTACTGAAATAAAGGTAGCTGATTATGAGAAAGACCTTGGTGTGTATGTTGATGCTTCCATGTCTCATTCTCGCCAGTGCGGGGAAGCAATAAAAAAGGCCAATAGGATGTTGCCGTATATCTCCAGGTGTGTGGAGTTCAAGTCAAGGGAGGTAATGCTAAGATTATACAATTCCTTGGTGAGACCTCACCTAGAATATTGTGTGCAGGTTTGGTCACCATATCTTAAAAAGGACATTGCGGCCTTAGAAAAGGTGCAGCGTAGGGCCACAAGAATGATTCCTGGTCTTAGAGGAATGTCATACGAGGAAAGGTTATTTGAGCTAAATCTGTTCAGCCTCAAGCAAAGGAGACTGAGGGGGGACATGATCCAGGTCTATAAGATTCTAACAGGTTTGGATGCTGTTCAACCGAATAGTTACTTCAGCATTAGTTCAAATACAAGAACTCGTGGCCATAGGTGGAAATCAGCGGGAGAACATTTCAAACTTGATTTAAGGAAGCACTTCTTTACACAGCGTGTAGTCAGAGTATGGAATAGTCTTCCTGATAACATAGTGCAAGCTGAATCCTTGGCTTCCTTTAAATCAGAGCTAGATAAGATTTTAACAACTCTGAGCTATTAGTTAAGTTCTCCCCAAGCGAGCTCGATGGGCCGAATGGCCTCCTCTCGTTTGTATAGTTCTTATGTTCTTATGTTCTTCCAGTATGAGGTGTGTTGTTATTTGTGAAAGTTGTCATGTACCTGATTGGTTCCCATAGTTAATGTGGTGTAATGAACAAAATGATGTAGGAGTGTTGTAGAACAGAATTTACTTAATGGCGAGTGAGAGAAATATGTAGCCAGTCTCTGAGTCATACACAGACATTACATGGTGTTGGGACTTCAGAATGTTGTACCAATTACACTTAGCGAATATTATGAGAATCAGGAATCAGAAATTCCTTGGTCTGATGAGCATAAACTCTGTGAGTTATGATCAAGTCTAGTGTACGATTGCATTGGTCCGCCCATTGGAATTTGTCCAAATAAACTGCTTTCCATCCATCCATCCATTTTCTCCCGCTTATCCGAGGTCGGGTCGCGGGGGCAGCAGTCTCAGCAAGGAAACCCAGACTTCCCTCTCCCCGGCCACTTCATCCAGCTCCTCTGGGGGAATCCCGATGCGTTCCCAGGCCAGCCGAGAGACATAGTCCCTCCAGTGTGTCCTGGGTTTTCCCCGGGGCTTCCTCCCAGTGGGACATGCCTGGAACACCTCACCAGGGAGGCGTCCAGGAGGCATCCTAATCAGATGCCCGAGCCACCTCATCTGACTCCTCTCAATGCGGAGGAGCAGCGGCTCTACTCTGAGTCCCTCCCGAATGACCGAGCTCCTCACCCTATCTCTAAGGGAGAGCCCAGCCACCCTGCGGAGGAAACTCATTTCGGCCGCTTGCACTCGTGATCTCGTTCTTTCGGTCACTACCCACAGCTCGTGACCATAGCTGAGGGTAGGAACGTAGATCGACTAGTAAATCGAGAGCTTCACCTTTTGACTCAGCTCCATCTTCACCATGACAGACCGATGCAGTGCCCGCATCACTGCAGACGCCGCACTGATCCGCCTGTCGACCTCCCGCTCCATTGTCCCCCCACTCGTGAACAAGACCCAGAGATACTTAAACTCCTCCACTTGGGGAAGGATCCCATCCCCGACCCGGAGAGAGCATTCTACCCTTTTCCGGCTGAGGACCATGGTCTCAGATTTGGAGGTGCTGATTCTCATCCCAGCCACTTCACACTCGGCTGCGAACTGTCCCAGCGAGAGCTGAAGGTCACGGTCCGATGAGGCCAACAGGACCACATCATCTGCAAAAAGACCTAATCCTGAGGTCACCAAACCGGACACCCTCAACGCCCTGGCTGTGCCTAGAAATTCTGTCCATAAAAGTTATGAACAGAATCGGTGACAAAGGGCAGCCCTGACGGAGTCCAACCCTCACCGGAAATAAGTCCGACTTATTGCCACCCATGCGGACCAGACTCTGGCACCGGTCATACAGGGACCGAACAACCCTTAAAAGGAAGCCCAGCACCCCATACTCCCGGAGCACCCCCCACAGGACTCCCCGAGGGACACGGTCGAATGCCTTCTCCAAGTCCACAAAACACATGTAGACTGGTTGGGCAAACTCCCATGAACCCTCCAGAACCCTGCAGAGAGTATAGAGCTGGTCCACTGTTCCACGGCCAGGGCGAAAACCATACTGCTCCTCCTGAATCCGAGGTTCGATAATCCGGTGGACCCTCCTCTCCAGAACCCCCGAATAGACCTTACCAGGGAGGCTGAGGAGTGTGATCCCCCTATAGCTGGAGCACACCCTCTGGTCCCCCTTCTTAAAGAGGGGGACCACCACCCCGGTCTGCCAGTCCAGAGGCACTGCCCCCGATGTCTACGCAATGCTGCAGATGCGTGTTAAACAAGACAGCCCCACAGCATCCAGAGCCTTAAGGAATCCACCCCCCGGGCTCGGCCACCAAGGAGCTTTTTAACCACCTCAGTGACCTCCGCCCCCGAGATAGGGGAGTCCACACCCAAGTCCCCATACTCTGCTTCCACATCGGAAGGCGTGTCGGTGGGATTGAGGAGGTCTTCGAAGTACTCCCCCCACCGACCCAAAACGTCCCAGGTTGAGGTCAGCAGCACCCCATCCCCACCATAAACAGTGTTGATGTTGCACCGCTTTCCCACCCGGAGCTGCCGGATGGTGGACCAGAATCGCCTCGAAGCCGTCCAGAAGTCGTTTACCATGGCCTCGCCAAACTCCTCCCAAACCTGAGTTTTTGCCTCAGCGACCGCCGAAGCTGCATCCCGCTTGGCCTGCCGGTACCCGTCAGCTGCCTCTGGAGTCCCACAGACTAAATAGGCCCGATAGGACTCCTTCTTCAGCTTGATGGCATCCCTCACCACTGGTGTCCACCAGCGGGTTCGCGGGTTGCCGCCGCGACAGGCACCGACCACCTTACGGCCACAGCTCCTGTCAGCCGCCCCCACAATGGAGGCGTGGAACATGGCCCATTCAGACTCAATGTCCCCCGCCTCCCCTGGGACATGGGAGAAGTTCTGCCGGAGGTAGGAGTTGAAACTCCTCCTGACAGGGGATTCCGCCAGACGTTCCCAGCAGACCCTCACTATACGCTTGGGCCTGCCAGGCCTGGCCGGCTTCCTCCCCCACCAGCGGAGCCAACCCACCACCAGGTAGTGATCATTTGACAGCTCCGCCTCTCTCTTCACCCGAGTGTCCAATACATGCGGCCGCAAGTCTGATGACACGACTACAAAGTCGATCATCGAACTGCGGCCTACGGTGTCCTGGTGCCAGGTGCACATATGAACACCCTTATGCCTGAACATGGTGTTCATTATGGACAATCCGTGGTGAGCACAGAAGTCCAACAACAGAACACCACTCGGGTTCAGATCGGGGGGGGCGTTCCTCCCAATCACGCCACTCCAGGTCCTTGAGCATTGAAGTCCCCCAGCAGAACAAGAGAGTCCCCAGAAGGAGTGCTCTCCAACACCCCTTCCAGAGACTCTAATAAGTATGCCCACCCCTGCTCGGCGCCTCTCCCCGCAGGCAACTCCAGAGTGGAAGAGGGTCCAACCCCCTTCAAGGAGTCTATGTCTAGCCGGAATTTCACAACCTCGCGCACCAGCTCAGGCTCCTTCCCCATCCATGTCTCAAGAGCTAGCTTCTGCAGCCAAGGATCGGACCGCCAAGGTCCCCGCCTTTGGCCACTGCCCAGCTCACAACGCACCCGACCCCTATGGCCCCTCCTATGGGTGGTGAGCCCATTGGAAGGGGAACCCACGTGCCTTGTTCGGGCTGTGCCCGACAAGGCCCCATGGGTATAGGCCTGGCCACCAGGCGCTCACCATCGAGCCCCACCCCCAGGCCTGGCTCCAGGGGGGGGGCCCTGGTGACCCGCGTCCGGGCAAGGGAAAACGTGTTTCCAATATTTTTCTCATCATAAGGGGTCTTTTGAGCCGCACTTCGTCTGGTTCCTCACCCAGGACCTGTTTGCCTTGGGTGACCCTACCAGGGGCATAAAGCCCCGGGCAACTTAGCTCCTGGGATCACTGGAACACGCAAACCCCTCCACCATGATAAGGTGTGTTGTTACTGCTTTAACAATATATTATTAACTCTCCATGTGTCAATCAATGAATTACTGTTATTATTGTCCATTTAGTCATATCTAGATGGACATCTATCTAACCATTCGTCAGGTGTCATGTTCCAATCACCACCTACTAAAGCGAACTTAATACTAAACCTTTTTTTATATTCAGAGATAACTTCTGTAATAGACTCTAATAACAACTTATTTCATCCAGTATTGTCATATCCATAAGTATTAATCAGGATACCAAATGACCCTTCAACATAAACAACCACCACAATCCAATGACCATCAACATCATTCTTAAATAGGAATCTTTGGAAACAAATAGCACCCCTGGAATAATTACTGCCATGAGAAAACAGCATCTTATCTCCCCATTGGTTCTTCCAGAACAAAACATCCTCCTCACATGCAAAAATATATAGTGTGCCTTAAGACCCTTAAAGAACAAGAAAGTTGCCTTGAGTTTAATATTGTCTTTAAGACTTCTTGCATTTATGGATAAAAAGGAAATCTCAGATTTTAAGGAAAGCATTAAAAACAGAGCAAATGGAGAACAAATACAAAGAAATAGTGTCAAACTAGCCTCATAATAAAATGCTAGAAACGACAAGAACCAAACCTTAAAGTGTAGATACCACAAACCCCGGTTCCTCTGAAGCAACATCAAAACATTTCTCCCTGCAGCATTAATTCACACGTTCACAAGCACTCCTTCGTCTTGATCCATTTCCCCTCCAGAAACCCGAAGGATCCACGGAAATATGCCTTCTTTCTGGATTTCCTTGCCTCCTCAATTTTGGGCCAGAGCACCTCTCTGGCCTTTTTATCTGCCATTGTTAAGTCTTCAGTAAAACTTCTGCAGATTTATGACTCTTTCATCAGTTTCCTTTCTGTGCTTCCGCTTGACAAATCGGATGATCACCTGGCGAGACTTTTTTCTCCTCCGTTTTTCCCACCCGATGCACCGTATCCACTATGTCATTTATCTTCTTTGCCCACTGCGGAGTAACCTCCCCGAGTAGCTTAATCACTTTTTTCCTTGTGTGTTCATTATGCGTTTCTTTCATGCCTTTCACTCTCAAGTTCCATCATCTGCTGTACCTCTCCAAGTCATCCAACCTTTTTTTTTTAAAAAGGCTTTTTTCTTTTTACAGGGTTTCTACTTTTTCTTCAAGAGCAGACACTTTGTTTTTACATTCTTTCATTTCTGTTGCATTAAATTCCAGTGCTCCAGACCTCCTTATTGTTAACATGTTTAGTAGTATCTTGATTATTACTAACATGCTTGTTGCTAATGCTATTCTGCTTTTCCTTCGTATTGAGAATAGTACTGTTTATAAGTTGACTCTTTTCCTGGGAGTCTTGTTCCTTAACTTTGTTACACATATCCCAAGCTAACCTACCAGCTTATCTGTGCAGGAAGAATTCTTATTAATTAACCTTCTGAGGAAATGTTACTGCACATTTAAAAGTGCGACCGCTCAGTCCGCCATCTTTCCATTTCCCTAGCATTTTATCTTACCACTAATAGTATTCCTAAATCGCACTAAAAGTTTTTTTCCTAAACCTGATTCACAAAGTGGCTGAGAGCAACTTTTAGTTAGGAAAAGATAAGTAGTACAAAGATAAGAGTAAGACTCCATCACTTTGGCTGACATTCACGATCTTGCCAGCAATAACCATGAGGACTGGTTGATGAGAGGCCAGTATGTGCTGGTGAAAATGTACACGCAACATCCCCTAAACACAAATACTTTGGAAACCGTTTATAGCGATCATGGTTATAGTGATCAACCGCTTATATGGATCGAAAAGCTTGGGACAGAATAATTCCTGTACAAATACTGTTCATATAATTCAGTTATTGTAACTGGGCGATGGTGGTGCAGGAGGTAGTGCTACCGGAGGGTTGCCGGTTCAAGCCCCGGGTCCTCCTGACCCCATCGAAGTGTCCTTGAGCAAGACACTGAACCCCAAATTGCTCCCGGTGAGCTGGTTGGCACCTTGCATGGCAGCCTCCACCACCGGTGTGTGAATGTGAGGCGTATATTGTAAAGTGCTTTAGTAAAAAGCGCTATATAAATGCAGTCCATTTACCATTTAATCGAGTAGTCCACTTTCAGTGTTCATTTTTGTTATTTTTAAACATGACAACATATGGAAAAAATTAAAACTATAGTATTTCGTTAGTGTTCGTGTTTTTTCACTTAGCTTTAATCACCCTACTTTGCTGTCATGTCCTGCTCGTGCCAATCCTTCTGTGTGCCACACCCCATTGCTACCTCATGTGGAATCCCTGTGTCATCAGCTGTTTTTAGTTGTGTTAATTAGTCTGGTGTATTTAAGTCTGTGTCTGTGTGTTTTGTGTTAGTTCGGTCATTGACGTTGTGGCGTAGTTTCATGTTCCTGAGTGTGTTATCATTATTAAATCCCGTTTTCACCCAACTCCCCAACTCCTGCTCCCCGCTCCATGCCCCATGCTTCATGACAGAATGACCTGACTCCCGAAAAAGACGCCTCGCAGGCTGAGTACCTCGATCTGGTGGACGAGGTAATATACTGGCTCAACCAGCCAGAAGTAAAAGACCAACACCTCTTTGCAGTGGCAAAACCTGCTGCGGAGCGGGGTGGCCAAGGCGATGCTCAGGCAGGTAGCCCTGGACAGTGGGCTGCCTCCTACCTCACCGGTAGAACAGTCTGAGCCAGCCCCAGGTCTGACTAAAGCAGCCACAGAAGAATCACGGAGGGGCGGATTCCTTGGGGGATCCATTAACGCCAGGCGCAAATTCCGCTTACTTCCCCATTGCTCCTAGAAGGGCTTACCTCACGGTACTCGACCTGCTGGTGTTCATCATGCCTGCGTTGCCAACCTCCACCTCTGCAAAGCTGGCTTCCGAGGTGCCTGTTCTTGCTGCGCCGGCTCACGAGGCACCCCTCCTGGCACCAGTCCCAGAGGCAGTTTCCTTGGGTCATCTTCCCGCCGCTTTGTCAGTGCCCGAGGTTTGTCTCCCTGCTGCTTTACCTGCACCCGAGGTTCATCTCCCCGCCGTATCGCCTGCGCCTAAGACCTTGGCTAGGAAGTTCTTTGCCATTCAGGGTCTGTACTGGCGGGTGATGGAAGATCCGGAAGTGCGGAAGTCTCCAGAGGCTGCCCCGCTCCTTCTACAGCTTCGAGGAGAGTTTGCAGCTTTTACCCTGACTTCCTCGCCTCAAGAGCTGGAGAAAGCAACAGAGACCCTGAGGAAGTTGCTCCACCTGGGGAAGGAGTGTGCGTCCTCGGCGGCGGATGAAGCTTCGCCCAAGGGGGCACCCAATGTTGCCACTTTCCCTGAGGCCGCACCCGCACCCAAGTCGCAAGCCCCAGTTCCTGATTGCCCGGTTCCAGTTCCTCATTCACCGGTTCCAGCTCCGGTCCCCGTGGTTCCCACTTTGGTTCCCGATTCCCTGGTTCCTGCTACCCTGCTACAGTTCCTAGGCCCCAGCTCCCATTCCCAAGGAGGTCCCTGATCATCAGACCACCACTCCTTCCCCCTTGGTGGAGATGGAGGAGGAGCTCAAGTGGGACCCCTCGGGACTTTCCCTGACATCAGTCCCAATGGACCCATCCAGTGGGTCACCCCGACCACCACGCCATCACGGCAAATCCGAGGGAGCAGAGGGAGAGGACACCTGCGCTGGGATCATGTCCTGCCTGCCCTGACCCCCGGGTCGCCTTCAGTCCCCCTAGCTCTTGCTCGCCAGTCGCCTGCAGTTCCCTGGTTCCTGCTCGGCGGTCGCCTGCGGTCCCCCTGGCTCTTGCTCAGTGATCGCCTGCGGTTCCCTCTGCGGTCCCGCCTCCGATGCTTCGTTGATCGCCTGCGCCTTCTCTGGCTGTGGCTTCGCCATCACCTGCTGTGGCTTCTGCTCCCTCCTCACCTCCTCCAGTCTAACCCTCCACCTTCCACCCGCTGGGGTTTCCTCCAGCTCCCTGGTTCCCCCCGCCTTTTGCCTACTTGCCCCCTGGTGTGGTTTCCGCTCTGGGTTGTTTCCCCATGTTCCCTCCCTGTCAGTTGTTGTCTGGCTTCTTGTTGTCTTGCTTGTCCCTGGTGCCTTTGTTCACTTTGGTTTGCTGACATTTTTGCTTTTGTTTCCCCAGGTTTTGTCGTGTCTCCTATTGGGTCCCCTCGGTCCCTTTAGGCATGCCCGGATTGCGTGTCTTTGGGGGGGGTGGCGCGGGGTGATGTGGTTCTGTCATGCCCTGCTCGTGCCAATCCTCCTGTGTGCCATGCTGGCTTCTGGTTACCTACAGTTTAGGTCAGAATTATTAACCCCTGTCAGGGACCAAGATGGAAGGCACGAGGAACACAGGTGGATTAGAAAAAAATTCCTTTTTTTATTTCACAAAATAGAAAGCAATTTAACAAAAGAATAAACTTGGGCCCACAAAAAGTCAACTTCTCAAAAACCACAGCCAGCCATATAACTTAAACGAACTGACCTTCTCCTAGACAAGACACCATGAGGGCTATAAATACTCGTTGGCCAAATCAAAAACAAAAGGGGTAAAAACAATAACAAATAAACCAAAACAAAACAGTCAGCTAATTTTTCAATCAAAACAAACAAAATCAAATTAAGTTAATCCGGAAAAATATGCCTAAACAATAAAAAGAAACTAAATGCAAACTATTCCACCCCCACCACAAAACAGCCAGTTGGAGTTGTCCAATTTCCTGCATTTAGCCCAGCTTCCATGTTGGCCACCTCTTTTGCCTGGAGCGGCAAGGAATCCTCCCCAGCACTCCACACACGGTAAATCAAAAGAAACAAACATTTGAACTCCATAAATACATAACACATCATTCCAGTTAACCAAATGTGCACACCTCATCTAGCAAACTGGTTAAATGTGCTAAATAAAGAAATACACACGTGGACAAAATTGTTGGTACCCTTCAGTCAATGAAAGAAAAACTCACAATGGTCACAGAAATAACTTTAATCTGACAAAAGTAATAATAAATAAAAATTCTATGAAATTTAACCAATGAAAGTCAGACATTGCTTTTCAACCATGCTTCAACAGAATTATTTTTTAAAATAAACTCATGGAACAGGCCTGGACAAAAATGATGGTACCCCTAACTTAATATTTTGTTGCACAACCTTTTGAAGCAATCACTGCAATCAAACGATTCCTGTAACTGTCAATGAGACTTCTGCACCTCTCAGCAGGTATTTTGGCCCACTCCTCATGAGCAAACTGCTCCAGTAGTCTCAGGTTTGAAGGGTGCCTTTTCCAGACGGCATGTTTCAGCTCCTTCCAAAGATGCTCAATAGGATTGAGGTCAGGGCTCATAGAAGGCCACTTTAGAATAGTCCAATGTTTTCCTCTTAGCCATTCTTGGGTGTTTTTAGCCGTGTGTTTTGGGTCATTGTCCTGTTGCAAGACCCATGACCTGCGACTGAGTCCAAGCTTTCTGACACTGGCCAGCACATTTCTCTCTAGAATCCCTTGATAGTCTTGAGATTTCATTGTACCCTGCACAGATTCTAGACACCCTGTGCCAGATGCAGCAAAGCAGCCCCAGAACATAACAGAGCCTCCTCCATGTTTCACAGTAGGGACAGTGTTCTTTTCTTGATATGCTTAATTTTTCCGTCTGTGAACATACAGCTGATGTGCCTTGGCAAAAAGTTCCATTTTTGTCTCATCTGTCCATAGGACATTCTCCCAGAAGCTTTGTGGCTTGTCAACTTGTAGTTTGGCAAATTCCAGTCTGGCCTTTTTATGATTTGTTTTCAACAATGGTGTCCTCCTTGGTCGTCTCCCATGAAGTCCACTTTGGCTCAAACAACGACGGATGGTGCGATCTGACACTGATGTTCCTTGAGCTTGAAGTTCACCTTGGATTTCTTTAGAAGTTTTTCTGGGCTCTTTTGTTACCATTCGTATTATTCATCTCTTTGATTTGTCATCAATTTTCCTCCTGCGGCCACGTCCAGGGAGGTTGGCTACAGTCCCATGGATCTTAAATTTCTGAATAATATGTGCAACTGTAGTCACAGGAACATCAAGCTGTTTCGAGATGGCCTTATAGCCTTTACCTTTAACATGCTTGTCTATAATTTTCTTTCTAATCTCCTGAGACAACTCTTTCCTTCGCTTCTTCTGGTCCATGTTGAGTGTGGTACACACCATGTCACCAAACAACACAGTGACTACCTGGAGCCCTATATATAGGCCCACTGACTGATTACAAGATTGTAGACACCTGTGATGCTAATTAGTGGACACACCTTGAATTAACATGTCCCTTTGGTCACATTATTTTCAGTCTTTTCTAGGGGTACCAGAAAAATTATTTTTTTTAATAATTCTGTTGAAGCATGGTTGAAAAGCAATGTCTGACTTTCATTGGTTACATTTCATAGAATTTTTATTTATTATTACTTTTGTCAGATTAAAGTTATTTCTGTGACCATTGTGAGTTTTTCTTTCATTGACCGAAGGGTACCAACAATTTTGTTCACGTGTGTACATAAACAAATTAAATGTTAATTACCAATATACTGCAATCTAAACTAAACAAACTCAAACATAGAATGACAAATAACCATAGTTAATACCTCCCTTCAAATTAGCTATGTGGCTGTGGTGGCAGCCATCACACCCCCCCTATGAAATCATACAAAACCCTTAGTATTTCCATGAAAACGACCATAACAAAAACTGTTAATACTTGTATTGCTTCCGAAAGAACAAAGACAAAATCTCCATAAAGTTTAAGACATTCTATTGATGTGCTGAATTTTAACAAGAAAACTGAAAAATGACAAGGCCAAAAATATTAGCCCCCACCCTGTGTTTTTTTCTCTTTCGAGACATACCTGACCATTCAATTAGCTTTAAAACCACACCTGAAAATTCAAGTAACTTTAACACCACACCTGAGTAATCAATCAGCATTGAGCTTTATATAAGAAACTCTGGTTAACAGGGCCAGTGGCACTTGAACACTTGGACTACTCTGACACATTTGGTAAATTAGTCTGGACCTCAGAAAGAGGATAGTAGATGCTCATTGTGAGGGTGAGGGATACACTGCCATCTCCAAACATTTCACAGTGTCCAGAACAGCTGTATGATGCATCATTGCAAAGCACCAGGAGAAAAAATCTGTTGCAAACAAACCTGGGCGTAGTCAAATGCGCAAGATTTCAAAAACTTTGGAGAGAAAAATAATCAGAGAAGTTAACAAGGATCCCGGGTGATCCTTGCTGAGCTGGCCTCTTTTGGAGTTGATGTGTCAAGGAAGACAATTGTCACAGCTTTTCACTGTAGAGGACTTCAAGATCACCATCTAAAAAAAACTCCATTGCTGAAACAACAGCACATCAATGCCTGACTGAAGTTTGCCCATGAACATTTGAAACATGATAATGAGTTTTAGAGGTCTGTTCTTTGGTCTAATGAGACTAAACTTGAGTTGTTTGGGCACAGGGATGCTGCTTTTCTTTGGAGAAGGAAGGGAGAGGCCTTCATCCCTAAAAACACAGTTTTGAAGAACATCAAAATCAGGGTACTGGAGTGGCCTTCATAGAGCCCAGATCTCAATCTCATTGAGAATCTGTGGCAGGTGCTCAAGGTCAATGTCCATGCTCGAAAACCACACAATCTGGATGAGCTGGAACGATTTGCCATGGAAGAGTGGGTTCATATACCTCAATAAATATGTGCCAACCTAGTTAAGAACTACAGGGAGAGCTTGTTGTCAGTTGTAAGACAGAGAGGCCACACTATTGACCGTTAAATGTCAGGAGGGGGCTAATAATTTTGGCCTTTTTCAGTTTTCTTGTTAAAATTCAGCCCATCAATGGAATATCTTAAACTGTGGAGATTTTGTCTTTGTTCTTTTGGAAGCAATACAGTTTTTGTTATGGTCATTTCCATGGAAATATTAAGGGTTTTATGTGATTTCATTAGGGGGACTAATAATTCTGACCTTAACTCTATCTGAGGCTGCATAGAAAACATGACGGTAAAAATAAAGTCTTTTTTTTCAGTGACAAATATAGACTAATCAAAGCTTATGATAAACTGCAAAAACTGAGCAAACAAGATGCAGCAGTGAAACTATAATAAGTTATATTTTATTGTACTGTATTATAGCGTATTTGAATTATACACAGTTCAGTAATTTGAAAAGCATTACAGCTGTACTGTATTTTGAACGAATTCAGTACATAGCGATGCTGTCTGTTTTATCAACTTATGTAATAGATATACAAGCTCCACAACAATTATTATTCCTTCCCGATTGAGGCGGTATCCTTTAAGTAATTCAGCGTTCGTTTAATGTTTCCAAGACATTTCGACGTGGATTGACAGCGAACATTTTGTGAATTGGTGTTAGTGACTTAGGAGTCCTCTTGAATACTTTTTAGTTCTCCCAGATTTAGGTGGCACTTCTAGCGCTAATGACCTTTGTGAATTGTTCTTAGTCAAAAAATTCCAACATTTAGGTCTTACACACCCATAATTTTTAGGAGATTCTCCTAAATAGGCAAGTTAGGAGCTACTTTTAGCCTTAAGATGCTTTGTGAATACGGAACCTTATCCATTAGGTAGAGTGTGGAGTTCAGATCACTCAAGGGTGAAAATTATGTTGAGTCTTTCTAAAAATAGTTGGCGCCAAAAGTAAATAGTCATTAAGATCAATAAAAAAAATCTCTACATACAGTGTTTGGCATCAGCCAGGACTCCCAAGATGCAGTGGAAACTAGTTATTTACTGTAAAATTAATTTGCAATATTGTATATAACTGTATATAACTGTAGAAATCACAGAAATGTCTAACAGTGCAGGTAACATGCAGCACCCCTGTAGCTGGGAATTAAGAGCCTTGGTCTTAATTATTATTATGGGTTCAAGAATGGAGTAAGGGGTGACCCGTACATATGTTTGCCTATTGCCCCCCCAAATCCACCTCTGAGGACAGTATGATGTTATATGACATCCTGATGCGATGTCACTGTGAGATCATTATGACATTAAGTTTTGATCATATATACATTTGATATTTATGACATCGTGGCGATATCTAATATATATCAGGACCTGACTGGGCACTGGTAACCCACTGCTTAAACGTTATGGATTCAAGCATACCAGTGCGTTGTATCTCCTTTTGTCTTTACTAAAATGAAAGCTAGCTCATAGAATCTAAAATGCTCCTAGAAATGACAACTTTTAACTCATTTACTGAACCACTTCAGCCTGCTTTTGGCTAACATTACAGTAACGGCCTCTAATTGTTGATTTACCATTAGCATACAAGCCATATATTGGTAATTTAGCATACATTACATTCATTTCTAATTTAACTTTGACTTAAATACGTGTTTTTGGTTAAACTTCATATGGTGGCGCTCGGGCTTCCCCTTAAGACGCAGAGTACCTCATTCGCTCCTCTCCTACGTATCTGTACAGGCACGTGCAGAGGGGGGGGGCAGAGGGTGCTTGAGCACCCGCCCCTTTCCTCCAGGATGCCTCAAGTGCCCTTTTCTTGGGTTTTTATTTTTGGTTTTTGTTGTTGTTGTTTTTTTTTTTTTTTTTTTTTTAATGTGTATGTGCGTATGGAGCCCTGTCTTTGCCCCTCAACAATAAAATGTAACTATTAATCTCAATTTTGCTAAATAAATCTGGCTTGCATCAGTCACATGACTGCCATTAACCAATGCTTGCCCTTCAGGGCAGAGCGCGCTCGTTACGAGCCGGGTACGAGCTCGCGAAGTGCACGCGCATTTTCTGCAGGCTGGGTGGTGCGGAGCTGGAGGAGAAGCAGGCAAATTAATTGGAAGGTGCAGACTGCAACAAAAAAGTAAATAGGGTGTACAGCGCACACTATAGTCTATAACAACAAATGAATTGAAATAAATGAGCGTGCTGTTTGTGCAACAGCGCGACAAACATTACCTGTCCTTTTATGAACTGCACAAGTAGTGGTGGTCATTAACTGCTAGCTAACTGGGTAAGGGTGTTACAAGGGGGTCTGTAGCTCTGTCCATGTTTTGTTTTAGTTACAGGACTTTTCTCTTCTTTTCTGGAGGGCTTTTATTTCACTAAAAACGATCTAATATGGATATCCAAATAATTCCATATTAGATTCGTCATGAATGTGAGTTGTTGTTATTCAGCCTGTTCTATCTTTTTTAACTTTGAGCACCCACCCCTTTAAACATCTCTGCACGGCCCTGTATCTGTATGTAGGCAGGCTCACTCTGTTACCTCTCTACGCCGTGCGTGTTTTATTGCAGTGCTGTAGCTAAGATTTTGTGTGACCTGACACGTCCTGTTTCAGTGATTTGAAGAAACAAGAAATACAGTGGGGGGGGGGGGTCACTGCAGCCCCCTGTAGATCCGCCCCTGTCCATGTCCTGTTTGTTTCAGTGATTTGAGCCCTTACGGATGTGGTGGCAATTGCATTTTTATGGTTGCAGTTTAGCAATTGAAAAGTTTCTTGGGACAGTTGGGAGGGGCTAGATGTACAGTAGGGTGAGAAGCTGCCCTGTCTTGCCCTCCTGTAGACCCACCCCTGAATTCAGATATTAGCTTAATGTTGTTAAAATCCTGTCTAGCTCTGATGTAAAGGAACCCAAGATTTTAGCTTGCACTACAATAACAGGGAGACTATTCCATACTCTAACTACACACTGTGTAAAGAAGTGCTTTCTGAAATCCAGTTTAAAATATTCTACTAATTTTCACATATGGTCATGGGTTCTTGTGTTTGAACTAATACTGAAATAGCCATTTGGCTGAACAGCATCCAGACCTGTTAGAATCTTATATACCTGGATCATGTCCCTCCTTAGTCTCCTTTGCTTGAGGTTAAACAGATTCAGCTTAGCTAACCTCTCCTCATAAGACAATCCTCAAAGACCAGGAATCATTCTCGTAGCCAAGATCTGTGCTTTTCACAGATGAGAGCAGGTTCACTCTGAGCACATGGAGTCTGGAGAAGTTGTGGAGAACGTTATGCTGATTGTAACATTGTACAGCATGACTGGTTTGATGGTGAGTCAGTGATGGTTTGGGGAGGCATATCCATGGATGAATGCACAGACCTCTACAGGCTAGACAACAGCAACTTCACTGCCATTAGGTATCGGGATGAAATCCTTGGACCCACTGTCAGACCTTACGCTGGAGCAGTGGGTCCTGGGTTCCTCCTGGGGCACAACAATGCCCGGCCTCATGTGGCAAGAGTATGCAGGCAGTTCCTGGAGGATGAAGGAATTGATATTATTGACTCCCCTATGCCCCTATGCTCACCTGACCTAAATCTAATAGAACACCTCTGGGACATTATGTTTTGATCCATCCAACGAGTCCTGATTGTACCTCAGACTGTCCAGGAGCTCAGTGATGCCCTGGTCCAGATCTGCGAGGAGATCCCCCAGGACACCATCTGTCATCTCATTAGGAGCATGTCCCGATGTTGTCAGGCATGCAAACAAGCACATGGGGGTCATATAAACCAGTGGTACTCAAAATAGGGGTTGTGACCCTCTGGGGGGTCGTGAGACATTGGTCGCGAGATGATTTCTGACCTCAAATCAAATAATTTTTTTTAAACTATTAGAAATAACATTTTATCAACATTTAACACTTTATATTAACATTTTATCCATAACTAACAAAAGATAAAAACTAGTAGTTAACAGTTACATTTAAAAAAATATGCAAATTAAAAAGCCATCAGCCTTTCAAATTTCTTTCCGTTTGATCGCGACCCCTAAGGTGATTATGACAGATTAGCGACACATCAATAGCGTCAGTTGCAGCAGAATTTACAGCACCATGTTAAACTTTCCGACATGTGCACATAACATGTAGGTAATTTTCATTGCTTTATGCTTAGGATATTATTTTTGTTGAAATGAAACGAATGAGTAAATAACAATTAAAAAAAAAGTTATATGGTTGTTAGAGCATTGTGTTCTTTTGTGTTGTCATGCTCTTGTTTGGATAGGATATTTTGTTGAAATTAAACAAATTAGTAAATTACTATTAAAAAATTATCTGGTTGTTAGACCATTGTGTTCTTTTGTGTTGTCATGCTCATGTTTGGATAGGCCTATTGGCGCATGTGCACCGTTGCGCGCAACATTTGTATATTTTAACCACTTCCGAGGATAGTGGGGGACACGAGTCACTGGCACGGTTATTTTGGGGGTCGTGAGCTGAAAAGTTTGGGAACCCCTGATATAAACTACTGAGTACAATTTTGAGTTGCTGCAATGAAATTTCAGCAAAATGGTCTGCCGCATCATTTTTTCACTTTGATTTTCAGGGCGTCTTTGAATTCAGCCCTCTGAAGGTTGATCATCTTCATTTCTGTCAAACAATGTGGCATCCTTTCATTCCTAACACATTACCAAGTCCATATCAGTATAGATATCCAGCATGATTTTTTTCCCATTGAGATCTGATGTGTTTTCAAATTGTTCCTTTAATTTTTTGAGCAGCGTATATATGTTATAGCTTGCTAGGTAAATCATAATGGTGTGTATTGCTGAATTTGTTTACAGGTGGCTATTACTAATCAAGGGCAATGGGATGAGTTGCTGGCAACAAAGGGATTAATAGGTAAGATGCCATTGCATACATTTATTTGCAAGTAACACTGTGTTGCATTAGGATATACAAGTTTGTTTATTTATTCATTGGTGCATTATATGGTGTATTATGAATTTCCCTCCAGGACTGCAGTGAGACTTTGAAAAGCAGCTGGTAGCAGAGAAGTTAAATTAATCTGTTATGTGGGTTGGGGGGTGGATGGAGGTTACAGCCCTGCCCTGGTTTCTGGGAGACCATGTCGATGTGTCTTTCTGCCGCCCCCTGCAGTGGTGGATGTGTATCAACGGTGGTGTGGACCCTGCCGTGCTGTCTTCAGTCTGTTCCGTAAAATTAAGAATGAACTGGGGGACAACTTGCTGCATTTTGCCACGGTGAGGTCTGAGTGGTGACCACTCAGATGAGAGTGCTATGGGCCCTGGGCAATCAGTAGCCTATACAGTCTAAAGTTTTAGCATCTCAGTATAGACAATAGGATTGAGTCTGTTAGCAAAGGTCCTGCACCCAGTGCTTCACTGAGGAACACTTCATATGTGATGATGTTTCATCATTTTGATGAAATATAACGAGATTCCAGATTGTAGCGTCCCTCAGCACTAAGTTTGTCATGAGGTGCTTGTGCACAGTGTGTTTTCACCCATGCCCTTTGACCTGTTGCTTGTATCAATCATGTAATTAATTGTGTAAATATGACTTCAGTTACTTGACTGATTGATTTTGAGAACTACTTTGTAAAATAGCAGCCACTGTTTGAATTCTCTAGGCAGAGGCAGACAGCGTGGACTCCCTGCAGAGATACAGGGGGAAATGTGAGCCCACCTTCATGTTCTATAGAGTGAGTGTCACCTGATTGGATATCTGTGTTCTCTTCATATTGTCTCCTGTTTGGTATGTTTAGCGAGTAAACAGACAGTAAATGAATGTGTGATTCGGCTAGTCATAGATGTATGACAGAGCTCTGATGTTTGACATTCTTGAGAAATGGTGGCCGGCAGTATTTTGGGATCTGTTTGCTGTGAGATGGGGACTCACTGATGCTGTGGGGGTGCCATCAGGGGGGGAGTCTGGTTGCTGTGCTGCATGGGGCTAATGCCCCCCTCCTGCAGAAGATGGTGCTGGAGCAGCTGGAGCAGGAGAAGAGAGTGATGGAGCAGGGTGCAGAGAGAAAGGTGGTGAGACACAGACACTTAAAAGATAGATTCAAACACACATTCATGTATCATGACAAAATCAGCTTGCTGGAACCACATGGTCCATGACTGTCCATTACAGTCCATTATATTTTATCACGGTGCATCACAGTGGATCTCTGATTTACCAGGTGGAAGAGGAGCTGGTGGAGAAAGACCTGGGCATCACACATAATGAGAAAGGTAGTGGATGTTAACCTGGGACACTTTCTTGGACATGATTACTTCATGCATTTCTGTTTGTAAATTATATGTGATTTATTACAATACTGAAGCAACAACTCTTTTGTGTCAAGTTCCTGTCCGTAAATCTTATACAATAGCAGTGATAAAACCAGATGTCGTCACACATGGCAAAGCCAACGAAATTATCATGAAGGTAATAATTACAGTAACGCCATGAACAGCATGTGATTCACCGAGCACACAGAACAAGGTTGCTAATGGCATGTTGGTGATCAGGTTCAGGAGGCTGGCTTTGAGATCACAGGCCAGGAGGTGCGAATGCTCACCAGGGCTGAGGCAGAAGACTTTTACCAGCATATGGCTGCAGAGGTAAAGACATAGAGATGGGGGAGGGAGAGGAAGAAAGAGAAAGTGAGAGAGAAGGAGGAGTAGGGAGACAGAAAGAGGGAGGAACCTGATGCTATTGTGTGTTGATTGACAGCCTTATTTCAGAGAGCTGGTGCAGATCATGTGTAATGGCTCCTCTCATATCCTGCTGATATCCCAGTCGGGTGATGTCATCCAGACTTGGAGGAAGTTCATTGACACAGCAACCATGGAGGGGGCCAAAGGGGAGGTGACAGACAGGTACATGGAGTAAACACACCTTGGAGCAAAGGTGGAATGAGGCAACCTTTATACAAGGTGGAATTTGAAGAAAGTAGAGTGAGTTTTGGCATTCCAGTGGGACATCAGGAACAGCAGGAAACACAGCAGTTAAGGCACTGTTTACCTTTCTCTCTCCCCCCAGCTTGAAGGGGCAGTGTGGTGCCGGCATGTTGTCCAATGCATTGCATGGCTGCAGTGACAGATCTCAGGCCAACAGGGCACTGGCCTTGTTCTTCCCCAGCTTCAGACATGCATTTGCACACTTGCAGGATGGAGCAGAGGAAAGCACTGTGGAGAGGACCCTGGCGCTGATTCCTCCAGCAATAAGCAGAGGTCCTCAAATAGTGCTGTGTGTGAAACTGTATCAGCCACATACAACTTGCAGTACTAAACATTTGGATCAGTGGTAATTAAAATTTACAGGAATGTTCCATTGTTCTCTGTAAATTTTATACAACTTGCTGAACTGGTGATGCCACAGAGGACATCATCCTTCGTATCCAAGCTACCGGACTTAGCATAGCCATGAAGAGGGAGCTACTGTTAACAGAGGAGCAAATCAGGCAGTTTTACTGGCAGCATCTGCAAGAGGATCACTTCCCAACTCTTCTGAAGAGCATGAGCAGGTGAGTCTGGAATTCAGACTCTGAATAATAGTGCAGGTCCCTCAGCCCCACCATCATTTTGAATACATAAACATGAGCTGTGGAGCAGAAACATGTAGAAGTGTGTATTTGCATGTTTCAGTGGGCCCATCCTTGCCCTTGTCCTCTCTGGGCTTGGCGCTGTGAAGAAGTGGAGGAGTATGCTGGAACTGCAGGATGTTGATTGGGCCCAGCAAGAATCTTCAGACAGGTGTGTGCTTTCAGAGAGGCCTGCTGCAGTCTCAGGGGGCCCCGACTGACAGATGCCTTCACTGTGCGGTTCTGTTGCAGTCTAGCAGCTGAGTTAGTGGCACATGGTGAGCCCAACAACCTGCTGTACGGCAGTCACACCCCCAACCAGGCTGAGCAGGAGATTCAGGTTGTCTTCCCACCAGAGCAGACACTGGCACTCATAAAACCAGATACCGTTGAGGAACATAAAGGTATTGACCTGTGGACTTACACCTTGGAAAATGTCAATATGAACTAGCAGTGACAGCCAGGATGAATTTGCAATGTGAGGCTGTGTGGTTAGGTGCAGCTGGCAGGTCTCTCTATCACTATGATGCTTGGTGAGTGTATTCTCCCCTCTGCTTAGATGAAATTCTCAAGGCAATCCAGGATGCTGGATTCTCCATCCTTCATATGATGGCGGTCTGCCTGTCTCAGGCTGACATTGAGAAGCTGTACAGGAAGCTACAGGACAAACCCTTTTTCAACCAGCTGGTGGATTTCATGTGTAGGTAAGACACAGTTGTATCAGACCATGCCTACTGACACCAGTTCAAACACAGCCAGACTTTCAGAGAAGCAAAGCTGTCTCCTTTAATCAGCACCAGCTCTTCTATAGGGAGACCTGTAGCTTGCAACATGACAAATAATCACTAGGAATCCAAAGTGAATCAGAGAAAATATGGCGCAGAGCAGCCATATTGATTGCAGTCCATACATATGCAGCACATTAACTCCTGGCTTTCATTTCTTTCCTGCATGTCTGCCTCCCAGTGGGCCCTGCATGGCACTTATCCTTAGCAAATTCAGAGCTGTGCATGAGTGGAGAGCAATGATGGGCCCAACTGACCCGTGCCAGGCCCGCGAGACTGCCGCAGAATCCCTGCGGGTCCATTTTGGCAAGGACATTCTACATAATGCTGTGCATGGTTCCTCCAGCTCAGAACGCGCCAATGAGGAGATCCATCTTGTGTTTGGAGATGTCTGCAGGGAAGAGAATCAAGCGTCCCTGCTGCATGGTAATATGGGCTCATAACAAGCATTTCACTATGTGCCCAGTTCACTACATGAGGACAATCTAATACCAGTGCTGTCCTTACCCATTTGGATGTTAGGCAAAGAAGACAGTCAACTACCTTTAGAGGGGGGGAAGGCTAATGGTAAGAACCAGCTGTTTCATGCTGAGAAATAATGTAAAATATAGAAGGATCAGTGTTGAAAGGTACTGGGATATTCTCTAATGGCTTAGAACTAGCGAATGAAGATCTAGAGCTCATAGATCTGCCTTTGCTTCCAGTGAAGGATGGATGCAGCACCCATCCACGACTACTGTGATGCTAGAGGGAGAGGCAGGGGAAGGGGTCCCATAGTTCAGCACAGCCACCACCTCAACACCAGAGGATATACATCCTGAGCAGGAGAAAACACATACATGGTGATGAATGTACTGCACCATCAGATACACAGGAAAAAACACCCGACACAAAGGAAATTTACATTATATCCTTATACAGTCATGTGAAAAAATTAGGACATCCCATTAAATATGTAATTCTTCATTAAGAAATATCAAAATATCAGTATTAAATATTCTTTCAAATTATATCTTTAGATAGAGCTGATGTTATTGCATCAGCTATGCAAAAACTAGAAACATATTCACTTATTTAAGAAAGGAAATTAACTAAGATGCCAATTCCTACTGAGGAAAAAGTTAGGACACCCTGTGCCCTAATAACCAGTATTTTCCCCTTTAGCTGAAATAACCTAAATGAGACATTTCCTATAACCATCTATCAATCTCTGACATCGACTGGCAGAAAGTTTTCCCCAATCTCCAATGCAGAATTCCTTATGCTGTGTGATGTTTGAAGGGTGTCTTGCATGCACTTCTGCTTCAAATCACCACACAGCATCTCAGTAGGATTCAGATCCGGGCTTTGACTTGACCATTCCAGAACTCTCCATTTATTCTTGTAAGCCATTCCTTGGTAGATTTACTGGAAAGTTTTGGGTCATTCTCATTGGCATGGTCCACCCTCACTTCAGCTTCAACATCTGGACAGATGTTTTCACATTGTCCTCAAGCACCCTATGATGAATAATTCATAGTGGATTCTATGATGGTGAGCTGGCCAGGTTCTGCTGCAGCAAAGCAGCCCCAAACCATGACATTTCCACCCCCATGCTTCACAGTTGGTATGAGGTTCTTTTGCTCAAAAGTTGTCTTTGGTTTACAGCAAACATGTCCTCTGTTACTGTGCCCAAATAATTCAATTTCAGATTCATCTGTCCAAAGCATGTTGTTCCAAAAGTCCCAGTCTTTGTCTAGGTGCCTCTGGAAAATTTCAGTGTTGACCCGAAGTTCTTTTTAACAGCAAGGGTTTCCTCCTTAAACACAGCTCCCATGAAAATCAAACTTGTGCAGTCTCTTTCTAGAGGTAGATGTATGTACCTTGACATCAACTGTGGCAATAGCTTCCTGTATGACCCATGATCACATTTTAGGATTTTTGGAGACTTCTTTCAGCAGAAGTCTGAAAGAAGGTCAGTTCTTTGCCTGAACTTGCTTGGACAGCCTGCCCTGGTCATGCTGGCAGTTGTTTTAAATGTTCTCCACTTATAAATTATTTTCTGGACAGTGGAATGGCTGATTCCATACTCTCTTGAGATCTTTTTATATTCTTCCCAGACTCATACTGTATGCATCTACAAGCTTCTTTCCGAAGGCCTCAGCAAGCTCTTTGGATCTCACCATGGTGATAGCACTCATTTCAACAATCAAGAGCAAACCAAACTAAATGCCTGTGGTTTAAATAAGACAGGCTCCACCAAAAAGCTCTGTAATGATGTTCTGATCATTTTCACCTAATATGGTGCCACCTGAATCTAATTCTAGGAATTTTAAATTGTGATGAATGTGAGGGTGTCCTAACTTTTTCCTCAGTGGAAAGTAGGATCTTAGTTAATTTCTTTCTTGTTATTGCATAGATTATGCAATTACATCACTGTCATCTACAGATATAAATTGAAAGAAGATTTAATACTGATATGTTGCTATTTCTTAATAAAGAATTAAATATTTAATGGGATGTCCTAATTTTTTCACATGACTATATTCTGGAGTTAATCCTGGAGGAGATGCCAGCTCATCACCAGACACACTCACATGTTGACACCAGTTCACCTAACTGCAAGGATTTGGATTTTGGGGAAGCAAGTATCTGCAGAAAAGAATTAAACGGAAAGGGAATGTGCACATCCAAACAGATCTAAACACTGAAGACTATGCAACTGATATTTTGAATTCTTGAAAACCTGCTTGCTAAATCAAATCAGTTTTCTGCTGGTTGGAAAATATGAAATAATTTTACTGTATTATACATAGAAGCTTCGGCCACTGCCGAGGGAGAGGGAAGTCTTGGTTTCCCTGCTGAGATTGCTGCCCCCGCGACCCGACCTCGGATAAGCGGAAGTAAATGGATGGATGGATATACATAGAAGCTAAATACGAACTAAATTAGCAAAGGTGCGGCCTTATTTTTTGACCAATATCTGTTTTTGTAATTAAATATAATCTCCTATAATCCTTTCAGTTATTATTTTCATTTATTTCGTAGTCTTCTTTAGCTCTGGTTTTTGGTCAACTTGATCCAAAACCTGCATTTATGCTTTTGGATTGTCTCAGAGCTATGACATGTTAGTACATTGTTTGGCCTGGCTGCTCAATACACTAACATAACACCAAATAAAATTCACAGACAAGGTCATGGTGATTATAACAGTACAGATAAGAAAGACAAACGAAAATGCTGCAATGTTCCATGTCATGGAAGTCTTCATCCAACGAGTTACAGAAGAGCCTCTGACAAATGTTGGATACGTTAGAAGATACAGCCTCTATCACCTGTACAAAGGCAAATTAATGGTTACCTGTAAATCAGTCTAAAAATTAAATTCTTAGTCTAAATTCTAAATCAGTCAAAATCATTTCACAGGTGCATGATTAAGATGTTCTTGTTACAGTTTTGAGAATTCAGGCTTAAAGTACCAAACAACCTGGATGTTGCAGCTTTTAGTGCTAATTCCCCATTTCATGTTGCAAGTCAGCAAATTAGCTGCCATTTAATATTTATTACCAATGACAAAACTAGTTTAAACTAACATTTAACATGTAGTTAGAAAGCTAGATTTTTTTTTCAGTTTAGAAATCAATGATCAACAAGAAATAAATTAGTAATTATGGTTTGAACAAATTTGTCTGTAGCGTTATAGTCCATTGATTTAACAAAGCTTTACATTGGTAAGTACTTTTAAAACTAGTGTTAAGAAGTGTATGGCTGCACTTGGTATGCTCAACTCACCGTGGTAACACAGAATTCACATCTAGCGGCTCACAAACGTGAAGCGCTTCAGATGCTTCAGACGCTGTGAAATCTAAAGAGTAAAACTGAAACGCATCAATACTGAGATATTTTGCCTGAATACCGAAATTTGTTTTAGATTCACACATCTCTCAGTAATCATATGACACGTGTTAGCCCTACCTTCATGCATGATTCACCAATATGCAACATATAAAGCATTTACAATGAATGAAATGTCAGGTTCATTCACTATTAAAACTAGTAAAAAAAATTAGTCCTAACGTTTTCTGAATAAAAATCCACAATACAGTTACACTACCTAGTAGTTTAAATTTTACTTTTAATGTACAACCACAGAGGAAAAATTCTGGGTGAAGAAAACACATATTCCAGTAAATAAAATAGCTTTATTACATATCTCAAAATAAAATATTGGTTGAAATATACTTTTTTTTATATATAAAAACCCATTTTCAGAAGAAATGTTCAATGCATGGTTTTTTGCATTGGCTTTCTGCCATATTTCCTGACATATCAGAAATTCTTTCTGGGTCACAGTCTTCCCATGCACTGGCTACTGCCAGAAGAGCAGCTTCATCTGGGTCTGGATCTTCACTGAAGGACCTTTGAAACACCTCAGCAATTGTCCTCTTCTGTGGGTCCTGTTATAATAGGAGAAGCACAACATAAAATTAACAAAGGCATCAAGAGCCAGGTTTGTATGAGGAGAATCTCCCTTGAATGCACACCTTGGACTGGAAGCTGGTCAATTCTGCACTCTCAGAGAGGCTGGATTCTGAAAGCCCTGCCTCTTTCAACACATTCATCTTCTCCTGGATCATTGGCCTGGAGTGTGTGCAGGGCAGTGAGTTGAACCACACAGACCCATCTCATCTGCTGAACACAGTGTAGAGGGTAAATCTTTACCAGAGATAGTCATCAGCTGTGCCTTTGGCCACCAGATAGTGAACATCCACGCTGCTGGTCTGTCCAATGCGATGGACTCGGTCCTCTGCCTGAATCAGTACCTGGGGAATAGTCAGCAGATTGGTGATGGTAGAGAAAAGCAACACACTGGCATGTGACACCAAGTGGAATAGGACTCACCCCCGGGTTCCAGAAGAGCTCCGCAAACAGCACCAGGCTAGCTGAGTGAAGCGTGATGCCCATGTTGGCTGCTGTGATAGACAGCACTGCCACACACTTTTTTTCAGAGAACTGGAATCTATGGCACAGTGCTTGGCGCTCAGCTGACGGTGTGGCTCCATCAATACGTATATAGCTGATATTCTGAAGGGGGTGAAATGGTCAGCTGGGAAGATGGCTGAAAGTAGAGCTCTTTTCCTGAACAAATACATATCCAGGAGATAATGAAGTGAACCTTAACAGCCACATTTAGGTAATTTTTATTAGGGAATAACAAAATCTCTGCATCCCTCACCTTCTCTCCTAGTTCTTTGGTGATGCTGTCCAGCATCAACTTGTGGTGGGCAAAGACCAGGAACTTCTCCCGGCCACATTCCAGCAGGTCCATCATGTACTCCCTGATAGAAAAGAGAACCCACTGACAGATGATTTTTAATGGCCACCAAAGCAAAGGTAAAAAGCAGACTGATAATTAATTCATCCATCTTCCAACCACTTATACTGAGAAGGGTCACAGGGAACCTTGAACCAATTACAGACAGCCCAACATAGGGCACTGAGTGCACCCTGTAAGGCAGTAGTCTCCAACATTTTTTAAAATGAAAATAATCTGGGGAACTACAGAGTCATGACAGTATATTTTGTAATCCGGGGGTCCTATGATAGATTTTGCTAATACATAGGGGGCTCTTGAGGGTGTTGCAATGGAGTACAAATATCTTGAAGATAGACCTGTCGATCTTAATTGACCGATTGGCCAGCACTGCTGTAAGGGATGACAGTCCCTCCATGAGTTCACCCTGGAAGGGATTCCAGTCCATCACACACAACCACATATTATGAGAAACTTAGAAAGACAGATTGCAAGAGGATACTGGACTACCTGAAGGAAACACAAAGAACTTTACACATACAACAATGGAATTTGAACCTCCAACCCTGGAGTTCGCTACCCACTGAGCTGCCATGTAACTGCTACTAAATCAGTCATTCTTAAATCCACAGCTGCAGGTTCTACTCCAGTCCATCAGGTAATCTGGAACAGAACTCACATGACAGCTTGAGTCTTAGCCTCCGCAGTGTGGCTGTAGTAAACGAGAAGAGCTTCTTTTTCCTGACGTTTCTGCAGACAAGAGAATACCATGTACACAGGGACCCTGATACAGCCTACAAACAGACACATCTTGTTAACCAATCATAGGTCAGGTCAAGTTAGGTAGGGGAGCATGTGAGGATGCAGTGTGTGGCCGCACCCACCACTAGGGTTGCAACGATTAGAAATTTTGGTGATACGATTATAGTCTGAGAAATAATCATGGTTTCACGATTATCATGGTTATTTTACGTGAACTGATTTCACAACTGTATTAACATATATAAATCACACAAACACATTCTATAAAGGTTTTGAACTTCAGAAGCTATTTATTGCTACTTTTCAGAGATACTGCATAGTTCGAAAAATGAATTTATAAAATAAAATAAGTCTGTGTAACCATCTGTAAGGCTGAAAAAATCTGTAAGCTGCACAGAAAGAGGTTATTGCTGCCTTCTGAATACACCACAGTCAAAAAAGTTAAAGTAAAACAATTGAAGTAATCTCTGGGCAAACAGATGATATTTAAAGCTGTATCTTAACACACTCATGGAACAGAGAATTTATATTTAAATTCAAGTAAACTTGCTCTGTAAACACATCCAGCTCCTTTGATGAACTATACATTTTTTATATTTTCAGTTTGTATATCTTTTTTTAGCAAGAGAAATTAACTCAGACCAACCTGATGACTTGAACATAAATTGCACTGTTTAACTTAAAAATGCAGTTAAAAATTCTGCTTTAAGATACTGCATAGTTAGAAAAATAGAATATGTAAATAAAATCAATCTCTGTACACATCTATAGGTAGCACAGCTCATTTGTTGCTGCTAAAATACTTAAATGCAGTGACAATAAAAGAAAAACAAGAAAATAATGTAAAACCTGTCTACAAAAGAGCTTTGCCAGTTCACAACATCAGTTCAAGTTGAAGTGCAAAAAAGTGAGCACATTCAAGTTTTCTGAGCTCAGCCCACAAAACCAGTGGGTCACTGTCTGTACACTAACTGTAGGGAAGGACAAGTAAAATTTCACCTTAATAAAATAAGATGCTACATTTCCTGATCTGCAAACAAACGTTTTATGGGAGCTACCATTTTACTTTTTTTCTTTCATAACCACTGCGCTATTGACTACCGAGAACAAGGACCTATGCAAACAGGCTGCATTTTAAATTCCTTTTGAGACTGCCAGAGAAGAAAGCATAATGCTTGTTATACACTCACCTAAAGGATTATTAGGAACACCTGTTCAATTTCTCATTAATACAATTATCTAATCAACCAATCACATGGCAGTTGCTTCAATGCATTTAGGGGTGTGGTCCTGGTCAAAACAATCTCCTGAACTCCAAACTGAATGTCAGAATGGGAAAGAAAGGTGATTTAAGCAATTTTGAGCGTGGTATGGTTGTTGGTGCCAGACGGGCCGGTCTGAGTATTTCACAATCTGCTCAGTTACTGGGATTTTCACGCACAACCATTTCTAGCATTTACAAAGAATGGTGTGCAAAGGGAAAAACATCCAGTATGCGGCAGTCCTGTGGGCAAAAATGCCTTGTTGATGCTAGAGGTTAGAGGAGAATGGCCCGACTGATTCAAGCTGATAGAAGAGCAACTTTGACTGAAATAACCACTCGTTACAACCGAGGTATGCAGCAAAGCATTTGTGAAGCCACAACACGCACAACCTTGAGGCGGATGGGCTACAACAGCAGAAGACCCCACCGGTCTCATCTCACCACTCATCTCCACTACAAATAGGAAAAAGAGGCTACAATTTGCACGAGCTCACCAAAATTGGACAGTTGAAGACTGGAAAAATGTTGCCTGGTCTGATGAGTCTCGATTTCTGTTGAGACATTCAAATGGTAGATTCAGAATTTGGCGTAAACAGAATGAGAACATGGATCCATCATGCCTTGTTACCACTGTGCAGGCGGGCGGTGGTGGTGTAATGGTGTGGGGGATGTTTTCTTGGCACACTTTAGGCCCCTTAGTGCCAATTGGGCATCGTTTAAATGCCACGGCCTACCTGAGCATTGTTTCTGACCATGTCCATCCGTTTATGACCACCATGTACCCATCCTCTGATGGCTACTTCCAGCAGGATAATGCAACATGTCACAAAGCTCGAATCATTTCAAATTGGTTTCTTGAACATGACAATGAGTTCACTGTACGAAAATGGCCCCCACAGTCACCAGATCTCAACCGAAATAGAGCATCTTTGGGATGTGGTGGAACGGGAGCTTTGTGCCCTAGATGTGCATCCCACAAATCTCCATCAACTGCAAGATGCTATCTTATCAATATGGGCCAACATTTCTAAAGAATGCTTTCAGCACCTTGTTGAATCAATGCCATGTAGAATTAAGGCAGTTCTGAAGGCGAAAGGGGGTCAAACACCGTATTAGTATGGTGTTCCTAATAATCCTTTAGGTGAGTGTAGACAAATAGGAAGCGAACCTCAATCAGTAGCCTACAACACTACACGGCTAAATGAACCCTCATTCACCGGATGGTTCTATTACTTTGAAATCACTTCAGTTACTAACGTAATTTGACTCAATTGTTTTGTATTAGCCTATCTTCAATTGCACGTATATGTCCGCATGATGATCTTGGAGATGCTGCAACAAGTTGGAGGTGTTGGATCCTTTGGCCGCAACTTTTTTTTCTGCAAGCTCTGCAAATGGGTGACCCATCGTCCTGGATTTCTCCTTTAGCATCTTTTGGGTATCCAAAATATTCCCATACAGGAGACTTCAAGCGCTTCCTAGGTGGATATAGAGTAGTCCCGTTGTTGGTTGTCTCTCGTTCTTCTGTCATGATCCGCTTGGGGTATTTTGTGTGTGCTTCGCTTTGTATAGTTTTCGTCCGTGTGGGTCGCGTTATTATATGTCTTTGGTTCTGGTGGATTTTTATTTTTTATTTTTTTTGGCGGTATTGGGGAAGTCTTAACGGTGGATTAACCGCAATGTTTCACACCGTGGTTAATAGTCAAAACGGTTAATCCCTGTAACCATACCCACCACACGGCAAAACTCCTCAGGATCCCAGCTGGCGATCCCCCAGGCAGACATACAGTCCAGTCCCACCCTCCAAAGGCCATCCATCTACCGCTGCCAGGTGTTACATAGGCGTTCCCTTGGCCTGGTCCAGCCACTTGGGTCCTCAGCAGTGAGGATCCTGCAACTCAGATCACCCTCAAGAAAACACGCCACATGGCCATAGTGCAGTAACTGACACTCCCTCACAATGCAGGTAACGTGCCTCATTCGGGACTCCTCTAGCAACCGAACATTCGACATAAAACTTAAATCAGCCGTACCCAAGGATTCTCCGAAGAGACACTACTGAAATCATCTCAGCTCACTGGGTAGCGTCCATGTCTCACAGCCATACAGCAAGACAGGGAGCACCAGGACCAGACTTGGACCATCGTCCTCCTGCAAAGATGTCGGGAGCGCAGCACACCCATTTCCAGCGACCTCATGACCCCCCATTCTATTCCAATCCATCTGCTGACTTCATAGGGAGCGTCACCAGAGATATGAATGTTGCTGCCGAGGTAGGTAAATCTCAACAAGATCAACATTCTCCCTGCAGACAGACACACATTATTAATGGCTGTACCTAAGAAGTCATTAAATGCCCAGATCTTTGTCTTTATCCAGGAAACCCGCAATCCCAGACACTGACTCCTCGCTCAGTCTCTTAAGAGCCTCGATCAGAGCCTCCATTGACTCTGCTCACCGCATTGTCGGCAAAGTCCAGATCAGTAAATCTTTGTTCACGAACGGACACCCTACAGCTACTGAACCCCATGACCCTGCCCAATACCCAGTCCATACAAGAACTGAACAGAGAAGGAGCAAGGACACACCCCTGGCAAACCCCAGAATCAACTGCGAAGAACACAGATGTTCTCCCTTCTCTCTGCACAGCACTCATAGTACCAGTGTACAGGCTGGCCATGACATCCAGCAACTTCGGGTGGATGCCGCAAAGTCTCAGGATGTCCCACAGGGCAACTCGATCAACAGAGTCCAACGTTTTACGAAAATCGACAAAGGCTGCAAAGAACCTCTGCTGATATTCGTGCTTGCGCTTCATATTTGCACTTGCGAACCCTCAGTGCAAGGATACGGTTGATGGTAGCCTTCTTAGGTGTAACACCAGACTGCTCCAGTCGCTGACAGGTGTAGGATCACACATGCACATATCACAGGGCCTAAATTCCAGGTGGCCTGAGACAAGGCCGAGCCTGGTACAAGAGGCACCAAAGGGGGTTACACACATAAACACACACACACAGATAACAAGGGAGCCCAGCACTCCAACTTTTATTGCCCAAAGATTTAGGGACCTACAGACAAGCAGAGTGGACCTAATGGACAGGGGTCCCTCGACTTGGCACACAACCCCCTTCCCATATATTCTGCCTTACATATCATTCACCCAACAGACAAACACCCTAAAGGAAGTTTCATTTAAGTTTGGCTTTTGTATATCGTGTATATTGATTTACTTACGACTACTAGTCTCAATATACAGATAGGTTATGTTTGTATGTGTCCTTAGACAATCTTAGTGTTTTGTGTGCCACCCTTATAACCATGTTCACGGAGTATCACCTATTTTACCCCTTTGCACATGAACCCATATAAATTTAAATAAATAGATAGGTATAGCTACCATTGTATATATGTTCTCATGGTATACCAGAAGAATCTGGAAAGTGAGTGTAACCAATGTGTCCTATCTTTTAGAGAGTCTTCTTTGTTAACAATCCCCCTTCTCTTCCAACATTCCTTTGTGGTCCTTATCTGATCTTGGTGGACCGTTACCAAGTTTCTGTGTTCTAACATACTATATTAAAAAGAACTGAATTAAGGTGTACATTATCCATTTTGGAGAAGATCAATTAGAATAAGCCACACCAACCAAGATATGTTGTGTCCAGATGTGCAACTTATATTGATATTACCACAAACTAATGGCCACGCCTATCTATGGATAAGATGTGCTGTTTGTAATATGAATATTTGATGTAATGTCTGCACAAAGTGTAACATCTGTTGAAGTGCAACCCAAAACACCTGTATCCTATACTGATGTGAATCAGTCACATAGATAAAATAATTCATTGTTTAATCAATTAATACAGACGGTATGGCGTATGTACCTGTGAAGCTGGTATGGCATGTTTGGTGTCAAACTGATTGGTAATCACCCCTGATTCCAAATCTGGTCAGTGATTACCATAAAAGTAGATGTATCAAAAGTTATAACAGCTTAATGAAAATCATCAGTAAAGGGAGAATCAGTCGGGCCATAAATCCCAAAAGGACTGATACAGACCCCCTTCCGAAAGCCCGCCAAATGGATGGCCAGCCATTGGGCCAGGATTTGAATTCCTGGTCATCCCTATTCATGAACTTTAGACCATAAAAACCTGGACCTCAGAACAAAGGGGCGCAGAGAATAACCGCCAGCCCGAAGGAGAACATCAGCCGGGGCAAACAGATCATCAAGCGCAGAAAAGACCATCAGCCCGGGAGACGAGAAGCCCACAAGAAACCCTCCGGTGAAGGCCCAGCTGAACAGAGAACAGCACCCAAGACAAAGCTTCACCAGGAGAGAGAATCCAGAGGGGCTCCACTCCACTGCTCCAAACGCCGCACCTTCCTGAGTGCCATCAACTCAGCAGCTCTGCCAACAACTGCCAAGACCCCCCCCCCACTCTTCAACCAAGTAAGCCAACTTCCTTTCATTCTAACAACTTAAGCTGTTCTGTTAACCTGCTATAAGACTTTAGGGTCGTGTTCCACAAACTGTGCTTGCTTTGCAGAACAGTATTTCCCATTTAAGGTTACTCATTTAAATCCGGTCATTGCATTTTCATAATTACATCGTTTGTTTTATTCTGTTATTTCGTGTTTGTTGTTTGTGTTAGGTGTAATGTCTGTCTTATGTTAGTTGTAGTGTTAGCTAGGAATAAATGCATGTCTTTTACACAACTTCAGCCTCCGTCATTGAGTACTCACACTAAGTTCCTGCCTCTGTGCGATCTTGCTACACGCTCTGAACCTCAAACTCGCCTGAAACATCGCGAGACTCTCTCTCATCAGCCGTGAGGGGAGCTTCACAACTAATCGTTTACATGACCTGGTGATGCAGCTCGCTGGACGAGCCTTCTAACCCAGGTTACTAAGCGATACGGGTAATTAGTGAATCCCATTTAAGTCTCACATTAACAGGCTCACAGGGATACCGCAATTGAGTTTGGAGGAGCCGACCATTCAGCATAACGATTGGTTAATAATCAGCATTAAATAATAATTAATTAAACTTTAATTAATTTCAAACATATTGGTGGAGATATTAAAAATTACCTGAGCTAATAATTCCTACACAGGCAAGCAAGTGACCACGGATCCTGTTAAGGATGACCCTAGCAAGGACCTTACATGGCACTGAAAAGTGGAGCAGACAATCAACTCTAACCACCCCTCCACACTGAAGAACCATTCTACCATAAATGCATTAATAATCTTAACATTTTACAATATAACGAATCCCACGAACTTACTTAGCTGATGATAGTCTTCCAGACCAAAGCTCCATATTTTTGTTTCAGGGTCTGTCATAGTTACAGAAAACTGGACTGAAAAATACATTTTCACATAGGCCCCAACAACGTAATACTCTACAAACACTGTGGGCAAGAAATGTTTTCAAATAAACAGGTTTAACAACTGCAGCCACACCCACCGTAATTTCTAGATGGGATGCTTTTAAACAGCTCGATGAGCTTGGGGCTGTAGCCGATCTCCACCCTGAAGCGATAGCCACCGTGCAGCACGCATTTCCCCCTAACCAGGGACCCGGTGTTACGACCCGGTGTTCTGACCGGTCCAGCTTCCGCGGTCCCGTCGTTACGGCATGGTTCGGCTCTGGTGTGTGTCATCTGGGAATTGGCGTCTCTGCTTAAAAACCCCTCTCCCTGCAGCGATGGACGGTCAGTCACGTTCACCTAAGTTGAAGCAAGGCAGGATATGCTTAATTATATTAAATAAATACATAAAATAAACAGGACACTGCACCGTGCATAACTAAAAATAAAGCTCGTTTACAGCCATACGTATTTATACCCGGACCCAGAGCGGGTGCTTTTTCCCGGACTTCGTAGGGACCCTTCCTGTGTCCGCATCACATCTCGACTTGGGGGATCAGTGGCCTGTACTACGAAGCGGGGTTACTGGTTTAACGGGGTAACTTGTCAGATTTAAGGTAGTCTGGGCAAAATGTAAATGAACGAATATGAGGTCCATTTAAACGGTGCTACCTTAAATCCGACAAGTTACCCCGATAAGCCAGTAACCCCGCTTCGTAGTACAGAGTCCAGTGTTGGACAGTTGTAGGGATTAATGGTTGATTGTAGTGCTGAACTGTTTTAAGTAAATGACTAACCCCCGAGGATGTTACAGTGGACGCCCTGCGCTGAGGACGGGCCAACGACCTATCACGGCCAAGCCGCTGGGCTCCTTGTCTCTCAGGGGTGAGGGTAAAATGCGGACTGTTTACAAACAATGGACTCCGTGTTTATAAACAGACGTGTCGCAAATGACGCACGCCGCGTAGACAGACCACGTGTCATAGAAAGAAACCCATACGACGTTAACTAATCACGGGGTGCGTTCGAGGTGTGTCTATGGAAGGCCATTTGGGGCATAACGTCTACTTTGACGTCCGTGTTAACACGGCATATTTTGACGTGTTAACACGCAAACAAATAACGTCTTAACAGGTACATTATGAACGTCTTAACACGGCCAATTTGAACGTCTTAAGACGTTTAAAAATTGGGTGCTACCACTTTATCGGTTTTTGAGGGGAAGCCTGACGTCAGGTAGCTGATTGACTGTTACTGCCCAATCAGTTCCATGTTTTTCAAGTGCGCAATCGCAGGCGTTTAAATAGCGGATCCTGCAACAAAACTAATGTATCACTACTACAGTTCTTTTTTTAAATTAGATTTGTTTATAATAAGTGGAAAAAATAAACAATGCAATCACAGAATAATTATTTTGCATTTTAAAATAGTTTAATACTGCAGCACAGGAAATTGAAAAGGGGGCGTAAGTCTGCTTTAATTAGAAAAAGAGGGGAGCCGACTTGTTTGCAAACAAAGAATTAATACAGAAAGTGGAAAATTACTGAAATGGGAGGCAACCTCTGAAACATAGTATAAAAGTGTGCTTAGCGGAAGAAAACTTTGAACTTGCCTCGAACTCGCCTGCTTGAGCTGTGAGCTGAGAGGTTGGTTCCCAGATCGATCTGTACCATGGCATTAATAAAATATCATTTATTGTTTGTACCACGTCTCCAGAAGTGTGATCCTTTCTCATCAACGGACCCGTGGAGCAGGTGGCTCCAACAGAATACAATTTTGACTAAGAGAAAAGCAATTGTTAATATCTATAATGTAATTACGGATAGTAGTGTGACTTGATTAAATGTTAAAACGGATTGCCATACAAAAGGGCCTATTAGAGCTCATGACGAATTTTGATTGGTTTGGGTCAGCAAATAAAATGCAAGGCGGTTCATCCTTTTGGCGCCGAAACCTTTTGTCCTGCTCCTCAAGCACGCTCAAAATGAATAGGCAAGAGAGACTGCAGAATTTGGCTGCTAGATTTCAGCAGTTAGTATATCAGCAGACCTCTAGCGAAAATCCTTCCAGTTCTGTGAGTCTCATCGACAGGCAAGTGAAAATTAGACTTCTCAGGGGGCACGTGGAAAAAAAATTAATTAGACGTAAAAGGAATACATGTATGCGGAATATACGTGTTGTGTTTTATATAAATTTTGCACTTTTTAAAATACCAACATCGCCCTGTGCTTAGCAGACATCAGACAGAAATATTTAATTGTATGTTTTAAAACAGAAAAAAAAAGATGCACATGAAATGTACATGATGGCGTAAACACCAGTGTTAAAACCGCTAACACCAGTTAGGCACGTTAAATCCAGGGGGGAAACCGTCAGTAGATCGAACAAAAATCAAACGGTCACTTAAGTACAAAACTCAATTAGACCGCCTTTCAACGCGGATAGCCTGAAACCCTTTGTTTTCTCCCGACGGGATCCTCGCTGTGCGCGGGCTTTAGCTAAGGAGTGGTTTTATGATAATGCCTGAGAAAAAAAACACAATACAAGGTCATTAACATATTCAATTATGTCTATATAATGAGTGAGAGGGGAATAAAAGCAGAAAAGAGGACATTCTGAGTTGCTACTTACCTGAAATTAATTATTTGAGCTTTACCTAAGGTTAGGATCCATTAAATGTGGAGCCAATTTCTAGCCCAGGAGATTCATGTCCATGACCAGCCCACTTTTTTTCAGGAAAGTGTAAACTGGATAAATGAGGCAATATGTCACTTATTATTCAATGGTTGTATTTGATTTTTTAAAATATGAAGAAATGCAATTCAAATGAATAAATGAAATAATATCAAAATTAATTTCGCAGTTCTTCACATGTGAGGCATGTTGCACTACTATACAATTTTTTTACCTGTAAATGGCTTAACAATAACATATCTATAACAGTAGTCATCTATAACGGTAACAGCTGCCTGAGTAGTGTACTGGTCTCTGCAACTTTTATTACTGTCTCATTATCTATCAACATGAGGATTTCCTTCTCTGTGCACAAAGGCCTCCAAGTGCTCCTGAGTCAGTGAGCTTCGTAACCTGTTATTTTATTTCCGACTGGCCCAAAAGTCAAGCGGCCCACCGGGAAATCTCCCAAATAAATTGAGAATTTAAAAACGCTAATACAATAATTATCATTCAGAACATTCATTGAAAAGCCTCTATCAGGCACCATGTGAAAACTCACTATACTGTCTATATTTCACATTTGCTAACATAAGTTATTCTGCCGATCTGTTGTGCTTGTTTTTCATAAAGACTTAGGATGTTTAGGAGAGGTCAGGAGCTCAGGAGGACTGTACGAGTCAGACAGCGGCTAACCACAATACGACTGGCTATTCTGCCAAATAGCAGAGACACTATATTTATACCAAGGGGTAAGTTGGTAGAGCAGGCTAAGATAGGGGCAAAGATTGCTTATAACTCCTGCTGATTTAACCTTTATATAGAGATGCTTAACCAAGACAAATGAAATCAACTGGGATTTAAGATAATTCTCTAACAATCTAGGGTAGCCGGTTTAATAATAGTAAGAGTAACCAAATGGTGTGGCTTTCAGTAACTGAGTTGTTTTATTTGTTAAATTATGGCAAGGAAACCCTATCATCCAATTACATTTTGTGGTTTTCATTTTTCCACAACAGCAGGGTCATCAGTAAAGAAAATTGTGGTGCCACTCTCCATGCCAGAGAGTGCATTCATTGAAAAAATAAGAGAAGAATTCCCTAGTTTACAGGGTGACTTCTGCCTTTGCAGAGTTGACAGATGGAGGAGAATCCACCAACTGGATCTCTCCTCTATCTGTCCCTCTTCTATAAAAGCATGTCCTGTGCTGAGAAGATCAGCTGTGTACATCAGACCAAAGGTATGTTACTGTCAATTGAATCAACTTCCAATGCCTTTCAAATTTCACATAGGCCATAACGATAAAATTTGTGGGGGAAAAAGTAAATTCGACATACACAAAGGTTAATTGCAATATTTCTTTGAATTACCTTTATTGCAGTGGTATGAATAAGAACTTAAAAATATATTATTGATTCATTGTCAATTTCATAGGACAATGGGGAAGAGGAGTTCAGAAATGTGCATGACAGGGATATGTTGGAGGAACAAAACAGTTCTGAGGAAGAGGAAGAACAAAACCTGTTTGAGGAGGAGGAGGAGGTATAAGATGGGTCTTTCATTGGTATCCTTATATCAAAAAGGCTGTCAGTAAACTCTTAGGCAGTTTATTACTAATTTTTATTTTTTACCTATATAACCATTTATTTCTTTATTCATTAATTTGTTTGTTATCATGTATTAGCAAATAATTTATATTACTACTGTACTGTATTGTCTGTGTGTCATATTCTAGTTAGGAATCTATTTAGATCCTCCTTTTGTGAATGGCTGTAGTACTTTAAGAATGGCTTCTGTAATTTCAGGACACACTTCCAGAGCAAGCTATTGAACAAGCCGGCTTGCCGGAATGGCATGCCCTTCGCAGCCAGCAGGATGAAGAATATCAACGTTCACTTTCAATAGATAGAGAAAGGGTAAGAAAATGCAGACATTTTCATATGGGCAAGTCCTTCTACATAAGCAATATCATTTCTCTTTTAAATTCTCTTTCAAGCTCGTTCTTCTGTTCAATTGAATGTCACTTAAAATAAAGTTTCATATGACATCAGGAGAGAAGACGAAGGCAGGTCCTGGAGCGGGAGCTGAGAAGAGTACAGGTAAGTCATTTATAGTGTGTAAAATATACACTCTACATTGACATTTATCACAAAAGATACAGTATATTATGTTTTGTAGGTCATAAATACCAGAAAAGAAAAAATCAATCGCATACCAGAGGCTGAAAATGGGATGACCATTCAATTTAAATTTCCTGATGGTGCCTTAAAAAGGAGACGCTTTCTATCTTGTCAACCATTCCAAGTAAATTTCGCTAACCCCACTTATTCTTCTACTCAGTGTTTAGAGCAAGTTAGATAATAGAAATAAATAAATTGATGTACATTTCCCTTTACAGGATCTAGTTGCCTTTGCAGGCTGTGATGAAATGGCCAGTGAAATATTTTCACTTCAGATGGCCATGTCACCGACCTCACTTCTAAGCACCAAGGAAGGTTCCATAGCAGACAATGGCATTACTGCACCATGTACCTTGTACATTTTGTGGATGTCAGGGGATGAAGTGGAGGTGAGAGCCTTTAGTGTTTGTTAGCACTGTTTTATGAGGGGATCAATGATGAAGTGATATGGCAGAAATGTGCATTTTGACCCAAGAAACAAATGTTCCTTGAGAAACGCTTTAAACCACTGGAAAATTAACTTGCATAAGTCCTAAAAGTGCTTTATGTTTGGCTAGGCTATGTGCATACTAATTTTATTTATGAATTCATTTTAGGATATAACATCAAACTCCTCCACAGCTCAGAATCAAATGCCAGCTGCTCCACCTACTGCAGTCTCCACCTTTCCCCCTGCTCCGTCTCCACCAAACAGTGTCTCCACCTTCTCGCCTGCTCCGTCTCCTCCCATCACAATCCCCACTGTTCACCCTCCTTCCTCTCCGAGACACAGTCCCGTATATATTTCCTCCACTGCCTCAAGCCTCAAACCCTGAAGAGTACGTACCTGTACATATTTTTGAATAGACCATTGTTATATTGGGGCAAATGTTTTACTGTACAAATACTAAAATACTACTTTAGTATAGTCAGTAAACAAATTATGGTCTACATTAAAATGTGTAGTAAACTGACATTGCAGACATGAATTTTGTGTTTGTGCATGCCAAATAAAGAAACACTGCTCTCTAATCTCCCTCTCTTAATACAGGCCTTTTGACATTGCTGCAAGACTTAAGACTCTGAAGTCAAGGGTCCATCATCTCACTCCACCAGCCAATCAGATAAATGTTCTTCGTAATGAAGAATTTGATTGTGCTTTGAGAGCCTTCAGACGACCAGCCTTTGATCCAGAGTCAAAATTAGACATCATTTTTATTGATGAAGATGGTCAGGGAGAAGGGGCCATATATGAAGGTGGACCTACCAAGGAGTTTTGCAGACTTCTAATGAGACAGCTCCAAGGACACCAGATATTTGAAGGGCCCCTAGAAGCACGTAACCTGGCCCTTGACAGTGTTGGTATGTTTGTATACAAACATAGGAGTGAATCCCAGAATCACACACATCAAGATCTAATGTCCATGCTGAGTTGCTTTATGATATGAACATTAAGTGAATAGCTTGACCTGAATCTGCATGATTTACTGCAGTGTACTGCTTCCTCATGTCTGGCTGAATAGACAACAGAAATCCGCAAGTGTACATGTGTTCCTAATAAAGAGCTCAGAGATCATGTTTTAACATTATTATGCTTAATTACCCAATGTCTCTTTTTGTTTGTAGCCCTTCACAACAACACCTACAGAATTGTAGGGCAAATGTTAGCTGTTTGCCTGATCCAGGGGGGAGTGTCCCCTCACTTTTTTTCACAAAGGCTTGTCAACCAACTCCTAAGTCTTCCATCTGCCCCAGCAACCATTGAAGAAGTGGTAGACCATGGTCTAAGGACTAAACTGGAGAAGGCAAGTTTCATGACACACTGCAAACATGTACTTACCTTTCATGGTCTTTTGTTTACTTACCTTTTGTAAATAATAAAATGTCCAAAAGTCTTTGTCATGAAACAGTGGTTCAATGAAGTACATTTACCTTTACCTCGTTTGCTAACTACAAAGCACCTAATGTTATTAACTCATTAAGTTACATTTACTCATAATCACAGGAAAGTCCTGTAAATCATTTTAAAGTATTTGATATAGTTTGAGATATTACATCAGACAAAAAAGTAATGTTTTTACTCATTATTTTGCGTTTAGTTTGCCAGGTGTTTCTGTTTGTATAATTTCAGATAAGCAGTGCAGAGACGCTTGAGGATGCCAGACAGGCTGTTAATGAAGCAGCGGATGAGTTGGCTCTGATGGGAGCTCTGAGGCACCTTCAGTCTTTGGATGACAGTAAGCAGCTGATGGAGGCTGTGCTCCATTTTTACTGTGAGGGGCGAATACAAGCAGCCATCCAACAGTAAGTCTGTATTTCAAGCAGAAAACTTGCCCTTATTTGAAACTACCTACACTTCTCGTACTTGGTTGCACTTTTGTTACCCATTGTCCTGAATTTTAACAGCATGTTCCGAAGTACATACCGTATGTAGTATTAGTAATACTACAGTTACAATTAACTTTTTTTCTGGTGTCAGACTCAGAGAAGGACTGAGTACGCTTGGGGTCCTGGAGGAAATCACCTTACACCCTCAAGCTTTTGAGAAAATCTTCCTCCAGGACACATCATCCCTGAAGGCCAGTGATCTTGTGGGGCTTTTTCAAGCCAGATGTAGGTCATTGCCAGGATCTAATCGGAGGAGGTTGGAAGCCAGGACCATTGCCTTTTGGAAGGATTGGCTCCTGGATATAGAAGGTAAGTCTCCCTGTGCCATGTTTAAAAATATCAGTATACTTTATTAATTAAATGGAACAGCCCTTTTGGTTTTCTTTCATACCTTTTTTTCTATTTCTTTTCAGGGGGACTTGCCCATCCAATCACGCTGGAACATGTGTTAATTTTTGCAACAGGCCTCAGACGACTCCCGGCAATGGGTTTTGAGGTGCAGCCAGAGTTAGCATTTTTGCATGCAGAGGATGGACTGGCCAGGTTCCCAAAGGCAAACACATGTTCTCTGGTGCTCTACCTGCCAGTGGGCCAAACATACAATGAATTTAAAAATAACATGGATCTTGCAGTAGGCTGTGCTCATCAATTTGGGGAGGGATGAGTTTTCGAATTTAAGCACTAAGGGAGCTAAATTCAGAATTTAGGAAGGTGTTTTAGAAGTTTTTGGAGTTGGGTTTATTAAATGTTCTTAATTGTTGAAAATGCTTTTACAGAATCACCAGACAAGCAGTTGTATTTGGCCTTTTCTGTTTATTAAACTTTCATTTTAAAAAACACATTGGCACTGTCATAAGATCCCAGATGTTTATGTGTGTGGTACTTGAGAGAGGAAGTTGAGAACCTGTTCAAAAATATCAGTGCCCAACCTGTCCGTAGCTCCACCAAAAGGATTTATGTGTTGCCTGAGGTGTTGCAACTGTTCATCAGTGGGTGTACACTGGCTGTAGGGAACCTGGACTTTTTGAGGCCATTCAAAATCAGGTGCTCTAGCCTCCTGGTCAGCTGCCGCAGCCACTCCCAAACCTCCTGGTGCTGCTGTTTCATGGTCCTGTGCTGCAATCACTACCCGATCTTCCCCTGAAACCGGCTGCTCATCCACTCCAAATACACCTTGGACACCAGTGTGATGCACCTGCTGTGACAGGCAACCTTGCACAAAAATCTGATTTGGTGACATGTATCTGGCAGTTCTCATTCGGTGGTGGTTCCATTGATTTGCAAACAAGTTGAGGTCACGATTTATCCGAGGCAGGTATACAAAGTGAAGAGCCCAGAGGTGCATTTCGCTACTACAGTTCATTATACCTTCATTCTCCAGATATGTGAACAATGAATGGTAGATAGGCCTGTCGCGATAGTCGATAAATCGATTAATCGCACGATAAAAAAAAATGCCCTCGATAATTTTTCCAGCCGCGATAATTTCATTTGCATACTTGTTTGTTATCCGCGACTGAATGACAACTCTCGTTTCCTTAGCGTAGGACAGCGGTTCCCAAACTAGGGTAGGCGTACCCCCTGGGGTACGCAAGAGGCTGTAGGGGGTACGCGAGCGGGGGGAATCACGAATTCGAACAACGAGACAGTCAGTAATTCTCACAACAGCGGAGTCGCTGTCCTCCAAAAAAGCCGTAAAACACAAAATACAGTCGTGTTTATGTCATATGTTTTTGTGCTTATTAAATTTAAGTGTTTCCAAAGATTAATCCCACAACAGTAATAAAATAAATGTCTTTAACATAAATACTAAAGAATAGATCGCTTTAATCGCTATTACAGTTGGGTATGGGCACGCGGTCTTATTTAGAAAACATACAAAAAGAGACGCATATAATGTTTAATCATTCGTTAATTAGTATTTGTCCGGTCCAGGAGGTTAATTTTGGGGATCGTTAAAGTGATAGATCACCTATCTTGATTAAGCCTGATTCGGTTCGTTATATATATTATTAAAAAGTAAATATTAAGTAAGAATGAGAATATGAACAACCATGGGAATTATTTTTACAGTGAAAACAATTGATATTAATTATATTGTATGTCCTTGAGTAATCGATAAAATCAGTATATGCAAGACATCAATCTGTAATAGTGGAAAATATGTCCAGTTGATATGTCCAGTATGATCTAGGTCTGTGTGGTCAGACACTGTGCAATAAACAGAATTTTTAGGAACATGGCAAATGTTCACATTGCAGCATGGAAGTAGGTTCACTGTCACAACGCTGACCGGGGAAGCAGAGGCGAGGAGACATATAGGATCGATCAGGGAAATGCGGGGTTTAATGAGCAAAAGGAACACACACTAGCGGTAAAGCAGAATTACAATACAATGACAGGACTGGAGAAACAAACGGAAACACGGACTAAATACAATGGACTAATGACAAGTTTGACAACAATCAGGAACAGCTGGTAAACACGGGGAATCCACACAGGGTTAACGAGGGGGCGTGGCACACGGAAAGAGCGGACGATCGAGGCATGACACTCACTGGAGTGCTTTGTCACAGATAACTTAATTTTCTTTAACAAAGTGCCTAACTGCACATTAAATAAAGTCCTGCATATTTTTCTATTCTGAAATTCTGCCATGGCATGCACCAGTATGATGCTGGTGCAACTTTCCCAGGACCCTAGTCAAAAATATCTGCCACTCTGGTCGCGGAAAACAAGCGCTAATGGAAATATATGAAAAACATGGGAGCGGTAGATTTTTTGAAATTTGACGGGAATGGGACGGTATGGGAATGACATCCCACGGGACTGAATGGGATGGGAATGGGTTTTGAAAATTTGGTTGAGCCTATTGTTTAATATTTTTTGAAGTGCAATTTTGTTTACTGTACATCCATTTTATTTATTGTTTTTGGTATTTATTCAAGTGCATTTTTTGTTAACAGAGACTGAGAGTCCATTGCTTTTATTGTTTTTGGTTGTTTTGTTCATTGTTATTGTGGATATTTAAAATGTTTTTCATTTTCAGTGTTAAATAGTCTAAAAATAAACGTTTTTGAATTTTGAAAGGCGTATGTACATTATTATGCCATTATCATTATTCTAGATGAAAATGGTCTCAGATCGACAATATTATCGTTTATCGCGATAATTTCTTGGACAATTTATCGTCCAGCAAAATTTGTTATCGTGACAGGCCTACCCCGGTCGCCGCGGGTCCGCTCCCGGGTGGGGGGGGGGCTCTTTGTATGGGCCCCCCTTGGATCATCCTGCAGTGTTGGGGGGGAGGCGTGCCGGGTCACTGCGGTGGGCGGCGGCCCGTCCTCCCGGGGGACGGGCTGGGGGGGCTGGGGCTCCCCCGGTGTGTGGGGGGCCGTCCGCCGGGGGGTGGGGGGGTGGTCCCGGTGGGTGGGGCCCTTCGGCCCTGGACCCGCCTGCCCCGGTGGGGGGGTTGCGGGTGGGGCTGGGGGGCTCGCCGCCCGTCCTCCCTCTGCGGGCCTCCCTGTGCGGGGGTTGGCGCCCCCTTAGTCCCTCGCGGGCTCCCTCTCGGGTTGGGTGGGTGGTTGTCTCTGGGATGCGTGGCTGTGGGCCCTTGTGCTGGGGGGGCGGTAGGGTGGCCTCGGTTGCCTGGTTCTCCTGCCTTCGCCTTGGGCCTGGGGGGGGGGGGGGTGCTGCCGCCTCCCCTGACGGCATTAAATGCCAGCACATCCAATGACAAATCAGGTCACACCTACACTTGCACATGCATACAAGACTGGTTGAGCGATCAATATCATTATTATTATTACTTTTTAGGGTATGTTATAGATTTAGGAATTGAAATATACATATATAACGGTACGATTACGTGTGTGTATGCTACATATATATAATACTGATTTGTATTAATTATTATTAGTATCACTGATGTTGTTATAATTCTTGTTGTTTGATGAGTGTTATGTTTCTTATGGTTGTTTGTATTCTGTATTCCCCTATACTTCATTTTTTTTTCCATCCCGCCTACATTATTAGTGTTATTATTTCTGTATACCTTTTTTTTTTTTTTCTCTCTCCCCCTCTCCCCATGGTGATTGATGTCTATTATTGTTACGCTTGTTGTTTCTGTACCCCCCCTGTTTTTCTCCTTTTCCACGGTACTGGTGAGTTCGGAGCGGCCACAATCTTTGCTCTTGAATGTAATGTAAAATAAAGTTGTCCTCTGAAGAGGGGGGGTGGTGGTGGGCAATAAAAAAAAAATAAATTAAATGGGAAATACTGTTCTGCAAAGCAAGCACAGTTTGTGGAAACACGACCCTAAAGTCTTATAGCAGGTTAACAGAACAGCTTAAGTTGTTAGAATGAAAGGAAGTTGGTTTACTTGGTTGAAGAGTGGGGGGGGGGGGGGCGGTCTTGGCAGTTGATGGCAGAGCTGCTGAGCCGATGGCACTCAGGAAGGCGCAGCGTTTGAAGCAGTGGAGTGGAGTCCCTTTAGATTCTCTCTCGTGGTGAAGCTTTGTCTTGGGTGCTGTTCTCTGTTCAGCTGGGCCTTCACTGGAGGATTTCTTGTGGGCTTCTCGTCTCACGGGCTGATGGTCTTTTCTGTACTGTTGCTGGGTGTTCTCTACGCTTGATGATCTGTTTGCCCCGGCTGATGTTCTCCTTCGGGCGGATGGTTTTTATGGTCTAAAGTTCATGAATGGGGATGACCAGGAATTCGACTCCTGGCCCAATGGCTGGCCATCCATTTGGCTGGCTTTCGGAAGGGGGTCTGTATCAGTCCTTTTGGGATTTATGGCCCGACTGATTCTCCCTTTACTGATGATTTTCATTAAGCTGTTATAACTTTTGATACATCCACTTTTATGGTAATCACTGACCAGATTTGGAATCAGGGGTGATTAACAATCAGTTTGACACCAAACATGCCATACCAGCTTCATAGGTACATACCTCATACCATCTGTATTAACCCCTTGGGACCGGCGATCCCGCCGGCGGGATCTGACAGAAATTTCGCAAAACCGTTTAAATAACTCCGCGAGTTTTTGTCATATACACATTTTAAAAATACTCTCAGAAACCTTGGACGGTCTACTTTTCAAATATATGTAGGTAGAAACTAAATATATTTTTACAGCTTCGTGATACGAATTGAAAGAACAAGAGTGACTGACTTAAGCGTCTGCGTCTCGAAGCGGCTCTGATCGCCCACCCACTTGCAAATCGCGCTATTCGCATGATAATAACATGATAATCCGACAGTTAGTATTGGGTAAAGAAATATGTGAATACGCCCATTGTGACCGAAATAAACAAGAGCACATGTCTGGGTAGTGTTTACACTGATCGGCTACAATATAGCACACGGATACGTCTCTGCCGCTGAAGCTTTGCGCCAGTGTTGCCACTTTCAGCAGCGAAGCTCATACCTGTGTTCATAGCTCAGTGGGCTAAGCCTGTGTGCCTGCAATCACGTGGTCGCCGATTCAAACGCAGCGTATTTAGAACGTGAATAGCGATCTTACGCTGAGAGCGGTCCTAAACGCTCCCGACGCAAGTAAAACCAAGAAAGGTGACACGTTTTGTTTTTTTGCCTATTTAACCTAATTTTAAAAACTTTAATACTTCTGACAATGGAAGTTTTGAAAAGAAGACAGATAACGGATTTAGTCAGTGTTTTTTTCAGGATTCTACATAATGATTTCAGCGAGATATAAACTGAAATACACGAGAAAGATACGCAGTCGATGATGCCCTCGTCCCCAGAGCGTCAATAATAGTCACTGCATCATATTTATCGCTTTCTATATTTATATAGTCACAGTTTTTCATTTTTCATTCCATCTATCAATAAACTGTGAAAGGGATTTTATTGTTGCTACTTTTCTTGCGTTTCAAACTGCCTTTCCAAAGTGATGGGTGTGGGGTGCAGTGACATTCCAGACTGATGGGCCATTGACAGTATGCAAACTACTACAGGTGTGAGGACACCTATCTCATCAATATTCATTGTGAAGACCACTGACTTTGAGAAAAAGAGTGTCACTCCAAAGTTCTAACACTTTAGTAATCAAACCATATAAAATTTCTGAATGTCACTTTCACCTATGTGTAGCCAACCCCTGTGTCTATAAGCTTCAGAGCTCAAAAGTCTTACCTAGAAATGTCTATAATGTGATTTTTTACAATTTCTCAGCATGTCTGAAAATAGGTTTTTGAAAAGTATATGTTTAAAGTTGATTTTAACAAAAAATAGAATAATAACATTCTAAGAGGTCTCAGATTATTGGTGCTGAGTTTGTGCTGAATAAAAGCAAATGTATCACTTTGGGATAAATGTTTTTTAGATAGGTGAAATATTTTAAAATGTGAAGGCATGTCAGACTACCTCGAAAGTGGAAAAAAGGCCTCAGGGCCCAGGGGGTTAATTGATTAAACAATTAATTATTTTATCTATGTGACTGATTCACATCAGTATAGAATACAGGTGTTTTGGGTTGCACCTCAACAGATGTTACACTTTGTGCAGATATTACATCAAATATTCATATTACAAACAGCACATCTTATTCATAGATAGGCGTGGCCGTTAGTTTGTGGTAATATCAAAATAAGTTGCACATCTGGAAACAACATATTTTGTTTGGTGTGGCTTATGCCAATTCATCTTCTCCAGAATGGATAAGATACACCTTAATTCAGTTCTTTTAACATAGCATGTTAGAACAAAGAAACTTGGTGATGGTCCACCAAGATCAGATAAGGACCACCAAGGAATGTTGGAAGAGAAGGGGGGGGTTTAACAAAGAAGACTCTCTAAAAGTTAGGACACATTGGTTACACTCACTTTCCAGATTCTTCTGGTATACCATGAGAACATACACTCACCTAAAGGATTATTAGGAACACCATACTAATATGGTGTTTGACCCCCTTTCGCCTTCAGAACTGCCTTAATTCTACGTGCCATTGATTCAACAAGGTGCTGAAAGCATTCTTTAGAAATGTTGGCCCATATTAATAGGATAGCATCTTGCAGTTGATGGAGATTTGTGGGATGCACATCCAGGGCACGAAGCTCCCGTTCCACCACATCCCAAAGATGCTCTATTGGGTTGAGACCTGGTGACTGTGGGGGCCATTTTAGTAGAGGTCGACTGATATGGGTTTTTCAATAGCTGATGCCAATGACGATATTTAGGAGTCAGGGTCAGCCGATGGCCGATATATGCTGCCGATATTTTTTGGCCGAAAATTGGACGTTTTCCCCTCTATTTGCATGATAAAATATCACATTAATAATAACAAACGATACACAAAATTTCTCAACTTAGCATTTATTGAATACTGACTTGTGTAAATTTAAATATAAACTTCCATCCATCCATCCATCATCTGCCGCTTGTCCGGGGTTCGGGTCGTGAGGGTAGCAGCTTCAGTAGAGGCACCCAGACCTCCCTCTCCCCAGCTAACCCCACCAGCTCCTCGGGGGGGACACCGAGGCGTTCCCAGGCCAGCCGAGAGATATAATCCCTCCAGCGAGTCCTGGGCCTGCCCCGGGGCCTCCTCCCTGTAGGACATGCACGGAAAACCTCTCCGGGTAGCCGCCCAGGAGGCATCCGCACCAGATGTCCAAACCACCTCAACTGGCTCCTTTCAACGTGAAGAAGCAGCGGTTCTACTCTGAGGCCCTCCCGGATATCCGAACTTCTCACCCTATCCCTAAGGGAGAGCCCAGACACCCTGCGGAGAAACCTTATTTCGGCCACTTGTATTCGCGATCTCGTTCTTTCGGTCATTACCCATAGCTCATGACCATAGGTGAGGGTAGGGACAAAGATGGACCAATAGATCGAGAGCTTGGCTTTTTGGCTCAGTTCTTTCTTAGCCACGACGGACCGGTTAAGCGCCTGCAGAACTGCAGACGCCGCTCCGATCCGTCTATCTAGCTCCCGATCTCGCCTACCCTCACTCGAGAACAAGACCCCGAGATACTTAAACTCCTCCACTTGAGGCAGTACGTCTTCCCCAACCCGAAGAGGGCAAACCACCCGTTTCCGGCTGAGAACCATGGTCTCGGACTTGGAGGTGCTAATCCTCATCCCTGCCGCTTCGCACTTGGCTGCGAACCGCACCAGTGCCTGCTGGAGATCCCCAGCAGATGAAGCCAGCAGGACGACATCGTCTACAAAAAGCAGCGAGGCAATCCTGAGGTCACCAAACTGGACACCCTCGACGCCTTGGCTGCGCCTAGAAATCCTGTCCATAAATATGATAAACAGGGCCGATGACAAAGGGCAGCCCTGGCGGAGCCCAACACGCACCTGGAACACGTCCGACTTATTGCCGGCAATGCGGACCAAGCTTCTGCTCCGTTCGTACAGGGACCGGATCGCCCACAACAGTGGACCCCGGACCCCATTACAAAAACACAATACAACTTATAAACAACTTAAACTTATAAACAATAAAGATAGCAGCATCAGAATCTCTTTAGCAGCAAACTCATTCTTCAGCTCCCAAGCTCACCAGTCTGCTGCAGATATTGCACCTGGCTTTTCCTGGTGTTGGCTTTGTGAAATGCTGCCATACAGGATTAGATTTTTGTTCAGCCATCAGACAGCAATTACTAAAACAGAAGAATAAATGCAAGGTTAGAATTTTTATTATAGTACCTTCATCTTCAATTCATTCTACAATTCCAGTATTCCATGCACATTAAAACAATTACACTCTAATACATTTTGAAGAAAAAAAAAACACTAAGTGCATCATGGTATGATGAGTAGTGTACACTAACATGTTGTTTCTGTTGTTAGCAGACAGATAGCTTAAAGCCAAATTCACAATCAGAATCTAGTGATCCCGGAAAATAAAATAAAATAACTGTCGTATTGCACAGCCTTGTATGCAAGGACAACATAAGCCCCTAGTGATTGTGACGTTGTCTACGTATAAGCCCAGGGCTAGACATAAGCCGCGGCACCGCGGCCAATGGCCGTCGTGCCTTTCAAAATTGCCCGCACGCCTCCTCAAGATTGGCCTGCCTTTAATGTTTGTCTGGCCGTATGCCCCCTTTTTACCGAAAGTAACGTTCATTACACAAAAGACTTGCACACGACACGGTCCACTTTACCTCGTCAACAATCGATGCATCTGTACTGAACCCGAACCCGAACCCAACCTTCGATACGAGAAACGAGGTCGACCCGCACATCTCGTAATTCCCAACTACTAAATGAACCGCAATGAATTCTGGACTAATACGATCATGTGTTCGTCGCATGATTGGCTGGTACGGTATGTATCGTCCAGCCTACTATGGAGCCACAGCAATGACAACGGTGCATCATCGGGGGTTACGTTTTTGATTGGAAAAGCCATCCGACGGTTTCCGAATAACAGATAGGTGTCCTCTTCGGTAATCATCGTGTAGTTGTCGTCTGCTGCTTATGCTGTCACCATGCCTCGCAAAGATCGAGAACGTAAAAGAAAGCAAGCTGAACTCGCGGCTACTGCCGCAAAATGTTGCAAATTATCTACTTTGTTCAGGTAAGTGTCAGATGGTGTTGTAAAAAAACATTTGCCGAGGCAGAGCAGATTTGACTCAGAGAAGTACCAAGCTCTGCTGGGAGGATATAGGACTGGTAGCGTGCAGTGTGCAAAAAACGAACGTCAAGTCAATTGTCATGTACACTAAAAGAATACGGGTTTTCTGAGCAAACAAATACAAAAATATTGACGGCTCCTTTATTGTTGGATTTTGTTTTTTGAAATAAAGCTATATATATATATATATATATATATATATATATATATATATATATATATATATATATATATATATATATACACACTGTATATATATATATATATATATAAATATATATATATATATTCTGTCTCAAATCGAAGGTCGTATTGCGTAGGTTGTCTAAACTTGGTAATTACAGTAATTGGTAATTAGTGACTCAGTATTGGCCCAATGCCTTTTTGGAAAGTTTCTGCTTTTTTGAAAATAAAAAAATGCATCCTTTATGGAAATAAAATTCCTCCACAAGGCCCGAGGTGTCCTATGAAATTTAAATAAATGAAAAAAACATTTTTTCAAATTAAAATTTTTAATTTGTCAATGACTTCACAAAAAACAATACCACTGCACACTAGCTAATTTACTCCAGATTTTGGCCTTGTGCCCAGGCTTAATGGCCTTGTGCCCTAGAAAAAATATGAATAGCCAAGGCCAAAGTGGCTGTGCCCTCCTAAATCCTTATGTATATCATGATGACATATAGTTCGACTGTATACACACTCAGTTCATTCGATGTTCGTTTGCTTTCTTCACTTCCCATGGTGACCTATAACAAATGCAGATCCAGTCCTTCCAGATTCAGGATCTTTCGATCCATCTGTGTAAATCTGAATATGGTCTCCATACTTGTGTTCCACATATCTATAAAATTCATCTACTACTGTAGGTCTATATTATTACTTATTGATTTGACTTGCCGCAATTGAAAATCAACTTCCATGGTTTCTATTTTCCACACTGGACAGTCAGGCCACATCACAGTAGGACAGAACTCTGTTTCTCTCACCCCCAAATCTCTAGCTGCCTCATCTCCTACCCACCCAAAACTATTCTTTTGTACCCTTTCCTTTTCCCAACAGGTTCGTAACACTCTCTTAGTGGGGTGACTGTCTCTATGTCCCTTCAAATTAACCCAATAATTTACAAGCAGTTGCTTACGTCGAATGTGCAAAGGCAGTTCTCCCGCTTCCACATACCCGCGCACATACTGGAGACATTTTTACTGCACCTAAGCATAACCTTAAAGCTCTAGCCTGTATTTTATCAAGCCTCGTAAGTACAGATTTGGCTGCTGATCTGTACACCACACTCCCATAGTCTATTCTTGATCTTATTAAACTTACATATATATATTTCAGTGATTGATAGTCTGCACTAGAGGTCGACCGATATTGAATTTTACCGATACCGATAGTTAGGTTGGTCCGTACTTGCCGATAACCGATTAATTAACCGATAGTTTTTAAAATGGATACTGGATTAAAAAAAAAAAAACTAAATTAAAACACAACACTACATGTAAAATAGTACTAAACTTTATTACAAAAACCAAACAAAAAAACAGTACTGAATCATGAAAATGTGCTATATGAAATAAATATGAATATATTAATAAATATTGAGGTAAATTAAAGACATGCTTTCAAACTGAAACAAAAAGTAACACTCCAAATAAAGAAAAAAAAAGTTACATACAAAATGAATTATAATAATAATTATATAATATTATAATTATATATAATATTAATTATATAAATGTATATTATATGTGTAGTCTCCCACTATATTTGCTTCTATTTTGAAAACTTTTTTCTCTCTCCATAGACAGAGGTTGACCAAACTGTTTGTGTAATCTGTTAACAACGCTCATTATATACCGGTACCCGTCTTTTTAGGCAAGAACCAGATAATGAGTGTCACATCATGAAATGGTTTTAATACGAAGGGAGCTGTATTACAGTACGTGATAACAAATTTAATAAAAACATCGTAAGTTAGGCCTATAATAGTAATGATTTCATTTCAAATAACAAATATATTATATAGAGAAGGTGAGCAAAGTATCAACAGAGCTTTTTGAAACTCCGAATCAGTAAAATACTGCGTCGCAAAAAGATTCACTGTTTCAAAGCGCTCCAGTCGGATCCCCCCATCCCCCCGGCAAATCGCACCCTGTGCCTGAAGATAAAAAGAACTGAAATCATGACATTAAACATTTGGGTCAGACTTGCGTGTATTTTTGCCACATTATTTTAACCGCTTGATGTAGCCTACTGCTAATGTTAGCGTCCTCTCAGCCTTGTCGACAAACATACTGCTGTTCTTTCTCCAATGCAGAATCTAATCAACAAATGAATTACTTTATATTGAGATGAAAACATGTACTGTAGTGTACTGTATACATACCTTTTCGCTGTCTATGTTTTAAACGTGCATTTGAAGTGTCAGCGTTGTCCGTGCACCGCGCTCTCTCCAGGCAGCTTGCGCTCTCCTTGCAACTAACAGTATCACGTGTCAAAACGAAAGCATGTGCTTTACAGCGATTTTCGCCTATAGAGGTGGCTCTTGCCATAGATATGTTGGCTCTTGCACTGTATAAGGACAACGGACCGTTCTCAGCCGCTTCAGCTCTGACGCAACCCGGAAAAACTATCGGCGTGGATTTTTGCCGATAACCGATAGTTCCGGGAATCAACTATCGGTGCCGATTAATCGGCAAAACCGATACATCGGTCGACCTCTAGTCTGCACCCCATTCTCGTCCTGTTAAACACCTCATTGTATTTATTACTTTTTTGCACTTACTCTCCACCTTCCTTATATGTTCTCCCCAGGTCAACCATGGATCAAAATGTAAACCCAGAAAGCAAAATGTAGTAACTTTCTCCAAAGTACTTCCATATAATTTTAAATTAATCCCCTCATTAACTTTCTTCCTAGTAAAAAACATTACTTTAGATTTTTCAACAGAGAATTTAAAACTCCATTTTATTCCCCACCTCTCAAACTGCTGGATACCTTCTTGCAGTTTCTTAACTATATACTCCACATTTCTTCCTCTTTTCCAGAGTGCCCCATCATCCGCAAACAAAGATCTCCCCATGTCCTCTTGTATATGTCCATATATATCATTTATCATAATTGAAAATTACCGTTTTATCCCAGGACTCTTCCAAAACTTCTGGCTGTGGTCCTGCACAAGGCAGCATGGGTCACGTGTTCCACAGCAACAATTACACTGGGCTGCCCGCAGACGTGCCTGTCTGAAAATCGGCGTAGTGCACTCGGATATCGGCCGATGCCGATACATAAAAAAATGCTAAATATCGGCCCGATATATCGGCCGGCCGATATATCGGTCGACCTCTAGTTGGTACCACTCAAAAATTGACCAATGAAGCATTTTTCTCCGAAAGAATGATCTAGCTGAATACCTTAAAAATGAAATGTCAATAGGTTGAAGAAGAATAAGAGCATATGTCTGATATCTATAGTGGAGTCCTAAATAGTACATGTCTGAATGTGGAATGTCACTTAATAGTTAATAAGAATATTGTTTGTACTTGTCAAAATGTGATGTAATGAAATGCCAGTTAATAATAATTATTAGAAATATTGTATGTACTTGTCTGAATAATTTTAAAACATGATACTTAATGTCTGAACACCTCAAATGCCAATATTTAAAAAGTACAGTGGTACCTTGGTTCTCGAACTTAATCCGTTCCTGACTCCGGATCGAATCCTAAAAAGTTCGAGTTCTGATCGAATTTTTCCCCATAAGAAATAATGGAAAACCAATTAATTGGTTCCCGGCCCCCCAAAATTACACCTAAATATGTTTTTTTTTTAGCATTTAAACACAAAATGAACAGGATAAAACAAGAAGAGCATTTTTTTCTTAATGGCTTCCAAAACGATAAAGATCTTATCCCAGCATTACCCCTGTCCTACCCCGATCGTCCGCTCCTTCCGTGTGCCATGCCCCCTCGTTAACCTCGTGTGGGATCCCCATGTGATCAGCTGTTTCTGGTTGTCATTAGTCCTCTGTATTAAGTCCAGCGTTTCAGTTTGTTTCCCCGGTCAGGTCATTGGGTGCGTTGGACTTGCTTACAGCACTGGCTTAAAGCAACACATTCTGATCCTGACGCAATGCATTACGGTTAGATGCATTGCGACCTCTCACCCGGCTGCACAAACTGGAACCGCCTCCGTGACGACACACCTTTGCCCTTACTGGCTGAAGAGTTTAGTTACACGAATGACGTTTGTATCCCAGGCAGTTCTGATGCGTAATCTGCTATTTCTTCCGAATATCACGTAAAGCAGTGAGAACTAGTTTTCAGTTAATTTACCTGGTAAAATAAAGTTTAAATAAATTACATAAATGCTCTAATAGTAGACATAAGTTAGTGGTTTATTTATTGTTAGTTACTGTAATGTTGCGCTGCTTTATTTGGTTAATCGTCCAGTCTGTGAAGAAGGCATTCAAGTAAGAATTGCATTGTAGTCTGTACATGACAATAAAAACTTTGAATCCAGTCCATTGTTTATTTTTATTATTGCTCTGTATTCGTGAATAGCAAACTTTTAATGAGTAACATTTGTACAACTATTACGTAACTTTTTGGTGAGCAATGGCTAACAAAATGTTGTGTCTTTTTTGAGACGTGTTGCTGTCATGAAATTCAAAATGAGCCAATATTTTTCACTAAATAGCAAAATGTCTCACTTTAAACATTTTACATGCTTTCTCCTGTTCCACCAGGCTCTGCAATGGGAGCTCCCAGTCATACACATGTTCTTTATCACTTTACTGAGCTGCATACAGACAGGACCAGTCTACCGCTGTGGGAAAACGAGACTTAAGAGCCTTCTCCAGTTCATATGCTGGGCCCACCTAGCACCATCTAATCTCTGGATCCCAGTGTCCCATGATACTCCCAAAGCAGCCCATGCAGGCCCCAACTTCTTCTTTAACACCTGGCTCAGCTCCCAAGTGCTGGGCTGGTACACTCCATCCATGTCCTTCACTGCTGCATAGAACCTATCCCCAGGGGGTAGATATGAATATAGATATTGATTATATGACATTGAATCACTGTTAATGTTTTGGTGTTTCATTGATTAATGATTAACACATTGACGTATTGTCATTGAATCACTGCAAATACATGGTTAACATACACTCACCTAAAGGAATATTAGGAACACCTGTTCAATTTCTCATTAATGCAATTATCTAATCAACCAATCATGTGGCAGTTGCTTCAATGCATTTAGGGGTGTGGTCCTGGTCAAGACAATCTCCTGAACTCCAAACTGAATGTCAGAATGGGAAAGAAAGGCGATTTAAGCAATTTTGAGCGTGGCATGGTTGTTGGTGCCAGACGGGCCGGTCTGAGTATTTCATAATCTGCTGAGTTACTGGGATTTTCACACACAACCATTTCTAGGATTTACAAAGAATGGTGTGCAAAGGGAAAAACATCCAGTATGCGGCAGTCCTGTGGGCGAAAATGCCTTGTTGATGCTAGAGGTCAGAGGAGAATGGGCCGACTGATTCAAGCTGATAGAAGAGCAACTTTGACTGAAATAACCACTCGTTACAACCGAGGTATGCAGCAAAGCATTTGTGAAGCCACAACACGCACAACCTTGAGGGGGATGGGCTACAACAGCAGAAGACCCCACCGGGTACCACTCATCTCCACTAAATAGAAAAAAGAGGCTACAATTTGCACAAGCTCACCAAAATTGGACAGTTGAAGACTGGAAAAATGTTGCCTGGTCTGATGAGTCTCGATTTCTGTTGAGACATTCAAATGGTAGAGTCAGAATTTGGCGTAAACAGAATGAGAACATGGATCCATCATGCCTTGTTACCACTGTGCAGGCTGGAGGTGGTGGTGTAATGGTGTGGGGGATGTTTTCTTGGCACACTTTTGGCCCCTTAGTGCCAATTGGGCATCGTTTAAATGCCACGGCCTACCTGAGCATTGTTTCTGACCATGTCCATCCCTTTATGACCACCATGTACCCATCCTCTGATGGCTACTTCCAGCAGGATAATGCACCATGTCACAAAGCTTGAATCATTTCAAATTGGTTTCTTGAACATGACAATGAGTTCACTGTACTAAAATGGCCCCCACAGTCACCAGATCTCAACCCAATAGAGCATCTTTGGGATGTGGTGGAACGGGAGCTTCGTGCCCTGGATGTGCATCCCACAAATCTCCATCAACTGCAAGATGCTATCCTATCAGTATGGGCCAACATTTCTAAAGAATGCTTTCAGCACCTTGTTGAATCAATGCCACGTAGAATTAAGGCAGTTCTGAAGGCGAAAGGGGGTCAAACACCGTATTAGTACATAGTCATATCAAATAGAATAACGTGTACATTTAAGCCAGCTTCCAGTAATTGTTCAATGACACAAGTAGTTGGTGTTAGGTGCAAATATCCCCTTTTTCCCAACTTGACACTGAGGGTGTGTCCGAAATCGCGCACTTGCGCCAGTGCACTGAGATGTAGTGCGTAGTGCGCACTTCCTTCTGTAGTGCACACTACCATGGGAAAGTGCTGTCCTAAATGGAACACTAACGTTTTGCACTTACCGGAAGTGACAGACTAGCATTTGATCGCGATTCTCCAGTGCGCCAAAATATCTGCCATGTTTTCTTTACAATGAATTTCCTTGTGGCTTTATTTGCGTGTATAGAATATAACCTATCTACGACCGGCTAAAAAACTGCTAACATTTACGTGTGCGAACTCTTCTAAGTTGATATAATTGCAAACTCAAATTATCTATAACTGCCGTCAGAGAGTGACAGGCTACACACCGCAGTATACATCAGTAAAATAATTTTATTAACGTTACTTAGATTTATATGAAGCAGTTGCCTCCGCCTGGGCTTACGTGTTGTCCGCCTTAATTTAACAATAAAAACTTGCCGAAAGTCCCTCCCCTTCCGTTACGTAGTCAAAATGGCGTCCATTTAGTGCGAGTAGTGTCCATCATTCTGCACTGCGTTTTCTGGCCGTTTTCAGTGCACCAACCGGGTACTTTCAGTGCACTGAATTTTAGCTTAGTTGTCAGTGTGAAGTTTGTGAACGCACTACGCCCTAAAATCACGCATTAAAGTGCGCAAGTGCGCGATTTCGTACTGTTTTTATATGTCTACACGTCAGCCTTAAGCCATAATAAGGCCAACAAACTCTTTAGACTGAATGAACCTAAATATGCTCCTGTAGGTCTCATCACCAAAATCATCCAGACACAGAGACTCCAAGAAAAGCACCTCTCTGTGCTATCAAAAGTACCTGTAAAAAACATTCTGTAATCGTTATGATATGCAGTAACAAACATATGGGCCATCCCTATGTAAAAGAATGCTAATAACTGAAAATGTACATAAGGCGTGTAGTGGTCCCCTTCACCATGCTGCCTACTCCATGCGGGTATTATCAGGGCATCTTTGGAGCCCATGTGCTCCTGTAAACATAAGGTTTGGACACCCATAAATCCATACAACTCTACATTTCCAATTTGTGTTTTCGAGTTTGCTGCATTTATGCAATGTACTGAGGTACCGGTATTGAACTCACCAGTAATTGGATCTCATGCACCATCTTCCAAGTGGGAACTGTATACAAATCCACAATGTGGACATCCATTCCCTAAGTATTATAAATCAGTATTTTAAAATGAATAAATCCACAATTACTTAAAATTAAAAAGTGAAATTGGGGCAAGTATGAGGTATATATCTGTGGGCCGATTCCGCAATGATTTTGAAACAAGCATTCCCAATCTACAAACACAGAAAGTGCAGAAAGGTTTACGAAATCTCTCACCCAGTGCCCTGCTGCAAAAAACTGTAGCAAATATCTGCTTACATTACTTTCGATGTCCTGCTTTAATCCCAAACTCCAAAAGTCTTTTCGTGTTAGGCAGATGGAGCCACCCCACACAATAAGCTCTTGTGCTGGACATGTCTTATGAAGGACATATTTCAACTAAAAATGAAAAAGAAAACTAGCAATTATGACAACATTTAATTTTTGCTCCATTTATAGCTCTACTTTATCTTAATGTTTAGGCAACATCCATCAAAACAAATTCATTATATATGCAATCATACCTTGGCAATAAAACTTATTATGTTTCTGAGGACACTTAGGTCATGGATAGTGTCTAGAAAGCAGACTAACATACTGTACATGAAAAGTTATAGATTTGTCATTCACAAGTTCATTTTGGAGCACCCCCAAATCATTGAACCATAGAGGACCATGGCTAGCATACTGATGGTCTGTCAACTCTGCACTTGCTGCATACTCCCTAAGGTCCTCTATGTGTTTTGCCATGACCTTGCATAATTACAGTATGTATAATTTTTCTGTCACTCGTGTGAAGAATAAAAATTGTAAAATAATAAACCTCAACAAAAACAATGACAAATGCAATTAATGTAACCTTTGAACCTGTAGTAAGGTCTCAGTCTGGACATGTTTGCTTCTAAACATGAATACGCAAGTCGCCACTGCCTTTTCTTATAGTCGCCACACCTTTAGCTGACACTGAAGTAAGTGTAAACCGTCCTTGGTGCCTGTTCAAAAGTGTGTCTCCCACTCTGCGTTTATTGGGCTTCTCACTTATCAGCACCCCATCACCAGCTTCCAGGGTACACTGTCTCACTCGCTTACCTTTTCTTTCAGAAAAGCTTTTTTTCTGCTGACTTTGTGCCTGCTCAATGTTGCTAAGAACCTGAAGGATCAGTGAAAAGAATTTAGTATACTACAGTACAGCACATACAGTTACAGATGTGTTATAGAACACCCAGGGCTTTAATGTCAGTCAGTCTCTGTTCAAATTCATCCTCCGGGTCCTGTATTTTGAAATCTTCTCCAACGGGACATGCATTCATCACCTCAGGAAGATGGGGATGTCGATGGAAAAGCAGATAATATGGACATGTGTGATAATATGGATATGTGTAGATCTCTAAATTTGAATAACATTTTTAAAATACATTAACATTTCACTTATAAAACACTAAGATTTAATTCATTGTGGAATACTAAACACTGACCACTTGAAATTATGGTGTCAAAAATGTTATTAAAAGATATCAAAACTCTTCACCAAACCCACTACTGAAGAATCTGGGTTGGAAATCAGATACCACCATACAGTATAGGACATTTTCACACAAATGCATGGCACATATAACCTATATTTTATTAAATCTAATTTCATTCATAATGATTATATACAATATTGTCTAGTGTTAGTGCAAAATGCTCCAAACCTGTTTCTATTAAAATATATGTGATTGACTAAAGGGTTACAGACAGATTGCTGCCACCCGGGTGACTTTCTTTCGCAAATATTTGTCCAACTGTAGACAAAATTTTCGGCTCTGGAGATAATCTCGGAGGGCTGCATAAAACTCAGACATTATCGCTGGCTTCCAACGCAGTAACTAACAGACAACGCGGCTCCGACTGTGCTATAAAGTATAACAGTCTTTTTACAATCACATGGCGGCGCATGTGGGGAACCGACCCTGCAGCAGGTGTTATGCCGAAAAAGGCATCCCTGCCGTAGAATGCATGCCTGTCTCTAAATGACCGATTGGTCACTGATCTGAAACGAGTTGAGCTACTTTGTCGAGTTGCTACCGTAGTGCTAATCGATAGCCCTAACCCTAATCCCCCCAAAACCCGTAAAACCCTAACCCCCGAAACACCCCTAAAACCGTAACCCCCAAAAAAACCCTAAAAGCTCAACTCATCAGAACACCGGCATGCATTCTACGGCAGGGATGCCTTTTTCAACAGGGATACGTTTTTCGGCATAACACCTGCATACATCGGGCAACATGGCCGCTTTCCGAGTGCAGCCGGCACGCATCGGGCACCTACCAGTGTCATTTCACTCAGTTACCGGAGCCCCAGGCAGTGTTTTTTTCCCCCTTGCTTTGTTAATGTTAATGTATTGCATGACACCTCCTTTGTTGCTGTATTGTAACTATATTGTTTATTAAAGGGAAAAAAACGCGGTCCGCCTATATCCCACAATGCCAGTCGGCTATTTTGATTATAATGCGCATGCGCAGGGCCTTCTTTCTTTTTTGGACCGAAGCGTTGTCCTAAGAAATGGTGAGTTCGAAGTCGTTGTCTGCAGTATCTTTTAAATCCAAATCCATCCGTTAAAAGAACGTCATGTTTGCTTATTTTAATAATTGTATTACTTAGTATGTGACCTAAAACGTGTTTTAAGCTACTTCGGTATTTTAATAATAAAATGTCTCTGTTGGGTGTCCCGTTCTTTTCTGCTCTAAATATTACGTTGTCGATTATTTATCTGTGGTTACTCGGATGTTATATCCAAGGTTGGTAATGTCGCTTTAGATCTTGTGAGTGTATACTTCGGTTGTGAGTTTTTTTTATAGAGTCGTAAGTGTGCCTCCATACTGTCTTCATGGTCGCGTCCTCCCATAAACTGAAGTGCTTAGTAATTCTAACATTAACCGATACGATAAAGTCAGTTTCTGCATGATTGCGTATTCATGTTTAGAAGCAAAAGCCAGGTCGTTCCTGACTGCGAGCAAAGTCGTGCGAACTGTTTTTAATGCGACTTTGTACCGTAGGCCAAGCGCACCAAGAAGGTGGGGATAGTGGGGAAGTACGGTACCCGCTACGGGGCCTCTCTCAGGAAGATGGTGAAAAAGATCGAGATAAGCCAGCACGCGAAGTACACCTGCTCTTTCTGCGGAAAGGTTTGTGTGGGGAATCACTGCCTGCGCGTGTTTGTCATATTGGTCTCTAAGCTAACTGCTAATTAAGATGCTGTATTGCCACACACCTAGAGATGCATCCCAACATCCTATTGGCCTTTTTTAATTGCTTCCCCACACTGGCGAGAGTGGCACATGGAAGCATCAACAGACACATAATTATAATCATTTCTCATAATCAGCTACCTTTATTTCAGTGGAACCCACAAAATATCTGTACTTTATATTTCTGCTCCCTGCGTGGATTGCCTTACATTTGTCTGTTAAATTTTATCTGCCAGGTATCAGCCAAGTCGCTAATTAAATCAAGATCCTGTTGTACCCTCTGTGCTGCTAGTTCAGTATCTGCTACACCACCCACTTTAGTGTCATCTGCAAATTTCATCAGTTTACTGTATGTATTGGTGTCAATATCATTAATGTAAATTAGGAACAATAGTGGTCCTAAAATTGAACCCCACTATGAATGCAGGCACACTGTGACATGTGTCTCTAATAACTACCCGCCACCTCCTGTCTGTTATCCTGTTTTTAATCCAAGCTGCTACAGTTCCTAAAATCCCTGCAGCTTTGAGCTTTAGTATGAGTTGTTTGCGGTGGACAACATCAAAGGCCTTCTGGAAATCTAAGTCTTGTAGCTTCCTCAAAGAAGTGAAGTAGATCAGTTAAATAGGACCTACCTCTCCATAATCCATGTTGGCTATCCCTCAGAATGTTATTTGAATCCAGGTAATTTACCATTTTCACATGGATTATGACTTCCATTACTTTTGAAGTTATGCAAGTTAAACTGATTATTTCTACCCCCTATTTTACACAGGTGTTCACAGTAATCATTAAACTCATTTTCTATATCAATTTCATTTTCAAGTATGACCCTTATTGTCATTCAGATTAGTCATTTCAGCTTTTTTACATTTTACGTGTTTTACATTTTAGCCTATACCTCCAGAACTGAGTCATAGAAACAAGATTATCCAGACATTCCTTGGTTTCTGCCAAAAACATTGCAAATGAGATTGAGACTCTGCCTATTTCATTTTTAAATTTTGTAGGTTTAAAAAAATAGGCCATATTGCCCAACTTATGGTGGTGCTACAGTGTCCATAGGCCCTTATACAGACCCTGATAATCACGATCTATGACTATATTATTTATCATGCTCTGCCATTTGGATACATGAGCTCAGGTACATTGCAGCAGTATATAACATTACATTGGTTACATTTTTATTCTTTGTACTTGTATATTAAATTCCATTCTATTCACTTATATTCTGTTTATTTTATATTCTGTTCTTTTTCTCTGTTTTGTATCTTTCCTCTTCTTTCATGCACCTACAAAGAGAGTCTTCCAGTTTTGTTGTACCTTGTGCAATGATAAAGGCATTCAGTCGTTTGATAGTCCATACTTTAAGTATGCGATGAGGTTGGTGTGTAGCTCAGCAGGCTAGGCTGCTGTGCCTGTGATCAGAAGGTCACTGGTTGAAATCCCCAGGTTAGCAGAATTTGTTAGGGCTGCCACTAACTTTTTCTGCAGATTATTTTATCAATTGATTGATCCAAACAATTTTCCTCCACAAAATCAACTTGACTGTTTAATTTTATTTTGACAAACTATGCCATTTCAGAGCCTTAGATGATGTACACCAGCTTTTCGGTACCATACAGACATTATTTTTGCCCAAATTTCGATGAGCATATTAGTAGTATGCCTAAAAAAAATTGATGCGTATTGTGATGCACAGTAATCTGTATAAATTTGCCGTATCTTCATGCTAGATAAATTCAGTTAGTGGAGCACACCACATGCAACACAAGTGATAAGGACTCTGGTTGCGATGAAGGGACAGATTAGTATCATCTTTTAAAAGATGGTGGTGTGACAGTGCTTTTAGCAGATTGGAGACTTTTAGTGTGGTTTTCATTTTTATTTCACTTCATGAATTTTCTTGTCTGTTTTCATTTTAGTTTACAGTAACCACATTGGTCCCAACAAGTCCAACGTGCATGAACGCGTACATTGGCACCGTCAATCCATGTCGAATAAACCCAGATTGTAGCCTAAACATTTTCACAAACATTTATTTAAATGGAGATTGTAATGTAGCAGGCGGACAACATTATTGCTTTAATGATGAGTGTATTTAGCAGCTACAAGAACAAAAATTAAAATTCTCCCTTCTGATGCCAATTTAATCATGAATAGAAAAGCCTGGAGTCCTAACTATCCCCATGCACACACGTACTGGGGAATCTCTTCATGCCTTATAGCTGTTAAGGTGACCTTTTAATGTTGAAAAATGTGTGAACTTTTAAAAAAGAATTGACTGATCTTTTATTCACCTGTAACACAGACACGTGTTTTTTGATATTTTAAGGAAAATTTCAAAGAGGAAATATATTACTGTAAAGAAGCCTTTTATTTGATTTATTTGAAAGACAAAAAATGCTAAATAATGCAGATGTATGGTGAAATGTGTTAATCACCATCATATGCAGTAAAGAACAGAACAAATATCTAGCATCATATTTCACCAGAATAAAGAGCTATGACGGTACTGTGTACGCCATTATTTTCCTACAATGCTTGATGGTTCGTGTTTTGTCTCGTGACACAAGACCTTGTTACACCCGTAACATGCTAATATTTAAATTGTAATAAAATGCATGTCATGAGGCCATTTCCAACCAAATATAAACAAAACTTTTTGAAAGTCTGAGTTGTAATGTGAAGAACATTCGTTAATGTGTCACTGTATGTAGTCAGCCTTTTTTTTGAGGGTGATGCATTAGACTGAAATGGATATATGGCTCTACTGGACCTTGCTACGCAGTCGCTCTAACTGTGCGACAGGACTTACTTGGCAGTGTACCGAGTAAGAGCCTCTTGTTTTTACTGCTAGTGGGTTGTCTGTAGATATTTTCTCTCGCTTCTCCAGAATTTGTGCTAAAATTTGTCTTTCTCTGGTTACATTAGCAAACTGTGTACTCTGCACTATGGTGCATCTAGATGTTTGATCAAATTGCTTGTTTTGGATGATGTGCTGTCCCTTCCACCTCTTGATACTTTAGAATGGAGACCCTTATCTTAAAATATGTCCAATCTGCTGACATTCTCTGCACACACACTCGCTAATTTGCCAATGCTGGTGTTCTCTGCATTTGTCCATCCCAAATGTTTCTGGTCTCTCACTTGATGCCAAAATCTGATTGAGCAGTAAAGAAAAAAAAATGACGCGGCTAAGTTTTAACATAATGTTTCAAATAAAGTAGTATTGGTTCTTGGTATGAGAATTTTTATGAGTGAGTATATGAGCACTGTATTAACCCGATTATCGGTGTGTCCCTAGTTACAGGCATAGTCTTATGTGTATTTCTGTTTAATTTCTCTTAGACGAAAATGAAGAGAGAGGCGGTTGGCATCTGGAACTGTGGCTCTTGCATGAAGACTGTAGCTGGAGGTGCTTGGACATACAAGTAAGTTTCCTGCTTGGAGAAAGTGTTTGCACTTGATAGAAATAATTCAAGATTGTTCCATGTTTTCTTATCAAAGGCTATATGATCATATTGCTGAAGTGTACAGGGGATATCAGTTGTCAAATAATGGTCCCAGTTGTGATGCATGGAGTTTTCTTTTTCGTTTTTAAGCACAACATCTGCTGTTACTGTGAAGTCTGCAATTAGAAGACTGAAGGAGCTGAAAGACCAGTGAACATCTTTTCGATAATTTGTTCATCGCTCAATAAATCTCTCATGAGGATTTGTTTGACTATAAAAGTCCTGTCATCCTTGCCTGTTTTCCTGCAATTGTGCTGTGTCATGGTATTAAGTGGATCAAAGACTCATCTTGGACATGTCTACTCATGAATAAATAAACCCTTTCTCTAGGGGGACTGCAATATAGGAACCAATACCTTGGTTATCCACCCTACAGGACCTAAATAAATTGGACGTAAATCATGATTACTTGATTGAACTTGATTAATTGGTTATTAAAGAATCCATTAAATTTTTCCTTCTCAGTTATTCGGCGTTTGGTTGGAAGGAAGATGGAGCATAGTGAATGCAGGTCCAGCTGTGTGGATGCATGTCACATTACTAGTGAATGAAAATAGTTTGACAATATTGCAAAGCGGGAATTGAATTGAACATTTATATAGCACCCATGGATTGTTTTCCGTCGCTATAATGGATTTATGTGAACTGAGTGCACTAAAGGTTAATAATGAGATTGATGCAGATCCGAAGGAAAATAATGGGGGAGGTGGGCTAAACAAGCTTCGGCAAACAAAGTTCTGGAAAGGCTGTCTTTTTTCTTTGGTTTAATTACGATTTAATTATTCTTCCTACAAATAAACATTATGGTTTCAGCAGTTCGCTTAAACATTGACGGGTGCGGAGTAGCCTACAGGCTGCAAGCTATTTCCCGACGCTTGTTTAAGATGCCAAACTTAACAGTAAGGAGAAAATAATTCCCCAGCATTTCGTGCCACATCAGTCTCAAAGGCTTTGTTTTGGGACATTAAAAGACGAGATCTGCAAAAGGGTGAATGGCACGGACTACTTCTTGCCTGGCATATCCAATAATAATAGGCTATCAGTATATCTTACATTTTCAAAAAAGATCGGAATAGAACGTATTTATGTTTGGCAGTCAGTGGTGTGTCATGAAGTGTCTCATTCGCTAATAGTAGCTAAAAAAGGTCGGAAAACAGTGGAGAAAACCCATTGCTTAAATAAAGAAGCCAAAACTCCGAAGCTCAAGGTTCAGGACAGTGGCTCCGGTGTCGCAAGTGCTGCGAGAGCGTATGCTCCGTTAAAAATAACAGCAGTTTTGGAGTCTGTTTTCTTGCTGTTAACAGAGGAATGGCAGTGGGAAGCTGCTCTAAATTTCCTGTATTTTGGGTCGGGATCTTGGGATTTTTCAGCCTGCTTTAAAATGAGTTTAGGCTATTGGTAAACGTAGGCTGTGTTGGGAAGATTACTTTGGAAATGTAATTTGTTACAATTACATTTTAAATAGAGTAACTTGTAATAGTGTAACTATTTCAGTTACTATATGAAAGTAATGTAACTGATTACATTTGATTACTTTTTGATTATTCATTCATAATTTAGAAAAGTATTCTCAACCATTAGCCATTTATAAATAAAACCTGGTAATGTTTACCTTACAGAAGTACTAAACACTGACTATACTGTCAAACTCCTTTCAATACATGAATTAACATGATTATAATTGATCAATTTAATAAAGATACCAAACATACCATACAGGCCTAATAATGATTTTAAACAACAGGTAAGAATAGATCTTCACTTCATACTCCATGAAAACCCAGATTCCCTCAGTGTAACAAGTCATGACATTAATGTTACATAAAATATACCTAAAATGTAAAAAAAAAAAAAAAATTGTTAAAACTCAGCCTTCAGTTAGTTATTAGATTCTAATGTGTGTCCATAATATAAACTTTTTGGGAGTCAAAACAAGATAACCTATGAGTGATTTGACCACTCTGTGACGCTTCAGAATTTACATTATGATACAAACATTTTATATACTTGTGAAAATAAATGGTTCAATTTTACTTCTGACCTGAACAGTTCTTGCATCAGACAGGATATGAAATTTCAGCTGATTGTGTAATCACTTACTCTGTTTAAGTCAATTTTTCAATCACAAATCACGGAGTAGCCTGCTGTCAGTGTTTACATTTTGTTTTGTTGTCCTATGCGGCGTATCTTATGATTGAGTTGGTGTTGTCGTCGTACACTCTGCATACCTGTCATAGCTAAGATTATTAGATCCGTATCGTACAGTGTGATAGGTAATGATTTTATAAGATTGCTGAAATCACAGTGTGTACCGGGCATTACACTTTAGAAGCACGTGTGGCACGCTGAAGGTAGGCATGTCTTCCCTACCTCGACAAAGTAGCTCAACTCGACAGAACACCGGTACAGTCAACATTAGTTACGTTAACTAGCAAGATAAGCTAAGTTCTCTATTTAAACCCAGGCTTATTTGGTGAGGTAAAATCGATCATGGTTCATTCTCATTTTATCATGAATAAATTGTGCCTTCCTGAAATTAATTTGGCACTTAGCCTGTGTGGTTTGTTATTAGGCTAATGTTATTGCATAAGAAGGTCTAACGTTTTGCTCTGAAAAAACATTACTATAAGTGAAACCTATAGGGGCAACGTAAAAAAAATTAGCTAGCAAATAATAAGCCCTATTGTTGGAATTTTAGTGGTATTGATTCTACACTCCACAATTTCATATTTATGGACATTTTTAGAAGCTTCATCTGATAGCCCAGATACTGTTTTGATAAACATAGATTAGATTTTATTCACAGATACACTATGAGGAAAAGGATAGATGGAGACATCAGACCCTTTTCTGGTGGTAAAAGAAGAGTAAGTAGGAAGTATTAGTGTTAAGAGCTACAGAACATTATGCTAAAAGTATAGGTGCAGTTTTGCAAACAATGTGTATGAAGGAAAGAGGTGGTCAGCAGAAGGCAGGAGAGGCACAGGAGCAGGCAGCAGGGAGATGGCAGGATGAGGACAGTGAGCAGGGAGATGGCAGGATGAGGACAGCGCGCAGGCAGCAGGGAGATGGCAGGATCAGGACAGTGTGCAGGATAGTGAGCAAGCAGCAGGAAGATGGCAGGATGAGGACAGAGCGCAGGACCAAGAGTTGAGTTAGAAATTAGGCTGAACTTTAAGATCTACTGTATCATCAAGACATACACTCACCTAAAGGATTATTAGGAACACCACACTAATACGGTGTTTGACCCCCTTTCGCCTTCAGAACTGCCTTAATTCTACGTGGCATTGATTCAACAAGGTGCTGAAAGCATTCTTTAGAAATGTTGGCCTATATTGATAGGATAGCATCGTGCAGTTGATGGAGATTTGTGGGATGCACATCCAGGGCACGAAGCTCCTGTTCCACCACATCCCAAAGATGCTCTATTGGGTTGAGATCTGGTGACTGTGGGGGCCATTTTAGTACAGTGAACTCATTGTCATGTTCAAGAAACCAATTTGAAATGATTCCAGCTTTGTGACATGGTGCATTATCCTGCTGGAAGTAACCATCAGAGGATGGGTACATGGTGGTCATAAAGGGATGGACATGGTCAGAAACAATGCTCAGGTAGGCCGTGGCATTTAAACGATGCCCAATTGGCACTAAGGGGCCTAAAGTGTGCCAAGAAAACATCCCCCACACCATTACACCACCACCACCAGCCTGCACAGTGGTAACAAGGCATGATGGAATGTCTCAACAGAAATCGAGACTCATCAGACCAGGCAACATTTTTCCAGTCTTCAACTGTCCAATTTTGGTGAGCTTGTGCAAATTGTAGCCTCTTTTTCCTATTTGTATTGGAAATGAGTGGTACCCGGTGGGGTCTTCTGCTGTTGTAGCCCATCCCCCTCAAGGTTGTGTGTGTTGTGGCTTCACAAATGCTTTGCTGCATACCTCGGTTGTAACGAGTGGTTATTTCAGTCAAAGTTGCTCTTCTATCAGCTTGAATCAGTCGGCCCATTCTCCTCTAACCTCTAGCATCAACAAGGCATTTTCGCCCACAGGACTGCCGCATACTGGATGTTTTTCCCTTTGCACACCATTCTTTGTAAACCCTAGAAATGGTTGTGCGTGAAAATCCCAGTAACTGAGCAGATTGTGAAATACTCAGACCGGCCCGTCTGGCATCAACAAACATGCCACGCTCAAAATTGCTTAAATTGCCTTTCTTTCCCATTCTGACATTCAGTTTGGAGTTCAGGAGATTGTCTTGACCAGGACCACACCACTAAATGCATTGAAGCAACTGCCATGTGATTGGTTGATTAGATAATTGCATTAATGAGAAATTGAACAGGTGTTCCTAATAATCTTTTAGGTGAGTGTATATTAGCCTAATAGGCAAATATTTATTTCTGAAGGCTGTTGGAGCTGGGGGTACTGAGAGGGCAGGAATAACACCAGACTGCTGGACCAGACCAGGCTGTTTGTAAATGTATAGGCTTATTACTTTTACTAGTATACTTCATCCAGGATAATTCCTGGGAGTTATCAAAACCAAAATCTTTTGGATTGGGATAAGGATAATGAGATCTTCTGTATTGATTCTCATTTTGTCACATGTCCAGACCATGACCATGTGTTGCATACATGTTAGTAAACACCCCTAGCGCATCTTGCACTCTTAACATTGATCCTGGTGGCGACTATTCATATTGATGTGATAGCGGACCATAATGGTCATAGAAGTGTTATGGAGGGGTAATAAGACCCTCTGCTGGTCCTTTTTATTTAAGGACAGATATTTTGGCGTGGTTACATGTCCATGGAAAAGCGCCTCATTTTGGACAACCCACTGCACAGCAGTATGCAGATCTTGAACAACTGCTGGCTCCTGTGTCAAACAAATGGGGTTATTTTAACAGTGAGTCAAAAGTCACTAACCATTTAATTACACTAGTGTTTAAAGTGAATACTGACCTTATGACTTCCGGTAACTTACGCTTTTTCACTCTGAAAATGGGCACATGTTGTCCTTGAAGCACAGCTTTGGCGTCCTCTCTCCAGTGTGCAAAAAGCTTGCCATAGCTTAACAGAAAATTCTGATATTGTTAATGTGTCTAAACCTTGAGACAAAATAGCACAGAAGCCAAAATATAAATACCTCCTGAGATCAAAGTTCTCCATCAACAGCAAGCACCACCATTTCCACAATTAGGGCATGTCTGACTGTAAAATATCAATATGAAACATGTTTAACATATTTAACAACTTTCAAAAGATTCAAGACTCCATTGCTCTCAAATTAAATAGGATACTTACTATAGTATAATCAAATGTGCATCCAGTGCAACGTAGAGCAGGGCCGTGCACAGACCTTTTGAGGGGCATGTGCTGAAACTGAAAAAAGGGCACCCCCCCAACCCCTCCACCACCAAAAAAATAACACACAATAATACCATATTTTTCTATTCATATTTTTACACTTTATTAATCCCTGTGGGGAAATTCTTTTTTACACCTCTCTCAACTTGCTCTTTGTAAAGCAAACTGTCCACAAAGGGCAGCCACCTGTAGTGGCGCCCAGGGAGCTGGGGGTTGAGGGTCTTGCTCAAGGACCCGCAGATGTGCTGAGGCTGGGCTTGAACCAGCGATCTTGTGATTACAGGCACACGGCTTAGCCCACTGAGCCACACGAGTGGGGAGTATACAATACTAGATTTTTTTTTAAATCTAGCCAGCAAACACATACATAATATAATAGCATCGTAAATTTTAACCTACCATGCTGTGTGACCATAGGCTATATAATATGATGAAATATTAATAAATTACATCATGTAATTTACATGCATCAGCACATTCAGCAGATAGCCATAAAATCAAAATAGATATTTCTTATAATATATTTTACCTAGCTGACAAGGATCACTCAGTTGCTTTGTGTCAAACTCAAATGCAGTTACACCGTGGGTTTTTGACCAGCGAATGTGTGCAATTTGTCCATCATTAAAACGACGACATTACATTACGTCAACATCACACCGGTGTGGTGATGCATTATATGAACCTTTATAGACATACTAGTGTTTATTTCATAAAGACAACGTTGCACTTATTCAAACAACAAGATATTTTACCGTTACAAGATGAAGACGTTCATCTGCTTCTGCTCTATGACTCTGTCTCTGATGTGCTGAAACGTAAGTTCGCGTAAGTTGTGAAGTTTGACTGACAGTTTGAGCGGTTCTAAGAGATGCGCTTTTTAATGCCTTTAATTGGTAAAATATTTGTTAAAAAGACAAACAGACGTAAAGGGTTACCAATAGCATTTATTTATTTAAAAAAAAAAAAAACTCCCCCCCAAAAAAAGGGCATTTCCTAGTGTAATTACAAAAAGGGCATGTGTTCTGCACAGGTTGAGCCCTACCTGTGCACGTGCCTGACATAGAGAGCAGATTGTTTGGGACAAAAAATAAAAATTACATTGTTTTGGAGCTTAATTTTACTTTTGTATGAATCTCAAGGAAAACTAAATAACAGAAAAATAACCATTAGCATGAAGATCCCACAGTCAATTCCTAAGTCTTGGCTCAGAAAACCCTTTATTACAGAGAAAATAAAGGCTCATTAATAAAATCCCTTAAAAGAAGACTAGCGTAATTCATGTAATTCACCATACACTCACACCATTACATACCTTCAAGTCAAAGATTTTTTCTGACCACTGCCCTGGAATGAGAATGCAGCGGGAGGGAGACTGGGATCCTCGGAGAGTACAGTGGTGGCTGACTTGGCATCGAAGAATGCTGACTTGGCATCGAAGAATGCTGACATGACAATAAATGCCTTGCCATATCCCCATGCCATATGATTGTCCTGTTACAGACAGGGCAGTGAAAGTGTTCCTCAATCTTTACCCTGACAGTAGGGCTGAAAGTAGGGCACAGAAGGCAGTGAGAGAGTCTTTTGCAACATGTTGTACATTCCTGCAATGCTGGCTTTGAGGCAGAATTACATAAGAACATATAAGAACATAAGAAATTTACAAACGAGAGGGGGCCATTCGGCCCATCAAGCTTGTTTGAGGAGAACTTAACTAATAGTTCAGAGTTGCTTAAATCTGATCTATCTCTGATTTAAAGGAACCCAGGGTTTTAGCTTCCGCTACACTAGCAGGAAGACTATTCCATACTCTGACTACACACTGTGTAAAGAAATGCTTCCTCAAATTTGTTTTAAAATGTGCTCCCATTGAAATGTGCATCTAAAACAGAGAGAAAAGCAGATAAACACCATATACACATTTGAACTATTTTGATGCTACTTTATGCTATGTTCTTCAAAGTGCTGAGACCCTTATTCTACTGACCACATTGAGGGAGCAGAGAAAATGTACTAGACAACAGATTAAGTTGAAATTATGAGATCAAATACATTTTGGATGGAAAAAAAAGGAAACCAGTTCAGGTTTTAGCAGAAATAACACATTACACTTAGCATGTAATAGTGATTTCTCAATGTTACACTGGTAACAATTACTGTTTAAAACCATTGTGCTTCGTGATAACGATTTAGCAGCATAACATGAAATAACTAAATGATGATTTGGGGGGAAAAGTCTATACAAAAAGATACTTTAGAAGATACTTTTATTTGTGACATACGTATGTATTGACATACAATTTAACAAAGGCTAACTAAAAACTGGGCAATAAAAAAGCAGTACAGAAAAGAATAGAGAATATTTATAAATATAAATATATAAATCTCTTTGTGAATAACTTTACAATGTTGATGCAGGTGGAATAAGAGACATGAATAAAGTGCAATATGCAGTAAATGGAACAATGTACATTGAAGTGAAGTGAATTTGTTCAATAAGAAGCAAAAAAAAAAACATTTGAAACTGACCACTATATGCCAACAATAAATCATTCTAATGCAAAATGTGGTTTAGAGACTATTTTCTGTCATGTCGCCCACAGAAGCCCTTCATCCAGCTCTCTTACTTAAACCAGGGCCAGGAAACTAACATATCTGTTAGGGATGCACCGATACCGGTATCTGGTATCGGCCTCGATACCACATTTTCTAAAGTACTCGTACTCGTTAAAAGTCCCCCGATACCGGGGACCGATACCATGGTCTGAGAAATGTCTATGTTTGAGCGGCGTGTAAGGGGTTAATCACAGGCACCGAGTGCCCGCCCCCAGGCCCCGGCTGCAGCTCAGAGCAGGGAGAAGGCGAGGCGAGACATGTCAGCTGTGTGGAACTATTTCAAAGTGAATGAAGACGATAAAACAAAGGCGGACTGCAAATTGTGCTCAGCGAAATTGTCCAGAGGAGGCTCAAAAGGTAGCGCATTTAACACAAGTAATTTAATCAAGCACCTAAAATCCCAACATGACAACGAGTACAAAGAGTGTACCCACGCTTCTAAACCAACACAACCCACGCTGCAGCAAACTCTTGCAAGACGAGAGAAAATGTCCAGAGACAATCCACGTGCTGTGAAAATAACACAGGCAATTATCGAGTACATTGCATTGAGTGACCAGCCACTCTATTCAAATATTGTGCACTAAATAGCAAAGATGTTTATTAATGCCCCTTGTGTTGTCCAAAGCGGCAGAGTTTACAACAAACTGAAAAAAATACTTGAGTTGCACTGTCACTGTTTAAATTTTTTTTTATAATTATTTATTCTGTAATATGTTGCATACAACATGCTTTTCATTTTAAATAAATGTTCTTAATTCCAAACTAGTCCCTTGTTTTTTTTGTTAAATTATATGACTAAAGCTGTTACCTGTAAATTTAAATCATGTTTTTATTAAGTACTCAGTATCGGTATCGGCGAGTACTGAACTGCAAGTACTCGTACTCGTACTCGTTTTCCAAAAAAGTGGTATCGGTGCATCCCTAATATCTGTGTTTCTGCCATGGAGCACGATAAAAAAACAAGTTTAAAAATGACCTTCGTTTTAAATATTCCATGTTGTAACGCATACAAAGTGCCAACATGATCAGTGTAAGCGGACTAGTTGATTACTAGAATTACTAAATCACTAACAGCACATTTGTATATGAATGACACTGTACCAACCTTTAGTACTATCCACTTGCGCGGTTTTCACTGTATCTATGCAGTAGAGATGGGGAGTCGACTCCAAAAGAGTCGATTCCTCGACTCTCACTAGCCCTAGTGTCGGAATCGACTCCAGGTCAGGAATCGACTCCCAGTGTCGAGTGTTTTTTTCAAGTTCAACACAGCAACAGTTCATTATAACGAAAAGATTATAATGAATGTAAAGATACAGAAATTAAAACAAAAAGATAAAGAAATGAGAGGAAAAAATAAGTAATGCCAGGAAAACAAAGAACAATAATGTGTAGATAGTTTTTTTCTGTTGGGTCTGTTTTGCGGCTCAATCAATCATGATGTGGTTCAATACAGTCAATTGGTTGTGATTGGCACAAAACACTGCAGTAGGTTTTACGAACCAATCATGTACCAGTCCTCAGGGTGAGAGTGGGACATGCCCATAATTGGCAAGTGGTGGTTGATTGAGTGATACTGTTGAGTGATGACTGTTTTTGAATCCAGTAACGTTAACTTATAATGGCAACCCCGACCTCAACCGTGTGGAAATATTTCAACCAGACCGAAGACAAAACTAAAGTTCGTTGTGATATTTGTAAACGTTGTTTAAAATTCAACAGTTCAACGTCGTGCATGTGGAAACACTTGAAAGCGTTTCATCGAACAGAACTCGCAAGTCTTCAACGGCCAAGCACCACTGCCAGTCAAGATGAGATGGATGAGGTAAACGCTGTAACGCTAGTTATATGTTTTCCTGTACAGTCCCAGATAAATATTTAATTAAGATAAAACACGTAATTCAGCTAATGAAATGTAAATCCAAATAAGGAGTTTATTTAGGAGTTAATGTCCATATATATCAAATTTAAATGACAGTAAAATCACCTACAACCCTTACAAAAATACGTCACTTTTAGAATAAGATTAGACAAGATGGTGGGCCTTGGTTTAATTTCCCCTTTCCCACCCACACCATGTAATGTGTAGTAATATGAAAGATATTGGGTGTGTCCGAAATCGCGCACTTGCCTCAGTGCACTGAGATGTAGTGCGCACTGCCTCCTGTAGTGCACACTACCATGGGTAATGGAACACTAACGTTTTGCACTTACCGGAAGTGACAGACTAGCATTTGATCGCGATTCTCCAGCGCCCCAAAATATTTGCCGTGTTTTGTTTACAATGAATTTCCTTGTGGTTTTATTTGCGTGTATATAACTTATCTACGACCGCCTAACCGGATAAAAAACTGCTAACATTTACTTGTGCGAACTCTTCCAAGCCGATATAATCGCAAACTCAAAATTATCTATAACTGTCGTCAGAGAGTGACAGGCTACACACCGAAGTATACATCAGTAAAATAATTTTATTAATGTTACATTTATATGACGCATGTTGCCTCCGCTTGAGCTTGCGTGTCTGTGTTGTCCGCCATTATTAAACTTGCCGAAAGTCCCTCCCCTTCCGCTACGTAGTCAAAATGGCGTCCGTTTAGTGCAAGTAGTGTCCATCGTTCTGCACTGCGTTTTCTGGCCGTTTTCAGTACACCATCCGGGTACTTTCAGTGCGATTCAGATAGTTATAGGGGGAGGGGCGCACCCAGCGCAGGGGTGCTACTGCCTAACAGCATGATGATAGCTGTGCACGCATCCTTCACTTCCACATTGTGTGGAAGTGTTTGTAGTAAAAGCTGTTTTGCACAGAAATTCATTGCAGCCGGCTTTGTTTTTGATGTTTATTTGTGAGTAGGTATTGTATGAATAACATAAGTCAACGTAGCTTTACACATACACACACTTTGTACTAAAGGTAAATCCAAAATAGTGATGTCACTGTCTAAGCAGAGGGATGTTGTGCAACCATATGGAATATAGTCCACACGTGACAAATGAGGTAATAATCAATATTTCAGAATAATTCAAACTCAGATATTGGTGTGTGATATCTGAGTTTTAATTATTTGACTACAAATCTCACCTCATCATTCCTCCCAGTGATTATTTCCAGGATAAACTGAGATGCCCCCAAGCTGGCTTCTTAAAACTGACTAAATATTTAAAGTGTCCATCGTTCTGCACTGCGAGATCCGGCAAGATCCGGATCCCCTCAAAGAGCCATAAATCCCATCACTAACCAGTATGCTATTAAGGATCCTTATACTATGGGACCGTTGAATGCTTGAATCTGATTGGCTGACGAACGTTCTGAGGTGTGCAATTATTTTCAGGGAAACGCACGGCGAACGTAGTTCCAGGCAGCTCTCTTGACCGCATTACAGTTCCATATCACTTCGCATAGTTAACTGTAATAACGGAAATTAGCATACAGTACCTATACAGCACACAGGACTAACAAAAACAACATGACAGACGATTTTCCGAAAGTAAATTTTAATATTTACGGTGAATATGAAATGTGAATGTGTTACACACTCACACAAAAACGTGTCAGCGCTGCCCTGACGATTTTATCAGTTAGCCTAGTGTAGCAACTTAAAGGCTACACATTATTAACATTTCTCACTAGCGAGGTAATAACAGCGTTGCATCTTAAAGCAGACTTACAGTTTAGAGACGGTGCTTCAGAACACTGTTGAGGGACACACAGAGGTAGCCTAATTCATACAAGCTCTCTCTCTCTCTCTGTTTCTCTTTCTCTGTGTCTCTGTCTCTCTCGCTCTCTTTCTAATAACTTCATTATTAACTGCATTAGTCTGCTATCAACGGCTCAAGCCTCCATTGCCAGCTTTAAAATGACGTTTTGGAACTAGCAAAAGAGTCGTTGGATGAGATGCGGAAGACATAATCCTACTCACATTGTATTATACACACATACATTACATCGCTCTGGCTCTATTGTCACTGACCGATTGTTAGGTTCTTGTATTAAATTGGAACAATTTTACATTGCGTTATATGGATGATACATAGCGTGGATCTGCGCCTTGATATGACAGGTGAAAACTTCGATCGCGTTGCGGAACCTGAAAATATTAATCTATTTCAAAGATATTTTGCACGTTCAGTGATGTGCGGTAGCGCCACTACATGTAGCGAAGCTATTAGTTTAACTACATTTTCTAGGAGCTTGCCTGGAGCATCACTGATTTCTCTTTGCTGATTTCTGAATCAAATAACTTAGCAGTTGTTACGTTATTTTTTTGATCAAGTAGCGACATAGCGTCCACAAAAGCTGCAATTTCCAGGACATGTCTGAGAAAAGCAGAGGTTTCCTCTGCAGTATGATTTTGAAACGCAACAATCAGACAGAAATAAAGCATGTTCATACACGACCTTGTACTCTGCTTCTACTGCCTGTCTATCGAAATAAAGTTCACAAATCTATGGCAGCGTCATGAGATCGATACTTCAGCTTTAATTTCTGTCCTGAGTGCACTGCGGCTGTCTTGTGTTCGCGCTGCTGCTCTCGATTGCCACTCCCTGCTGTCACGTGACTCGGCGGCACTAGGCAAGCAAACAGGCTCACTTACGTGCGCGCGCACATACACTCACACACAGTATTATATTTACATCAAAAGTATTAAATTAGTGGGCCGCCGAACCATGCTCGCAATAATTAAACAGCAGAGATAGTTTGTGGTTTAATCACCAGATGGCATTTATTACAGTATTACTACAATCCATAGGGTGACCAGATAATCCATGTCAGGGAGGACACTTTGAGCTACTTCGGATTTTACAAACTGCTTTCAAATTGAAAGGCTCCTGTGCTCGGCTAAATAGTTCAGTTCTTTTTGTGCTTTGACTGGTTTGTTTCCTTGACTGAAAGACTCATCTTGCTGTTTCACATTAGCATTAGTGACATATGCACGATTATAGGAGACTGACCAATCAGCACACAGCAAGAACTCAGTGCTCAAGTGAAATCCAGGTCCTTTTAATTGAAATGGCAATTTACAATTTCTGTCCTGGCTCAGAGTGTCCTACCTGATATGGATTATCTGGTCACCCTAACAATCCACAAGCTCGCACTGCACACCGTGCATGTCGCCCCGTTTACTTGATCCTCATAGACACGGTGGGTGCATGCACACATACACGCACACTACGTACAACAAAAAGCATCAACGATTATACATGACATAACACACAGCACATTTATAATGACACAAGCGATTACTGAGAACTATTTACAAGCTGGCATCAGTCTAACATTCCGCGCTACAGTATTTATTTACTTATAAAGTTTGCCCAAATTCTGTCCTGGGTTTTTAACTAATTAATACATAAAAAACACTTACAAGTAATGAATATTAATCCAGCTTTATCAATTTGATATGCATCCAGCTTAATTATTAAAAAGTATAGATAGCCTAACACAGGGGTCCCAGCAAATGCAGCCTGTGAAAGACTATTTACTGTAGCAACCAAAGAGAAAACCACCTTTCTGATGCCACTTTTGAAAAGCTTCTCTTGTGCCGTGTAAACAAACACTTGTTAGAACAATAAGAGCCCAGCCATACACCATTACCCCTCTCCCCCTCGCCCACCCCTCCCCTTCCATTCCATCCCCCCAGCACTAAAACATGTAATTCAGGACTTTGATTCTCATTTCAGTATGAACCAGTTCATTTGCTATTGCCTCAGTGATCCCTCTCTGAGCCATGTTTATTAATCATGGTGTTGCATGTCGTCCGTAAACACAGTTAACACAGTTCTTAAACACAAAGTTCATTTGTAACTTCAATCAACTTGTTTAATTGGGGTCTGAAGAAGTTTTCTCGTTAAGGGAGGCCCTGAGGAAATAAGATGGCTGTTAATATCGTTTTTCTTTTCCCTAGAAATTTTAAATTGATTTAAACCTATAGCCATGTCTTGCCCATTGAACACTACACAGTAGCTTTCATTTGGTACTAAATAATTTGTTTACTAGAGTACTGGTAGGCCAATAACTTTTTTTTGTGTTTTATTCCCAAAAGTAACCTTTTATTTATGTCTCGATGCTTCACATAATGCAATGTCTACACCGTGTTAAATCATGGGTTGTTCTTTAATAAATGTCTTAACCAGTGTATCTGACTGTCATTTTGCACTGATCTGGTATTAGGTTGGTACAACGTGAAGTAGCTTCTGATGTAGTAGACTACTTTTGCCATATTTGTTTAACTTAGCTTGCTATATTTCTATGGGTGGAAGCTTTTGTGTAGTGAAGCTTAATTTATTGTTGAGTAACTCTAATAGCTTAGCTCACTACACTTTACAAGTAGCTTGCCCAACACTGTGCACGTTTAATAAAGAGGTCCAGTGACAACTTTTCCGCACTATTGGAAATTGCTATTAGAATTTTTTTGATTTTAAGTTAAATATGTATAGATTGTGATAGAAGTTTAACGACGGTATTTCAATCATTTGCATGGTTTTCCAATAATCTCTGATACAGCAGAATTTACATGTTTGTTGTGGGTGTTTAGCTTAGTTTGGTTGGAAGTTTGCTTATTCTTAATTTTACGTATAAAACTGCACTTAGACAAGGTAACTAAGATCAGGCGTCATATTGTCTAACAATAACAGGATGGAGACCATGTCGAGGAGTATTCATTGGGCCAGAGGGCGACTAATTGAATCACAGGTGGCCGATGAAATGCTTAGTCTTATAAGCGAGTTCATTCAGGAAGCCAACAACCACCACCAACAACCTGGTAGGTTTGCTAGGCATATCTATCAGTTATGTTACTGATATAATTCTTCAATATGTAGCTCTAGCTAACTAGGCCATTTTATTTAATCAATTTTCTAATCATTTGACCTGTGACAGTTTATTTAAAAATATTTAAAATGGGAGTTTGTTCTAATAATTTCATTACAGATATTCAGGATGTTTATTCCACAAAAAGAAAAAACAATTGCAGATATCTGAATTTGAAAGCCCAATATACACAAATGACAAAAGTGACATTCATTTGTCATAGAAAGAACAACATTGTGATCTTAATGACAATCGTGTGTAGGAAGAATGTCATAGCAGATGTCTAATATTCTTAGCTATTTTGACCAGGAAGATGGTTAACTCCATATGTCCAGTCTGGCAATGAAATGTTAAAGTGGCCACTTGTACTTTTAAATGATATTTTGATACTTAGATTAGTACAATTAAAGTTTAGTATATCTTGAAATATATCATTTGTACTAGTTAAATCATATAATTTTATATAATTTTGATATCTTTGGGGCTGGTTGGGCTGTCCCCTGTCTTTAAGCATACTGTTTTCTGATCAGATCCCTTGATGTTTGTTATTTTGGAGTACAGTTCTTCATAGTTTCACTGCACCTCGGATGGCAGGAAGGACTGGGAGACCGGCATACCAAATAACCCAAGAGCAGTTGCAGATGTTGTTGTCATTTAACTTTGCTGGAAAACATATTGCAGAGATCTTGGGTGTGTCAAGATGCACAGTGAAGCGTCGGTTAAGGTTTGTTTTGTTTATTTACAAATTGCATATAAATTAAGGTTAAAACATTCCTGAATATCCCTGTCTACAATGAAGATATGTATTGGAACTCTATCTGCAAATCTTGCAGTGAAGTCACGTTCACTGTAAGGCTCACAGCAGACCTTGTCTCTGTTCCTTTATTTTAATTAAGCTATGTTTTGCTCTTTTTTTGGTTTCAACATTTTTGTCACTGGAGCTGAAACATTATCTTTTTCTCAGAGTAAATTTGCTCCCAAGTTCTTATGATGCTTTCTATTTTGTATTGTCTTCTTTAGACAGTATAATCTGTCATTTAGAGGTTGCTACACCACCATCACTGATGACGCCCTGGACAACTGTGTGCTGGAGGTCCTCTCTGCCAATGATGAAATTGGAGCAGAGGCTGTCAGGGCACGGCTTGTGGGCGAGGGCATCATAGTCCAGAGATGGCGTGTGCGACAAAGTCTCATCAGGACCAATCCTGAAGGTGTTGCTCTTCGGACTATGTCCCACAGGCTTCAGAGGAGAACATATCAAGTGGCCGGGCCAAATTCACTATGGCACCTTGATGGCAACCACTAGCTCATTAAGTAAGTTTCAATTAAAGCAGTTTTACTGAAGCTCTACAGCAAATAGCCTTTTCCCCCACCTCTTATTCCCAACTCCTTCGTCCTCTTTTTAGATGGAGGATTGTGATCCATGGAGGAATTGATGGCTTCAGCAGACTTGTGGTATTCCTTCAAGGTTCTGACAACAACAGAAGTGAAACTGTAATGGAGTTGTTTGTTGAGGCTATCAGCCACTATGGTGTCCCATCCAGAGTCAGATGTGATCATGGAGGGGAAAACAATGCTGTTTGTCTCTTTATGGATGTCTTCCGAGGCTCAAACCGGGGAAGTGCTATAAGAGGAAGAAGCACGCATAACCAACGCATTGAGAGACTGTGGGGTGATGTCTGGAAAGGAGTTACAAATGTCTACCATTAGGCCTGTCACGATAACAAATTTTGCTGGACGATAAATTGTCCAAGAAATTATCGCGATAAACGATAATATTGTCGATCTGAGACCATTTTCATCTAGAATAATGATAATGGCATAATAATGTACATACGCCTTTCAAAATTCAAAAACGTTTATTTTTAGACTATTTAACACTGAAAATGGAAAACATTTTAAATATCCACAATAACAATGAACAAAACAACCAAAAACAATAAAAGCAATGGACTCTCAGTCTCTGTTAACAAAAAATGCACTTGAATAAATACCAAAAACAATAAATAAAATGGATGTACAGTAAACAAAATTGCACTTCAAAAAATATTAAACAATAGGCTCAACCAAATTTTCAAAACCCATTCCCATCCCATTCAGTCCCGTGGGATGTCATTCCCATACCGTCCCATTCCCGTCAAATTTCAAAAAATCTACCGCTCCCATGTTTTTCATATATTTCCATTAGCGCTTGTTTTCCGCGACCAGAGTGGCAGATATTTTTGACTAGGGTCCTGGGAAAGTTGCACCAGCATCATACTGGTGCATGCCATGGCAGAATTTCAGAATAGAAAAATATGCAGGACTTTATTTAATGTGCAGTTAGGCACTTTGTTAAAGAAAATTAAGTTATCTGTGACAAAGCACTCCAGTGAGTGTCATGCCTCGATCGTCCGCTCTTTCCGTGTGCCACGCCCCCTCGTTAACCCTGTGTGGATTCCCCGTGTTTACCAGCTGTTCCTGATTGTTGTCAAACTTGTCATTAGTCCATTGTATTTAGTCCGTGTTTCCGTTTGTTTCTCCAGTCCTGTCATTGTATTGTAATTCTGCTTTACCGCTAGTGTGTGTTCCTTTTGCTCATTAAACCCCGCATTTCCCTGATCGATCCTATATGTCTCCTCGCCTCTGCTTCCCCGGTCAGCATTGTGACAGTGAACCTACTTCCATGCTGCAATGTGAACATTTGCCATGTTCCTAAAAATTCTGTTTATTGCACAGTGTCTGACCACACAGACCTAGATCATACTGGACATATCAACTGGACATATTTTCCACTATTACAGATTGATGTCTTGCATATACTGATTTTATCGATTACTCAAGGACATACAATATAATTAATATCAATTGTTTTCACTGTAAAAATAATTCCCATGGTTGTTCATATTCTCATTCTTACTTAATATTTACTTTTTAATAATATATATAACGAACCGAATCAGGCTTAATCAAGATAGGTGATCTATCACTTTAACGATCCCCAAAATTAACCTCCTGGACCGGACAAATACTAATTAACGAATGATTAAACATTATATGCGTCTCTTTTTGTATGTTTTCTAAATAAGACCGCGTGCCCATACCCAACTGTAATAGCGATTAAAGCGATCTATTCTTTAGTATTTATGTTAAAGACATTTATTTTATTACTGTTGTGGGATTAATCTTTGGAAACACTTAAATTTAATAAGCACAAAAACATATGACATAAACACGACTGTATTTTGTGTTTTACGGCTTTTTTGGAGGACAGCGACTCCGCTGTTGTGAGAATTACTGACTGTCTCGTTGTTCGAATTCGTGATTCCCCCCGCTCGCGTACCCCCTACAGCCTCTTGCGTACCCCAGGGGGTACGCCTACCCTAGTTTGGGAACCGCTGTCCTACGCTAAGGAAACGAGAGTTGTCATTCAGTCGCGGATAACAAACAAGTATGCAAATGAAATTATCGCGGCTGGAAAAATTATCGAGGGCATTTTTTTTTATCGTGCGATTAATCGATTTATCGACTATCGCGACAGGCCTAGACCGGGGAGCGGCAGACACCCCGCCCAGCCCAGACCGAACCCCCCAATCCGCCTAGCAGGGCCCAGAGTGTCCCAAGATTCCCCGGACCGCCCGCCAGGGCCCCACCACGGCGAAGCAGAGCCAAGCACCACCCGGCCCGCGGCCCAAGAGAGGAGGCCGCCCATACCCGCCAGGGCCACCCGAACCCCCCCATGATGGGTCTTCCCCCCGGCGGGCCACCCCACCCGCACAGGGCCAGAGACAGAGAGTTAGGGGGGGCCCCTCAGCCCCCATCCCCTCCCTGACCCATGTTGGTGTGAAGTGTGCATGTACATGTGTGAGAGAGTTGTGTGTTTATGTCTACAATGCATTAAAATTAGTGGGTGCAGTTCGGGTATGAGGGCCCCACCACTGGCAGATGGCAGAGTCCCCCATCCCCCTCCCCGCACCCCCAAGGCCCTAATGTAATATGGACTGCGTATATGACTAAGGTGCAAAAAGTGGGCGAGCAGTTGAGGCATGGGCACCCCACCGCTGGCAGACGGCAGAGCCCCACCTGCCTCAACCCACCTCCTCAGCCCTAGTGTCATGTGGTGTCTAACATGCAAGTAAAAATTGAGGGGCAGTGTCTCGGCGCACCTCCCCACCGCCCCTCAAGGCCCTAGTGTTGTGTGAAATGTGGTGTTGGGCCCAGGGGAGCAATAAGGGCGTGCCAGGAGTGGGCCCCCCCCGGCACCGGGGCCAGATCCCCGACTGGCCCCGATTAGTCCCCATCCCTGACCCCGCACAGCCGGCAGGGACGGCCAACCGAGGCGTTCAGGGGCACCACAGGCAACCCTCCGGTGAAGGCCCAGCTGAACAGAGAACAGCACCCAAGACAAAGCTTCACCACGAGAGAGAATCTAAAGGGACTCCACTCCACTGCTCCAAACGCAGCGCCTTCCTGAGTGCCATCAGCTCAGCAGCTCTGCCATCAACTGCCAAGACCCCCCCCCCCCACTCTTCAACCAAGTAAACCAACTTCCTTTCATTCTAACAACTTAAGCTGTTCTGTTAACCTGCTATAAGACTTTAGGGTCGTGTTCCACAAACTGTGCTTGCTTTGCAGAACAGTATTTCCCATTTAAGGTTACTCATTTAAATCCGGTCATTGCATTTTCATAATTACATTGTTTGTTTTATTCCGTTATTTCATGTTTGTTGTTTGTGTTAGGTGTAATGTCTGTCTTATGTTAGTTATAGTGTTAGCTAGGAATAAATGCATGTCTTTTACACAACTTTAGCCTCCGTCATTGAGTGTTCCACAATAAGTTCCTGCCTTTGTGCGATCTTGCTACACGCTCTGAACCTCAAACTCGCCTGAAACATCGCGAGACTCTCTCTCATTGGCCGTGAGGGGGGCTTCGCTACCAATTGTTTACATTACCTGGTGACGCAGCTCGGTGGACCAGCCTTCTAACCCAGGTTACTAAGTGATACTGGTAATTAGTGAATCCCATTTAAGTCTCACATTAACAGACTCACGGGGATACCGCAATCGAGTTTGGAGGAGCCGACCATTTGGCATAACAATTGATTAATAATCAGCATTAAATAATAATTAATTAAACTTTAATTAATTCAAACATATTGGTGGAGATATTAAAATTTACCTGAGCTAATAATTCCTACATAATTGGTGGAAGAACGCGGGCACAAGGTTTAAACTTTTTGTGAGCACACAATTTAAACTTTTTATGACCGAACGTGCAGTTGAACAAGCGCTACTGTGAACAGGTTGCAAAGTTGAGGATTAATTGCACTCACGGCAGTCCGAAGGCATTTAAGCGGGATTATACGGGCTTATTATTTTTATTTCTATTATTAGTAGTTATTTGCTTTTGTTTTATTTTCGGTAATTTTATTTTAGGTTTCATTCGTTTTAAACTGCAGTAAACTTAAACCCTATATCTGACGAGATTCTCAGGTATAGCGCGTTGTTTCCAGGATCGATTCGGACGAGTTTCTCCGTTTCTATATATCCTGGCAGAGATCTCTCTCTATTAGCAAACAGGAATTCTTGTTACGAGATTCTAACCTGAATTCTGTTGCATTTGTACTCCCTGAGATAAGACCGATAGCTTAGCTACCTATCAGGATCTTTCTCGTATGTGTGTGCCTGCTTTAGACAAAGCAAGTTTAACACCGCTTTGCGCTGTGAGCCAAGTGTGTGTGTTATTTAGAATTTGGGAGTCTCCAGTGCTTGAGACCCGCCGTGGTTAAGCACCATTTGCGACGAGATATAGCGCACTCGCTATTTAGATCCGTCGCCGTAACGCGAGTGCTGTCTCGCTTCAGCAATTGTTTTAAGGGATTTTAAACTGCGCAAGACACAGAAGTTAGCCGCAAGCGGCGTGTGCATACATTAAAAGTGTATGTCACTCATCTAGCGTCGGCAACCGCCTAGCAACCGTCTTGGTTACGAGTGCAGTCAGCGAACGCCACTCTAACCACTTAGAGGTCAGAGCCCTGAAGGCCTGCCTGACGCCATTTGTTTTTTTTTCTCCTGGGTCACCAGTGACCCCACCCCTTAGGCTCACGTACCTGGGACCCCCCCCCCCCCCCACAAAGGGAGCAACGTCCCATTGAGCCTCTAGTGGTCAGGCATAGAACTACCACTCCATTTCAAAAGTGCGCCTCTAGCGGTCAGGCATAGAACTACCACTCCATTTCAAAAGTGCGCCTCTAGTGGTCAGGCATTGGACTACCACTCCATTTCGAAATTGCGCCTCTAGTGGTCAGGCATAGAACTACCACTCCATTTCAAAAGTGTGCCTCTAGTGGTCAGGCATAGAAATACCACTCCATTTCGAAATTGCGTCTCTAGTGGTCAGCCATAGTAGTGTAACAACATCTGAGTTGGGTCTCTAGTGGTCAACACCGGTAATACCAACACACATAATTGGACACAGGTTTTTGCCTGAAAGCAGGAATCAACTTAACAGACCAAATCGATTAGATCACAACACATTAACATCTAATTAGGTTGTTGCTGCATAACTAATTGATGTTTACAATTAAACAATAAGAAACAATTAATTTGGTTTGATTTCTGTTTTACCTTTTTGATTTATTTTAGGTTTTACTTCATTTTATGCTTTCATCCACTCCTTCTCCCCCAACAAGGAGATTTGCATAGAAGTTCAACCCTTATTAATAACAGGAAACCAGTTACATATACAATCACATCAGGGAGTCGTTGAGGTTTTGGACGTGATCGGTTGAGCTTTTCCTGTGCTGGGTGCTTACCATTCGCTCTCTATTGGTTGAGCTTGCCTGTGGCTCTGCTGTCACTGCTTACGATCGTACAGTTTGTCAGAACCGAAGGGGAGTTCTCAGCAATTGGACGCCCAAAAGCGCGCCAGCCCAGCTGCACCCGCTGACTCATTAAGGGCAAGGCTGACAGGTACCTCAGGCAGTCACTACAACTTTTGAGCAGAACCTCGTCTAGGGTGAGTTCTGAGAACGGCCCTAGCTTGGACTCTCATAAGAACATAAGAACATAAGAACTATACAAACGAGAGGAGGCCATTCTCACTAGGGTGGGTGACACCTGAAGGCTATTTTGCCAGCCTTGGTCGAGTCAGGTCTCAGGCAGTGCAGCCGATAAGCTGAGCCCCACCTGGGTTGTTTCAGTTGTGCGTACAGAACACCCCCTTCCAAGTTGACATTGCTGGGGATCGGGGGAGTGGGAGCTGGACTTGGGCCTGCTTGGCTGGGATTGAGCTTGTGGGACGTGCCCTACACAGAAGGGACACCTGACAGCGTTCAAACCTCTCTAACTGCATGACTAGCTTAACACCGCAACACCTCATATAGGGACAAATAAAGCAGAACCTGCTAGTGGTCCCCTCTTCTGGTCAAAGCGGAGTTGTACAACAGAGCCCAACCCAGGGGTAATCTGATCTGCAACAGCAAGCTACGTTTGAATGCAGTCCCATTAGTTTCAAACTGTTATTTCTCATTTCCTGTTCCCAACTTCTCCTGTGGTCTTCTGACACTGTCAATAGCCACAGATCTGCAATTTCCAGGATAAGGCTTTATCCTTTCCCCCTCACTAGGGCATCTCTCAGGCCCTAGAGTAACTCACACTGTTCTAACTTGCAACAACTTCTCCCAGGGAACAATTTTTGTTTGTTTATTTTGTCGTGGGTAACTATTCCCGTGGTTCACTACACCCTTCCAGTTACCCATTGACAGGCCTCAGTTCTACTTAATTTTATTTTGTTGGTTTAATTTGTTCGCCCAGATTTAGGTGTTAGGCCTCCCACCTAGGCAACACCCAACCTGAGTAACAGATTCCTGCAGCCACCCTCCTGTTGACTGAGTCACAATGACCCACATGGAAAGCCCACTGGACCAGTGGAAAGATTTTGGTACCTTGTCTGAAGTTGTGACTCCCAACTTGCTGCCTGGTCAGGCCGATCTCACATGGTCCAAAGGAGCTGACCAGCTTGAGGAGGACATTGCCGAACTGATGGCCACACCACCCACTCAGAAATGCGGGAGTAAGGAGCTAACCAAAACACTCGGCTCCCTCGCACACAAACTCCTAGCCAGGCTGCAGATTAGCAAAGAGGAAACGTCTGGCCTCAAACAAAGGGTGCAATCACTCAAGCAGCAGGAGGAAAACACCCAACGACTACTGGCAGAGGCACAGAGAGATGCCGCCCAGGCCCAGCATCACATTGGGAATCTGGAGCAAGAACTCCAAAAGAGAAGCTCTCCACCCCATGAGGAGGAGGAGGAGACGGAAGAAGGCGAAATGCCTCACACCAGCAAAAAGCTTCAATACGCCCTGGAAGAGCTCAGAGCTGAAGCTGACCAGCAAAAACAGCAAGCCAGAGCCACCAGAGAAAACCTTGAAGCCAGACTGGACCAGGCCGACACCCTGCTGGACAGAGCCCACGCAGAGCTCAAGAAAAAGGATGGTCGGATCTAGGCCCTGGAAAACCAGCTGGCCGAGGCACAGAGATCTCTGCACAAGATGAATCACCAACTGATCAGCTCCCAGGAACAGCTCACCGATGCCATAATGAAACATCGGGCTGACGCAGAAGAGATTGACCGGGTGAGACAGGAATTGAAGCAAGCATATGAGATGAAGTTGGAATTCGAGGCACCCTACGAATCAGCGAGGGACCGATGTCATCTCCAACAGTGCGGTCACTCCCAAGGCACACAGGGATCTCTCATCGGGACGAGGTAACTCCCTGCCCCTCACCAGACCTTGAGGAATCAAGAACCCAGAAGGTCTCTCTCAGAGAAGACACCACAGATGGAACAGGCCTACCAAAGCGAATGTTACACCAGCACCGGGTTACCACAAAGGAGCTTGATAAAGTAGCTCAGAATATCAACACGTTTGCCCCGAATCCCAGAGGAGGCCACGACATTCATGCCTACCTCCAAGACATTGACTTCCTCCTCCAAAGACTGGACAATGTGACCAATGAGGACAGAGTCTACCTCATCAGGATCACATCTAGCCTGGGGGTCCGCAGCTTCTTGGATCGACAACCTAGTCGAATCAAAGCCAACGCCATGCTGCTACACGAAGCACTGACTCGGGAGTTTGCTGATCCTGAGTCAGAACAAGGTATTGCCGTCGCCTTTGATATTAAACAGAGCAGACAAGAAGCTCCCCAAGCCTACTACAATCACCTTCATCGGGCATATTTTGGGTCCAGAAATGAGCAAGACATGGAAGAAGATGCGAACTTCAAGGCTCTCTTCCTTCGGAACCTCCACCCAACCATTAACCACTACCAGGGGCTCATGGCTTGTCCCCGCACCATGACAAGTCAACAACTGCGAGACCTGGCGGTCAAGGCGTACCACAAACAAAGAGCAGCAGCTGAGAAGGCAACCAAGGCTCCGGCAGTGTTGAACCTTGGCACTACAGATCCAAACCTAGCGTTGGAAGGTGGCCACTCTCCTCATCAACCACCAATCCATGACCGAGGTTGGAGAGCAGCAAGCCACAGTGAGCGTTACCCTGGTGCACCCCCACAGCAGTCAAAGACTCAGCCAGACTGGTGGGAAACACGGCGCTATCCTAACATGGGTAAGCTAAGACCAATGGAGCGATGGAACAAGCGGAGAGACCGACAGGGAAACCAGTTTCCTAAGCCAAGCTCTCCCCCAAGTTCCCGACGGAATCCACCATGGAACTGGCAAGACAGAAGGAGAGGTTATGATCCAGACTCGAGGCCTGGATGAACCAAGGAAGAAGAAGAGGCTAATCTACTACAGTTGCTGCGTGATTTCTTTACTCAGCATCCCCTCAAGGGTCAAGATGACTTTCGGAAGAAAGATCCAAAATGACTAGGACGGAAGCACAAATCACGCAGGACCCCACAACCCTCACCTGAACCCACACCAGACAATGCCCACAAACTCCCTCAGATGTCAGCCCCAAATGACGCTCAACAGCCATCGGCCTTCCCTACCAGAGATATTGGAATAACTGAAGAAGTTCCACCTCAACCAGAAAGAGCGGCTGACTCAGGCCTGGTAAGAGCACCTGATGTCGCCGTCACCAACAGAGCTTGATTTTCAATTCAATTCAATTTTATTTATATAGCGCATTATCACAACATTACATTGTCTCAATGCGCTTTACATTTCTGCCTCATAAGGACCCCCCATTGAGTAAGCCAAAGGCAACGGTGGCAAGGAAAAACTCCCTAAGAGGAAGAAACCTTGGGAAGAACCAGACCCAAAGGAGGAGCCCATCCTCCAGGGGCCGGCAGATGAGTCAAACAAACAAGATGAAATGACTAAGCTAATACAGGGGTTGAAATATATGTCTCAATGCAGCGGCCGACCGGTGCAGGCACGTGGTGCTTGATGCACGATGGCAGGATTAATAGAGGCACAGCCGCAGGGAAGGATGGCGAGGCATCGTGTTGAGCCAAGGGCAGGCAGGTTGGAGGGTAGTTGCTGGTGGTGGAGGTAGTTGTCTTGTAGGCAGCAGAGGCATAAATTCTTCAACGACATTGTGCTCCAGGGAGCACACCCCAGAAGGGGTGAGGGAGGAAGTAAGAATAATTGTGTATTAGCCAGAGTTGAGGAAACCAGAGGCAGTGCAAGCAAAATGATCGAGTGCAATATTCATCTAGGCTCCGGCAGATCTGGGTATAGCAGCATGAGAAAGAGGGAGAGACAGGCGGGAACACAGGCATGGGGACTCCCTGAACATCAGCACTCTAGTGTAAAGCTAGAGTGACAGCACTGACGCCTCAGTTTATCCAAAGCCAATGACACCGATCCCCACCCAGCTCATCACCTCATACTGTTAGTCTGACTGGGAGTGAGGGACTAGCTGGAACCAGAACTAGGTTTCCTATACGCTAAGCTATACAAGTGCGTTTTTAATCTTGACTTGAAAAGCAAGAGTGTGCCTGAATCCCGCACATCCACCGGGAGACCATTCCACAGCTGCGGAGCTCTGTAAGAGAATGCTCTGCAGCCTGCCGTAGCCCTGTCTAATTTAGGAACTAATAGATATCCTGCTCCTTGTGAACGAAGCAGGCGAGAAGGGTTGTAAGGGACCAGAAGATCATTGAGATATTGTGGTGCAAGGCCATTCAGAGTTTTGTAGGTCAATAGCAATAATTTGTAGTCAATCCTAAACTTGACCGGTAGCCAGTGCAGGGAAGACAGGATAGGGCTAATGTGATCAAATTTTTTAGTTTTTGTGAGAACTCTGGCAGCTGCATTTTGTACTAACTGAAGTTTATGTAGGGATCCAGATGGACAACCCGAAAGGAGGGCATTGCAGTAGTCCAATCTAGAAGTTATAAAGGCATGTATTAGTTTTTCTGCATCTTGAAAGGAAAGCAACTTCCGAAGCTTGGCTATGTTCCGTAGATGGTAAAATGCCGTACTGGTAATGCTATTTATGTGAGCACTGAAGCAGAGGTCGGAGTCTACCAGGGGGATGAGAGGGGATGAGCCCCCACCAGTGCCTGACAGCGCTGTCCTGGTTGTAAGCTGTGACTCAGAAGAGCACCAACCCTACTGGGGTGACGCCTCACCAATTCCTGGCCAGGCCCCTGTGCCACAGCTTCTGGGTGACCTGATGGAAAGGTGGGTAGCCAAGAAATTCTACCTCTCCATCACCCTGGAAGATGTTCTCACCCTCGAGGCCCTCATCGACACTGCAGCAGTCATCACCCTCATGTCAGCCAGTCGCTTCTACCAGGTGCAGTACCTAGCCGCCCAGAAGAACAAAACCCTCCAGCTGAGGAAATGCTCTTTGGACTTGCAGGCATATTCACCAGTGGGCACCAGGATGGATCACATGATCCCCCTCGATTTGTCCATCGGCCCCATGAATGTAATGCACCCTGTATACATTTCCCAACTTGAGTCCATTCCATTCCTCATTGGGAAAGATTTGCTGAACCGGTTTGAGCCATTGTTAGACTTCCAACGTCAGAAAATTTGGGCTCAATTTAGAGAACCACTGCCACTGTGGACACCTGACACAGCCACATGGGAATGTCAAACCCTGGCTGTCTCCTCAGACCTCACTCCACACCATGGAGAGAACGCAGCTGGAGATCAGTGTCTTGACACAAGAGACCCATACCAGCATCATGACTCCTTCCTGTGCAGGCTGGACCCTACCCCGGGATCCTTCTGCCCCAAGATCGGGAAATGCATGTGGCTCCAAAGCATGGAAGTCACAGATGTGGTCATGACCATGGAGGTAGAAGAGTCACCAGTGACAAAAGAGACTGTATGTCACGTGGAGCTTGCTGACGACCAACATCTGACAATCCATGCCATAACTGCCCAGCCTGACGCAGTACAGTCACCCAGCTGCCACAGCTATTCTCAGGAGGGACCAGCAGCACCCAACATTGTGGACACGCCCACACCAATGGAACTGTCGCAAAACCACTACTTTGATGAAAATGTCTGTCAAGACATGATCACCATTTATGTAGATGGGTGCTTATTCAAACATCAGGGGACCCTGAAAGCTGGAGCTGGCATTCTGTGGCTCAATGACGACCCTGTCCCACCACAACAGCTCAAGCTTGGTCCCCACACGTCACAGTACGCAGAGCTGGCAGCAATCTTAATCACCCTGGAGATGGCCTCCGAACGTGAAGTAAAGGACCTGCTGATCTGCAAAGACTTCAGCTATGCACGTCTCAGCTTCATGTGCCATCTCCCTCACTGGACACGAAATGGCTTCAAGACATCAGGGAACAAGCCAGTCAAACACTAAGACCTCCTGCACACGTGCGATGCTCTGATTACCACACGAAACACGCAGATTTAATGGAAGAAGGTTTGTGGTGTTTCCAGACTCCCAGAACTGGACAAGACATTCAATGACCACACGGATGCACTCGCCAAAGCAGGACCACTGCACGGTGACTCGTGGGAGTTTTGCTCCCTCCCACCCACCCATGCTGTCCAGGTCGTCACCCGCAGCCACAGCCGAGCACCTACCTCGATGCCAGAGGCCTCACTGCTGGAACTTTCCCTTCAGGTCTCCAACTCTGACATCGTCTCTCTCCAGCCCACTGATGCCGTGCTCAATAAGGTCTGCGATCACCTCCGCGACCTCTCTGCTAACTCGATCTCCACAACTGATCAGGCATCCCTTCCTGACCTCCATCACCTGATGATGGCTTTACTCTTTCTTCATCTTGCCGAGGGCGTACCTCTTGATGTCCCTGATGCCCACACTTCACCACGGCTCATGGTCCCTCAGGCACAAAGGGGGGTCATGCTACCGTACGCCCACGACGCACCCTATGCAGGATACCGCAATGCCAAAACAACCAACGAGGCACTCAAGATGAAGCCAGCAGCTTGGAATGAACCACATTCCAACCAAAAGAAGGACAACTTTTCCAGCTGAGATCTCCTCCAAAACCCCAACAAGAAAGACCAAAGAGAAAGGGGAGGAAAGATGGTCACAGATAGGGTAGACTAAGGTGGTGGGCTTGACTACTGATATCTGGGTGACCTTTTAAATTTTTTTTGTTTATCTGTTTCTTTGTTTTGATAACTTTTCATTTTATTTTGTTGTTGTTTTTGGTAAGGACCTGGGGTGGCTCACGCGTGCCCGGGAAATTACTGAAGAGGATCCGGTTTTGCAATTTTCTTTGTCCTGTTTGTTTCTTTGCAATTGTTCTCTGGCCGAGAATTGTTGCCCACTATTTCTTTCTCCTGTTCCCATTTGCACCGGTGTGCACAACATTCAGAGTCTCGACTCACCACCTCACTCCTAATCTGGTCTTTTATTTTCTACCCCCTACCACTGGGATGTTGCTGCCCCTGCTACTAGCGTTACTCTGGCTAAGAGGCTGAGGCTCCAGTCTGACACGGCGTTCCCTGGGCCTCCGCCCAGCATCGTCTTCCGGGGACAGCCCGGTCTCGTGATTACCAACTGTTGTACCCACACAGAGAGAGTATTCGTCGGACGATGTCAACTGAGCCATTACCTGCACGAGAGACCCCAAACTAGTGGGACAGGTGTCCGATGGACCCAGGATGCCCTGCATCATGCTGCCGTGGACACTACCCACAGGTTGGAGCAGACCCAAGCTCAGTCCAATCGACGGCCCAAGAGGCTCCTGAGCACCCTGCTGGGAGCTGCAGCAGCCGTTGGCACCCTGTTCGACATAGGATTCACCACTCGCGGTCCCAGAAGCCAGGCGCCAGCTCCTGCGCCTCCTCCCTGTCCATCCTGTCACTTTGCCACCCAGAGTGCCAAACAATGGGATGTCAACAATGCCTCATTGCATGGGTGTGATCCTGTTTCAACTTCCGTCGCCTGAATGATGGCAATGCCATCATTAGCCGAAAGGGGGGATATGTAGGATCACACATGCACATATCACAGGGCCTAAATTCCAGGTGGCCTGAGACAAGGCCGAGCCTGGTACGAGAGGCACCAAAAGGGGGTTACACACATGAACACACACACACACAGATAACAAGGGAGGCCAGCACTCCAACTTTTATTGCCCTTGACTTGGCACACAACCCCCCTCCACGTACACTCTGCCTTACATCTCACTCACCCAACAGATGAACACCCTAAAGGAAATTTAATTTAAGTTTGGCTTTTGTACACCCTGTATATTGATTTACTCACCACTACTAGTCTCAATATACAGATAGGTTATGTTTGTATGTGTCCTTAGACAATCTTAGTGTTTTGTGTGCCACCCTTATAACCATGTTCACGGAGTATCACCTATTTTACCCCTTTGTACTTGAACACATATAAATTTAAATAAATAGATAGACATAGCTACCATTGTATATACACTCACCTAAAGGATTATTAGGAACACCATACTAATATGTTGTTTGACCCCCTTTCGCCTTCAGAACTGCCTTAATTCTACGTGGCATTGATTCAACAAGGTGCTGAAAGCATTCTTTAGAAATGTTGGCCCATATTGATAGGATAGCATCTTGCAGTTGATGGAGATTTGTGGGATGCACATCCAGGACACGAAGCTCCCGTTCCACCACATCCCAAAGATGCTCTATTGGGTTGAGATCTGGTGACTGTGGGGGCCATTGTAGTACAGTGAACTCATTGTCATGTTCAAGAAACCAATTTGAAATGATTCGAGCTTTGTGACATGGTGCATTATCCTGCTGGAAGTAGCCATCAGAGGATGGGTACATGGTGGTCATAAAGGAATGGACATGGTCAGAAACAATGCTCAAGTAGGCCGTGGCATTTAAACGATGCCCAATTGGCACTAAGGGGCCTAAAGTGTGCCAAGAAAACATCCCCCACACCATTACACCACCACCACCAGCCTGCACAGTGGTAACAAGGCATGATGGATCCATGTTCTCATTCTGTTTACGCCAAATTCTGACTCTACCATTTGATTGTCTCAACAGAAATCGAGACTCATCAGACCAGGCAACATTTCTCCAGTCTTCAACTGTCCAATTTTGGTGAGCTCGTGCAAATTGTAGCCTCTTTTTCCTATTTGTAGTGGAGATGAGTGGTACCCAGTGGGGACTTCTGCTGTTGTAGCCCATCCACCTCAAGGTTGTGCGTGTTGTGGCTTCACAAATGCTTTGCTGCATACCTCGGTTGTAACGAGTGGTTATTTCAGTCAAAGTTGCTCTTCTATCAGCTTGAATCAGTCGGCGCATTCTCCTCCATCAACAAGGCATTTTCGCCCACACGACTGCTGCATACTGGATGTTTTTCCCTTTGCACACCATTCTTGGGAAATGGTTGTGCGTGAAAATCCCAGTAACTGAGCAGATTGTGAAATACTCAGACCGGCCCGTCTGGCACCAACAACCATGCCACGCTCAAAATTGCTTAAATCACCTTTCTTTCCCATTCTGACATTCAGTTTGGAGTTCAGGAGATTGTCTTGACCAAGACCACACCCCTAAATGCATTGAAGCAACTGCCATGTGATTGGTTGATTAGATAATTGCATTAATGAGAAATTGAACAGGTGTTCCTAATAATCCTTTAGGTGAGTGTATGTTCTCATGGTATACCAGAAGAATCTGGAAAGTGAGTGTAACCAATGTGTCCTAACTTTTAGAGAGTCTTCTTTGTTAAACCCCCCCCTTCTCTTCCAACATTCCTTGGTGGTCCTTATCTGATCTTGGTGGACCATCACCAAGTTTCTTTGTTCCTACCATGCTACAGTATGTGAATTAAGGTGTATCTTATCCATTCTGGAGAAGATGAATTGGCATAAGCCACACCAAACAAAATATGTTGTTTCCAGATGTGCAACTTATATTGATATTACCACAAACTAACGGCCACGCCTATCTATGAATAAGATGTGCTGTTTGTAATATGAATATTTGATGTAATATCTGCACAAAGTGTAACATCTGTTGAGGTGCAACCCAAAACACCTGTATCCTATACTGATGTGAATCAGTCACATAGATAAAATAATTAATTGTTTAATCAATTAATACAGATGGTATGAGGTATGTACCTATGAAGCTGGTATGGCATGTTTGGTGTCAAACTGATTGTTAATCACCCCTGATTCCAAATCTGGTCAGTGATTACCATAAAAGTGGATGTATCAAAAGTTATAACAGCTTAATGAAAATCATCAGTAAAGGGAGAATCAGTCGGGCCATAAATCCCAAAAGGACTGATACAGACCCCCTTCCGAAAGCCTAGCATCTCAGAACAAAGGTGCGCAGCGAACAACCATCCGCCCTAAGGAGAACATCAGCCGGGGCAAACAGATCATCAAGCGTAGAGAACACCCAGCAGCAGTACAGAAAAAACCATCAGCCCGGGAGACGAGAAGCCCACAAGAAACCCTCCGGTGAAGGCCCAGCTGAACAGAGAACAGCACCCAAGACAAAGCTTCACCAGGAGAGAGAATCCAAAGGGGCTCCACTCCACTGCTTCAAACGTCGCGCCTTCCTGAGTGCCATCAGCTCAGCAGCTCTGCCATCAACTGCCAAGACCCCCCCCCCCCCCACTCTTCAACCAAGTAAACCAACTTCCTTTCATTCTAACAACTTAAGCTGTTCTGTTAACCTGCTATAAGACTTTAGGGCCGTGTTTCCACAAACTGTGCTTGCTTTGCAGAACAGTATTTCCCATTTAAGGTTACTCATTTAAATCCGGTCATTGCATTTTCATAATTACATTGTTTGTTTTATTCCGTTATTTCGTGTTTGTTGTTTGTGTTAGGTGTAATGTCTGTCTTATGTTAGTTGTAGTGTTAGCTAGGAATAAATGCATGTCTTTTACACAACTTTAGCCTCCGTCATTGAGTGTTCCACAATAAGTTCCTGCCTTTGTGCGATCTTGCTACATGCTCTGAACCTCAAACTTGCCTGAAACATCGCAAGACTCTCTCTCATCGGCCGTGAGGCGGGCTTCGCTACCGATTGTTTACATTACCTGGTGACGCAGCTCGGTGGACGAGCCTTCTAACCCAGGTTACTAAGTGATACTGGTAATTAGTGAATCCCATTTAAGTCTCACATTAACAGACTCACGGGGATACCGCAATCGAGTTTGGAGGAGCCGACCATTCGGCATAACAATTGATTAATAATCAGCATTAAATAATAATTAATTAAACTTTAATTAATTCAAACATATTGGTGGAGATATTAAAATTTACCTGAGCTAATAATTCCTACATACCTATAGTGTTAAAAGAGATGAGGGATATTATTTGCCGACCCTTAACTTTACTGTTTCAAAAATCTTTATCTGAAGGTGTGGTACCTTCTGATTGGAAGCATGCCAACATAACTCCCATTTTCAAAAAAGGGGATAGAAGTAATTTGTCAAACTATAGGCCAATCAGTCTAACTTGTATAACTGGTAAAGTTATGGAGGCTATAATCAAAGACAAAATGGTAGATTACCTGGACTCAAATAACATTTTGAGGGATAACCAGCATGGATTTAGGAGAGGTAGATCCTGTTTAACAAATCTGTTGGAGTTTTTTGAGGAAGGTACTCAGGATGTTGATGATAAGAAGGCCTATGATGTCTTCTACTTAGATTTCCAAAAGGCTTTTGATGTTGTCCCCCACAAGAGGCTCTTACTTAAACTCAAAGCGACAGGTATTTTAGGAACTGTAGCGACCTGGATTGATAACTGGTTAACAGATAGGAAGCAGCGAGTAGTTATAAGAGGCACAATGTCACAGTGGGCCTGCGTTCATAGTGGGGTACCGCAGGGTTCAATTTTAGGACCACTATTGTTCCTAATTTACATAAATGATATAGACACCAATATATACAGTAAACTGGTGAAATTTGCAGATGACACCAAGGTGGGTGGTGTAGCAGATACTGAACTAGCGGCTCAGCAGCTACAGCGGGATCATGATTTAATTAGTGACTGGGCCGATACCTGGCAGATGAAATTTAACATAGACAAATGTAAGGTACTCCATGTAGGGAGCAGAAATATAAAGTACAGGTATTTTATGGGACCTATTGAAATAAAGGTAGCTGATTATGAGAAAGACCTTGGTATGTATGTTGATGCTTCCATGTCTCATTCTCGCCAGTGTGGGGAAGCAATAAAAAAGGCCAATAGGATGTTGGGGTATATCTCCAGGTGTGTGGAGTTTAAGTCAAGGGAGGTAATGCTAAGATTATACAATTCCTTGGTGAGACCTCACCTAGAATATTGTGTGCAGGTTTGGTCACCATATCTTAAAAAGGACATTGCGGCCTTAAAAAAGGTGCAGCGTAGGGCCACAAGAATGATTCCTGGTCTTAGAGGAATGTCATACGAGGAAAGGTTAGTTGAGCTAAATCTGTTCAGCCTCAAGCAAATGAGACTGAGGGGGGACATGATCCAGGTCTATAAGATTCTAACAGGTTTGGATGCTGTTCAACCGAATAGTTACTATGGCTTACTCTCTGGGGGCTTTGGGTGGGGATGCTGTAAAGCGCTTTGGGACAATGTAATGTTGTGATAATGTGCTATACAAAAATAAATTTGTTGTTGTTGTTGTTACTTCAGCATTAGTTCAAATACAAGACCTCGTGGCCATAGGTGGAAATTACCGGGAGAACATTTCAAACTAGATTTAAGGAAGCACTACTTTACACAGCGTGTAGTCAGAGTATGGAATAGTCTTCCTGATAACGTAGTGCAAGCTGAATCCTTGGGTTCCTTTAAATCAGAGCTAGATAAGATTTTAACAACTCTGAGCTATTAGTTAAGTTCTCCTCAAGCAAGCTCAATGGGCCGAATGGCCTCCTCTTGTTTGTATAGTTCTTATGTTCTATGTTCTTATGTTCATACAAGTTGAACTGCAGGGTGATTCAGTAACCAATCGGGTTACAATAGATTCTAGAGGTGTAATCAATTTAGATGATTTACTTATGATGATAGAGAATCTTTCACAAAGTAAGACCGAGCTCTTTTCAGATGATACATTGGAACTAGTTGTTCAAATAGTCCACAATACAAATGGTGGTGTGGTTGCCCAATGGAAATTAATAAACCTTTTCAGACACTGTGCGAAAAAAGCTCAGATGTCTTATCGTTAGTCCCAACTCTGACAATAATCTATGTTTTAAACCTATACGTCTCACATCACGCGGCTGAACTGGAAGCTAAGCGTCTGCAGATTGCAGCCGGACTGCGTGATACCAATAGGGTCTCATTCTCAAACACAGTAGAGTTTGAGCGCATGGTCAGGGTCAAGATTGTTGTGTGGTACCATTGTGACAAAACTGATGTTTTTAAAAAGTTTCAAACAACAACCATCCCTTGTGACAAAACAATATTCCTTTACCTCTAGGATGAACATTATTTTGGCATAAAAAGTTTGAAAGGGTTTTTAGGCGCAACATACAACTTTGATTATTGTTATACAACCTTCAGCTTTAAAACACAGCACAAGTGCAAGTATTACTGCAACATGCATGTAAGAATTATTAGCTCAGGTAAATTTTAATTTAATATCCACCAATTTGTTTTGAGATTAATTAAAGTTTAATTAATTAGTATTTAATGACGATTATTGCCTAATCGTTATGCCGAATGGCTGGTTCCTCCAAACTCAATTGCGATATCCCCGTGAGTCTGTTAATATGAGACTTAAATGGGATTCACTAATTACCAGTATCGCTTAGTAACCTGGGTTAGAAGGCTCGTCCAGCGAGCTGCATAACCAGGTAATGTAAACGATCGGTAGTGAAGCTTCCCTCACGGCCAATGAGAGAGAGTCTTGCGATATTTAAGAACATAAGAACATAAGAACTATACAAACGAGAGGAGGCCATTCGGCCCATCGAGCTCGCTTGGGGAGAACTTAACTAATAGCTCAGAGTTGTTAAAATCTTATCTAGCTCTGATTTAAAGGAACCCAAGGATTCAGCTTGCACTACGTTATCAGGAAGACTATTCCATACTCTGACTACACGCTGTGTAAAGAAGTGCTTCCTTAAATCCAGTTTGAAATGTTCTCCCGCTAATTTCCACCTATGGCCACGAGTTCTTGTATTTGAACTAATGCTGAAGTAACTATTCGGTTGAACAGCATCCAAACCTGTTAGAATCTTATAGACCTGGATCATGTCCCCCCTCAGTCTCCTTTGCTTGAGGCTGAACAGATTTAGCTCAAATAACCTTTCCTCGTATGACATTCCTCTAAGACCAGGAATCATTCTTGTGGCCCTACGCTGCACCTTTTCTAAGGCCGCTATGTCCTTTTTAAGATATGGTGACCAAACCTGTACACAATATTCTAGGTGAGGTCTCACCAAGGAATTGTATAATCTTAGCATTACCTCCCTTGACTTAAACTCCACACACCTGGAGATGTACCCCAACATCCTATTGGCCTTTTTTATTGCTTCCCCACACTGGCGAGAATGAGACATGGAAGCATCAACATACACACCAAGGTCTTTCTCATAATCAGCTACCTTTATTTCAGTAGGTCCCATAAAATACCTGTACTTTATATTTCTGCTCCCTACATGGAGTACCTTACATTTGTCTATGTTAAATTTCATCTGCCAGGTGTCAGCCCAGTCACTAATTAAATTAAGATCCCGCTGTAGCTGCTGAGCCGCTAGTTCAGTATCTGCTACACCACCCACCTTGGTGTCATCTGCAAATTTCACCAGTTTACTGTATATATTGGTGTCTATATCATTTATGTAAATTAGGAACAAAAGTGGTCCTAAAATTGAACCCTGCGGTACCCCACTATGAACGCAGGCCCACTGTGACATCGAGCCTCTTATAACTACTCGCTGCTTCCTATCCGTTAACCAGTTATCAATCCAAGTCGCTACAGTTCCTAAAATACCTGTCGCTTTGAGTTTAAGTGAGAGCCTCTTGTGGGGAACAACATCAAAAGCCTTTTGGAAATCTAAATAGATGACATCATAGGCCTTCTTATCATCAACTTCCTGAGTAGCTTCCTCAAAAAACTCCAACAGATTTGTTAAACAGGATCTACCTCTCCTAAATCCATGCTGGCTATCCCTCAAAATGTTATTTGAGTCCAGGTAATCTACCATTTTCTCTTTGATTATAGCCTCCATAACTTTACCAGTTATACAAGTTAGACTGATTGGCCTATAGTTTGACAAATTACTTCTATCCCCTTTTTTGAAAATGGGCGTTATGTTGGCATGCTTCCAATCAGAAGGTACCACACCTTCAGATAAGGATTTTTGAAACAGTAATGTTAAGGGTCGGCAAATAATATCCCTCATCTCTTTTAACACTATAGGTAAGATGCCATCAGGGCCCTGTGATTTATTTATTTTGAGCTTAGCTAGGCTTTGCAAAACATCAGCTTCAGTTATATATATATTAGTTATAGACGATGTTGAATTAGTAATAAGAACTGGTAAGTTACTAGTGTCCTCGACAGTGAATACCCGTGCAAAACTATCATTGAACTCATTTACTATGTCAATGTCGTTTTCAATTATAAGACCCTTACTATCCTGCAGATTAGTAATTTCAGCTTTTAGAGCTCTTTTAGAGTTAAAATACTGGAAGAAACTTTTAACGTCATCCTTAGCCTCCAATGCGATCTTCCTTTCGACATTCCTTTTAGCTCGTCTAATGTCATTTTTTAATTCAGCCTGTAGATTTAGATACTCTTGCTTTATTATGTCATCATCAGTTATTTTCCATCTCTGGAACAACGCCCTTTTCCTCCTTACTTTATACTTTATGTCCCTATTAAACCACCTAGGTTGCAATTTCCTAGATTTATTCTTGCTAGAAACAGGTATGAAGTCCTCTTGTACTTGCAATAATGTGCTTTTAAAAAATTCCCATGCCTCTTCAACAGTTTTGTTATTTAACTCCATCCAGTTCACGGTTTCTAGTTTTAATCTCATACAATTGAAGTTAGCCTTCCTAACATTATATATTTTTGATTTGGACTTTGCTCTTCGGGCACTAAACTTAACCTCAAATTTAACCATGTTATGATCGCTACTGTCAAGTGGTTCTAAAACATCTAATTTACCAATCCTGTCCTGGTTATTAGACAAAACAAGATCAAGAATGGCATCTCCCCTGGTAGGGGTGTTAACAAACTGAGTAAAAAAACAATCCTGTACTAATTCCACCATCTCAAGTTCATTTTCAGAAGAGCCAGCAACAATGTCCCACTGTATCCCCCGTAGATTAAAATCACCCATAACTACCACATCATTTTTATTGCTCATAATCCTAATATCACTGTATAACAATCTGCTTTCCTCAGCAGCTACATTGGGTGCTCTGTAACAAACACCGACAATTAGGCTATTTGAGTTTGTAGCATCTAATTTTACCCATATAGCTTCCGTACTTTTACTTATATCAGTAAGCTCCCTTGCCTGCAAGATTTCCTTTACATATACTGCAACACCACCTCCCTTCTTACCTATACGGTCTTTACGGAACAATGTGTAACCATCCATATTATATTCTTGTCCATCCTTATCACTCAACCACGTTTCAGTTATTGCTATAATATCATAAGAGTCCGATGAGATAAGAGCCTCTAAATCATGAATTTTATTCCTAATACTCCTGGCGTTTAAATACAGACAACAAAGGGTAGGCTTATTACAGTGCCTACTTATAATATGATTTTTTTGGGCTTTCCGTTTCCCCCCAGTTACATACTTAACTAACCTCCCTGCCCCCCCAGTCCCTAGTTTAAACATTCCTCAACTACTCTACAAATACGCCTTCCCAGTACACTGGTTCCCCTCCGGTTCAGATGCAACCCATCCGGCTTGAACAGGTCCCACCTGTTCCAGAAGGTCCTCCAGTGCCCCATAAACCTAAACCCCTCTTTCCTACACCATCCTTTTAGCCACGCATTTAATCTCCTTATCTCAGCTAACTTAGCCTCACTTGCGCGTGGCACGGGGAGTATTTCGGAAAATACCACCATGGACGTTCTGCTTCTAAGCTTATTGGCGACTTCTATAAATTTATCCTGCAGAACAGCCCTTCTACCCTTGCCTATGTCGTTGGTGCCAACATGCACCACGACAACTGGATCCACCCCAGCTGGGGCCAAAAGCTTGTCCACACGATCTGGAAGGTCTCCTACCTGGGCACCAGGCAGGCAAGACACCGTACGGGACCCTCTATCACGCGTGCACACATAACTGTCTACTCCCCTAATAATTGAATCCCCCACTACCACAACCTCCCTCTTTCTGGGGGGAGGGGGCTCCTCAGTGCCCAAGGGCCCACCTGCTTCCCCAGTCCCTTCCGGCTCTAAAGCTGGAAGCACCTGAAACCTGTTAGACACAGACACCTCAGGTGATGCCGCCTCTGTAACGTGTGTACGCCTTTTCCTGCGTCTACGACCTACGGTCACCCAGCTCTCTCGACCTCTCTGCTCTTCATTCTCCCTCCCCCCCGTTAGTGGCGTACACACCGTCTCCCTAAACGGCGTATCAACTAGCTCATCTAACTCACTGTTGCATTGGATGCGAGCCAGTTGCTCCTCAAGGTCGCGAACCTTGACCATGAGTGAGTCCACTAGCTTACATCGCTCGCAGATGAAGTCCGACTGGACACTAACGTCCAGAAGGGCAAACATCTTGCAAACGCAACACTGAGCTGGCCCCATAATTAACTAACTCACTATGACCCCGTACTCCCAGCCCAGTAAATTTATATAGTGTATTTAACTATAAAGATTAATTTGCGTAACAATAAATGCAGTAACGTGCAGAGTACACTAAAATAAGTTATTACTTGTGTTAAAACGGAACTTAATTATTATTTTATTAAAAATTTTAAACCTGATAAACTTACTACTACTTACCAGAAGAACTTCTGCCTGAACCAAGTATGAACTAAAAACAAGGCGAAATCGAAGTTGCTCTTGGGAGGTCGAAAAACCACAAAAACCCCCTCACAGCAGGCTACTGCCGGAGCGGGAAAAAAGTGGAAAATGTCCTCCCGGCCCCGACTGGCGACCGAGCAAAGCTCAGGAGCAACTGTCCTTTTCCGACGCTTGGTAGCGATACCGACGTTAGATGTTATTAGTTATAATCGCCCCGCGGGTGTTTGTTACGGAGTTTAAACGCGGACAGAAAAACGCCGCGCACGCGACACCCGCAGCTCTCTGTCGGTAATAATCGCGCTGTTGATTAACAGACAGGACAGACAAGCACTCACGCTGACCGAAATAAGAACAATAAATAGAAATAAACAGCCACCCACGTAAACAGGTAAAGCACACAAACACTCAAAACACTCCAAAAAAACAATCCCAAACAATCGCTGCAGCTCAACACCACTCTCTCGCAGCAATCCCAGCAATCCTCGCAGCAATCCCAGCAATCCCTGCGCCAATCAGTTTGAGGTTTCAGAGCTTAGTAGTCAGATCACACAGAGGCAGGGACTATTGTGAGCACTCAATGAACAGAGGCTGAAGTTGTATAAAAGACATGCATTTATTCCTAACTAACATTACAACTAACATAAGACTAACATTACACTTACACAAACAAACACGAAATAACGGAATAGAAGCAGACAGAATGTAATTATGGAAGATCAGATCTAAATGAATAACCTTAAAAGGGAAATACTGTTCTGCAAAGCAAGCACAGTTTGTGGAAACGCAACCCTAAAGTCATATAGCAAGTTAACAGAACAACTTAGGTTGTTAGAATGAAAGGAAGTTGGTTTACTTGCTTGCAGAGTGGGGGGGAAAGTCTTGGCAGTTGGTTGCAGAGGCTGATGAGCTGATGGGATGATGGCACTCAGGAAGACGCGGCATTTGGAGCGGTTGTTGGAGTGGAGCCCCTTGGATTTTCTCTCCTTGTGAAGCTTTAAGGTGAAAGGCTTTGTCTTGGTTGCAGTTCTCTGTTTGGTAGCAGGCCTTCACCGGCAGGCTTCAGGAGGGCTTCTTGTGGGCTTCTCTTCTCCTGGGCTGATGTTCTCTGCCTCTCTCTTCCGGCTGATGTTCTTTCTGCTCTCCCGAGGCTTTGTTCTGAGGTGCCAGGTTTTATGGTCTAAAGTTCATGAATAGGGATGACCAGGAATTCAACACCTGAACCAATGGCTGACCATCCATTTGGCGGGCTTTCGGAGGGGTGTCTGTGGCAGTCCTTTTGGGATTTATGACCAGACTGATTCCCCTTTACTGGTGATTTTCATTAAGCTGGTGTAACAATTACTTATATTATGTATGTTACTGACTCACATCAGTATACTGTATAGGTGTTTTGGGTTGCACCTCAACAGATGTTACACTTTGTACAGACATTGCATGACATATTCGTATTGAAACAGCACATCTTACCATTAGATAGGTGTGCCCGTTAGTTTGGGGTAATACCAATTTAAGTTGCACATCTGGGAACAATATATTTTGGGTTGGTGTGGCATATCCCAATTGACCTGCTCTCCAGAATGGATAATGTACATCTTAACTCAGTTCTTTTAATGCAGCATGGTAGAGCACAAAGAGCTTGCTAACGGGCCACAAAGATCAGATAAGGGCCACAGAGGAATGTGAAAAAGGAATGTAAAGAAAGAAGAATCTCTTAAAGTTAGGACACACTGAGATACTTGGTTACACTACTTAATTTTCAAGATTCTTCTGGTATGACCATGAGAACCTATATGCAGTGGTAGCTATACATATTTATTTATTCAAATTTATATAAGAGGTTAAGTGTGAGGGGTAGAATAGTTGATACTCCGTGAACATGGTTATAAGGGTGGCACACAAAACACTAAGATTGTCTAAGGACACACACAAACATAACCTAACTGTATATTGAGACTAGCAATCATAGGCAAAGAAATATACAGGGTATACAAAAGCTGACTTAGAAGAAACTTTCTTTAGGGTGTTAGCCTGATTGGGTGAATGGTATGTAAGGCAGGATGTATGGGGAGGGGGTTGCGTGCCAAGTCGAGGGACCCCTATCCTTGAGGTCCACTCTGCTGTCCATAGGTCCCTAAATCTTTGGGCCTTAAAAGTTGAAATGCTGGCGTCCCTTGTTATCTGTGTGTGTGTGTGTGTGTATGTGTGTGTGTGTAGGTCACCAACCCCCCTTTGTTGCTTAGGCCAGCGAGTACCTCTCGTACCAGGGTAGACCTTGTCTCAGGCCACCTGGAGTTTAAGCTCTGTCATATGTGCATGTGTGATCCTACATGTGTGTCAGTCCAGAGTGCCATACGCATCACTCGGGGCATATCCAGTGTGAGGACTGTGGGGCTTTTTGCCGCTCATGGTGTTGCTTTGAGCAACACAAAGTCCCAAAGGCTCAACCTTACAGTGATGGCGTGCACAGCTTGTGCGACATAGTCAAATACTGCGATAAGTGTAACCGAAGATACATTATAAATATAAAAAAACCAATGGCACATAAATGTCTATTTAAAAAATGAGCTTTTTGCAATGAGGACTTGATCGCTGAGTGTAAGCACCAGTGTTTCATCAAACAGGAAAAGCCTGAGGAATTGGCGAGTGACTATGTGTTTTATGATTGAATGCCGGCAAGACGAGGGAGTGCATGTGGCTAATTACATCTGCTGTATTTGACTCAATGGTGAATGCTGGACCGCTGAGGGTGACAGCTGTGTGGCCAAATTTTTTGCAAAGTATCGCACCCCCAGATACAAGGGGTACACCTTTATAGCGAATAACGCTAAAGGCTATGATAGCTACCTACTCATTAAATATTTGATTGAAAATGGCATCACACCACATATTATCGCACAGGGCAGCAAACTGCTCTGTGTGACAGACAATGCCTTTAAGCAACATTACATTGACTCCCTTTGCTTTCTACCCATGAAGCTGAGTGCATTTCCATCAGCTCTGGGGTTTGAGAGTGAAATGAAAGGCTATTTCCCGCATTTTTGGATCACTGTAGAAAATCAAAACCCCCACCTGAAGCATATGCTGTTCAAACCACTATGGACAAGGAGAAGTGTGAGTTTATTAAGTGGTACGGATCTGTTTGTGGTGAGGTGTTTGACATTCGAAAAGAAATGGCAGAGTACTGTAAAAATGACGTGGTCATTTTAAGAGAGGGATGTCTCAGGTTCAGGGCAGAGATTCTCAATAGCTGCGGTCTAGACCCGTTTCAATGCGTCACCATCACCCCTGTGTGCATGAATCAGTTTTGCCTAAAGACACCGTAGCGCTTACTACCCCAGACAACTACATCATGCGGCAAAAGACATACTCCACGGCATCTATACAGTGGCTGGAATATCTAGCCGCACGCGACAAACTAGACATTCAACATGCTGTCAGTAGGGGTGAGGCAAAAATGGGTGGGTACTACCTTGATGGTTATGCTGAAATCGATGGGGTCGCCACAGTCTTTGAATTTGCGGAGTGTTTTTTTCATACAAACACGGTAAACTGTCTAACTAAACTGAGTTTTGGCACCACCAGTTTCAGGAGATGGTTGTTACCCTACAACGCACATACAACCTTAATGTCAAGTGTTCTGTCATTGTGTTAATGTACTCCTAGCCTGCAGGTGGTGCTGTTACTTGGGGTTGCCTTTAGCGCCACTTTCCTTTGGGTTGAGTTAGTTCTATGTTTAGCAACAGAGAAACACATGGTGCACCAGTTAATATGTGCATCTAAGGCCATCCTACACGCAATTATATGTTGGAGGCATCGTCTGTGAGTATGATTACAACAATACCTGTTAAACTGTATTTTATGCATATCTTTGAGGAAATATGGCAAAATTTAATACGTATTTAAATTGGGATTTCTTTTTTTTCTAATTCATGATGCTCTTGGACCTTTGTTTGGTTTGTGGGCTAAATTTATGATATTATTCATGCTTATATGTCTCTTATATCTATTATATGTATTCTTGTGTTTTAGTTTTACTCTGTTCCTGGCGCACTGTCCAAGCGAATGAAGCATTAAAATAAACCATTCAAATACGAAGTGCATGGACGAGTTCAAGGTTCAAGGTTCAAGGTTCAAGATTCAAGGTTGCTTTATTTGTCACATGCACAGATGTACAGGTACAACATGCAGTGAAATGAAATTTGTCCCGATCTGCCCGACCATACACATACAAACATTACAGGGGTTAGACAGGTCAGGTAGACAGGGGATATAGAAAAACAGAGAAACAGAATTACATTAGGAGACGCGAGGCGAATAAAAAAACAGCCCCCATACTGTACTCCAATAGGGAGTATAATGTAGGAACAGAAAAAAACACCTCAGCAACATAAGCACATGGTCACCACACCTAAGAACAGACTCGTGACTTGCAACAGGGGTGGGGAATGGGGAGTTGGAGGTAGTCCAGCATAGACAACAGCCATCCTGACCGGCGCCAGTCAACTAAGGCAGCGCCAGTCAACAGACCCGCCTGTCCACTCTGGGGGTATGAAGCGGCGAAGGCGTTGGATTGGGGGAGGGTGTCCTTTGTGGTTTGGGTAAAGGAATGCAAGAGAGTCTCACCGCCTTGGTCTTCTGGGGGAGTTGTTGAATACAGCAGCGGCCTTGGCCAAGGCCCTTGCTGATTAGGGGGGAGCCAGAAGAAGATAGAATAGGGTTGTTTGGGTTTTTGTGCGAGAAGCTGTAATTTCGCAGCTCCTCTAATGTCCACGCTCCTCTAATGTCCACGCAGAGTTATCTCTCTGCCTAGCTGAAGAAAGCGTAGGACACTCTGAAGTGAGGGCAGAATAGTAAAAAGACGGCCATCTGTGATTGCAGCTTAGAGGTGGATCACTTTCTCTCTCAGCGTTTCCTGTATTAACTAACTAAATATCCTCAGCAGAAGTAAGGATGAGTGAAACTAAATCCGTGAGTTCACGTTCTTCCACTAAATCATCTAAAGACTCACAAAGGTCTTCATCGGGCCGAACTGCTATACAAGCTCGTGCTAAGGCTGAAGCATTGAGGGCGAGAGCCGCTTATGCTCAAAGGGAGATAGAAGTAAAGGTAAAACAGGCGCAGCTTAAAGTGGAAGAAACACGTCTTGAAGCTACATTAGAGGCATTCAGACATGAAAGGGAGGCTGAAGTCGCTATTGCAGAAGCCTTTGTGTTTGAAACAGCTGCTGATGTAGCCAACTCAGAGCAGCTCTCTCAGGTTAGCACCCATCACGCAGCATCCATTAATTCGTCTGAAAACACAAGGAGGTATGTTCAAGATCAAATGGATTTTGTTAAAGCTAACCAGTCTGCCTCACAAAAATGCAATTCACAAGTTGACATTATGTATACACCATCTTGTGTTAAGAGGAATGATCAGCCCTACTGCTTCTCTCCAGTCATGAACATGCCACCTCAATGTACTCCACATCAGCAGTCCATGCCCTGGGAGGACATCGTCAAGCTAGGAGAGAAAACCGAAGTAGATAGAGGAACAATTAATTCACCAGTTTACAAATCAGCCAGGTCATTTTTACCAACTCACCACAGGGATGCCCTCCCAGCTGGTGAGAGATCCAAGATCAGTGCAGTCTATCCTTCCGAATCCAGTGTCATCGATCTGGCCAGGTTCTTAGCTCGACGAGACCTTCTGACAGGAGGTTTGACAAGGTTTGACGATAAACCAGAGCAGTACTTATCGTGGAAATCCACCGTTCACAATGCCATAGAAGGTTTACAGTTGAAGCCAAGTGAAGAACTCGACCTTCTCATTAACCCTCTGGGGTATAGGGGTAGGAAACGCACTTTCACTGACTGGGGCATGATCACACATTTCTTCAAATATCATAAACTTAATTCATGGCAAATAAATTATTTCTTATATATTTGTTTTGCCATTACACTCATCTTTATTTTAATATATATTGTAAATATGTCAGATTTTTGTTAAGTTTGAAATTTGACATCAAAGTATAGACATTGCAAAATGCAGTTTGGAACACTTGCAGAAACATTATAAAAGTACATAGTAAGCAATGCTGGCAGTTTGTTTTGATCCCAGATATCTGATCACCAAAGTCTTGGCTACATGAAGATGACTAAATGGTGTAGATGCAACATTCATTTGGATAAATACATAAGAAAAACCTAACTCATGTCACTATTTCTGGCTCCTTTCATTGAATATGTAGCAACTTTCATGTGTATGAATGAGCCATTGTCACCTGGCCACGTCCCCCACCCCCTTTTATGGCGCTGATGGGGATGTATCTGGATCGCGTTTCACCGTTGCGCTGTTAATCAAATTGCCATGCGAAAGCGATTTGAATACGCGTTAATGCGGCTATTTAGAATGTGAATAGCAATCTTCGGGTGAGAGCGGTACTACACGCCCCCGATGCAGGTAAAACAAAGTAAGATGACATGGTTTATTTTTTGCCGATTTAACCTAATTAAAAAAACTTTAATACTTCCGACAATGGACGTTTTGAAAAGAAGACAGATTACGGATTTAGCCAGCGTTTTTTTCATGATTCTACATTAAGATTTCAGCAAGATATAAACTGAAATAGACGCGAAAAGTACGCGATGTCGCCGACGACATACTCGACCCCAGAGAGTTAAATGGCTAGGACCTGACTCGGCTGAGCATGTGAGAAGAATAAGATCAGTGCATATTAGATACCCAGGCATTGCACTTAACAGGGTTTGGGAGAGGTTGGACGAATGTTATGCATCAGCCGAAGCAATAGAAGCGGCTCTGTTTCAGAAACTGGAGGGCTTCCCGAAGATCTCTAACAGGGAGCCCCAACGTCTCAGAGATCTAGGGGACTTACTCCATGAACTCGAGTCAGCCAAGGCCGAAGGTTACTTGCCTGGCTTGTCCTACCTGGACACTGCTCGCGGCATCAGTCCCATCCTGGAGAAGCTTCCAGTCAGCCTACAAGAGAAGTGGATTTTGACAGGGTCCAGATATAAACAGGAACATCGTGTGGGCTTTCCACCTTTCTCATTCTTCTCTAGTTTCGTTCGTACAGAAGCTCGAATAAGGAACGATCCGAGTTTCCAAATGGTGACTACCAGTGCACCTCCAATGAGAGCTAACAAGCCGCTTAAGAGGCCAGCGCATGCCTCAATTGTTGTGCACAAGACAGAAGTGGGCAGCCTTATCAAAGGCTATGTAGGATCACACATGTACATATCACAGGGCCTAAATTCCAGGTGGCCTGAGACAAGGCCGAGCCTGGTACGAGAGGCACCAAAGGGGGGTTACACACATGAACACACACACACAGATAACAAGGGAGGCCAGCACTCCAGCTTTTATTGCCCTTGACTTGGCACACAACCCCCCTCCACACTCTGCCTTACATCTCACTCACCCAACAGACGAACACCCTAAAGGAAATTTCATTTAAGTTTGGCTTTTGTATACCCTGTATATTGATTTACTCACGACTACTAGTCTCAATATACAGATAGGTTATGTTTGTATGTGTCCTTAGACAATCTTAGTGTTTTGTGTGCCACCCTTATAACCATGTTCACGGAGTATCACCTATTTTACCCCTTTGCACTTGAACACATATACATTTAAATAAATAGATAGGTATAGCTACCATTGTATATATGTTCTCATGGTATACCAGAAGAATCTGGAAAGTGAGTGTAACCAATGTGTCCTAACTTTTAGAGAGTCTTCTTTGTTAAAACCCCCCCGTCTCTTCCAACATTCCTTTGTGGTCCTTATCTGATCTTGGTGGACAGTCACCAAGTTTCTTTGTTCCTACCATGCTACAGTATGTTAAAAGAACTGAATTAAGGTGTATCTTATCCAGTCTGGAGAAGATGAATTGGCATAAGCCACACCAAACAAAATATGTTGTTTCCAGATGTGCAACTTATATTGACATTACCACAAACTAATGGCCACGCCTATCTATGGATAAGATGTGCTGTTTGTAATATGAATATTTGATGTAATATCTGCACAAAGTGTAACATCTGTTGAGGTGCAACCCAAAACACCTGTATCCTATACTGATGTGAATCAGTCACATAGATAAAATAATTAATTGTTTAATCAATTAATACAGATGATATGAGGTATGTACCTGTAAAGCTGGTATGGCATGTTTGGTGTCAAACTGATTGTTAATCACCCCTGATTCCAAATCTGATCAGTGATTACCATAAAAGTGGATGTATCAAAAGATATAACAGCTTAATGAAAATCATCAGTAAAGGTAGAATCAGTCGGGCCATAAATCCCAAAAGGACTGATACAGACCCCTTTCTGAAAGCCCGCCAAATGGATGGCCAGCCATTGGGCCAGGAGTCGAATTCCTGGTCATCCCTATTCATGAACTTTAGACCATAAAAACCTAGCACCTCAGAACAAAGGTGCGCAGAGAATAACCGTCAGCCGGGGCAAACAGATCATCAAGCGCAGAAAAGACCATCAGCCCGGGAGAAGATAAACCCACAAGAACCCTCCGGTGAAGGCCCAGCTGAACAGAGAACAGCACCCAAGACAAAGCTTCACCACGAGAGAGAATCTAAAGGGACTCCACTCCACTGCTCCAAACGCCGCGCCTTCCTGAGTGCCATCAGCTCAGCAGCTCTGCCATCAACTGCCAAGACCCCCCCCCCCCCCACTCTTCAACCAAGTAAACCAACTTCCTTTCATTCTAACAACTTAAGCTGTTCTGTTAACCTGCTATAAGACTTTAGGGTCGTGTTCCACAAACTGTGCTTGCTTTGCAGAACAGTATTTCCCATTTAAGGTTACTCATTTAAATCCGGTCATTGCATTTTTATAATTACATTGTTTGTTTTATTCTGTTATTTCGTGTTTGTTGTTGTGTTATGTGTAATGTCTGTCTTATGTTAGTTGTAGTGTTAGCTAGGAATAAATGCATGTCTTTTACACAACTTTAGCCTCCGTCATTGAGTGTCTCATAATAAGTTCCTGCCTTTGTGCGATCTTGCTACACGCTCTGAACCTCAAACTCGCCTGAAACATCGCGAGACTCTCTCTCATCGGCCGTGAGGGGGGCTTCGCTACCCATTGTTTACATTACCTGGTGACGCAGCTCGGTGGACGAGCCTTCTAACCCAGGTTACTAAGTGATACTGGTAATTAGTGAATCCCGTTTAAGTCTCACATTAACAGACTCACGGGGATACCGCAATCGAGTTTGGAGGAGCCGACCATTCGGCATAACAATTGATTAATAATCGGCATTAAATAATAATTAATTAAACTTTAATTAATTCAAACATATTGGTGGAGAATATTAAAATTTATTTGAGCTATTAATTCCTACACACGTATTAAATTTCGCCATATTTCCTCAAAGATATGCATAAAATACAGTTTAACAGGTATTGTTGTAATCATACTCATAGACGATGCCTCCAACATATAATTGCGTGTAGGATGGCCTTAGATGCACATATTAACTGGTGCACCATGTGTTTCTCTGTTGCTAAACATAAAACTAACTCAACCCAAAGGAAAGTTGCGCTAAAGGCAACCCCAAGTAACAGCACCACCTGCAGGCTAGGAGTACATTAACACAATGACAGAACACTCCCCGCCTGGTATCCAAGGGATACCATCAAAAAAAAACAGCACAACATGAACACATCATTTAAGCCTCTGAAGGAAGAAGTAACACAGTCTCGGTGACTGGACGAAGGAATGTCTTCCACGTGTCTCTTTTGGTTGTCTTCACCTCTACCTTCCTCACCTTCCCATCCTCACTAGCGAAGGCATGTGTGACTACGCCTATAGGCCAGTCATTCCTTTTAACCGTATTGTCCTTCAGCATCACAAGATCACCCCTTTGGAGGTCCCTCTTATCTCCTTGCCACTTCCTGCGAGCCTGCAGGGTCGGAAGGTACTCCTTCCTCCACCGGTCCCAGAAAATGTTGGCGAGGCTTTGGACCCGTTTCCACTGACTTGCGTACAGATTACTGGCATCAAACTCCCCTTGGGGAGGCGGGAGCACCCCGACCTTCTGAGTGAGCAGCGTTGCTGGTGTTAAGATGAGAGGGGAATCTGGGTCAGTGGACACCGGTACCAGCGGACGAGCGTTCACAATAACAGAGACTTCGGCCATGAAGGTGGTCAGGACCTCATGAGTGAGCTTGGATGGGGCTATCTTTGCCAACATTGAATCAAGAATACGCCTGGTGACTCCTATGAGTCGCTCCCAGCTACCCCCCATGTGCGAACTGTGCGGAGGATTGAAGACCCAGACGCATGTGTTTTTGGATAGGTAGTCTTGAAGTTTCCTCTCAATGAAGACTGAGTCCATTTCCAATTTCCTACACGCGCCGATAAAATTCGGCCCACAATCTGACCTGATTTGCTTAGCTGGTCCCCTGATTGAAAAGAACCTTCTCAGGGCATTTATGAAAGAAGAGGCGTCCATTGACTCAAGGACTAAAATGTGGATGGCCCTAGTGCTCATGCATGTGAATATCGCTGCCCAGCGTTTGCCTGTAGCCAAGCCTCCTCTAGTACGGCGAGCAGCTACCGTCCATGGCCCAAACACATCTACTCCTACATGAGAGAATGGAGGGTCTGTGTTCAGGCGCTCTAATGGGATTTCCACCATCTTCTGTGTTTCCGTCCTTCCACGTAGCTTCCTACAAGTTACACACTGGTGGAGTATGCTGCTGATGCGCCGTTTCCCACCTATGAGCCACCAGCCAGCAGTCCTTATGGCACCTTCAGTTAAGTGGCGTCCTTGATGGTGAACCGTCTCATGATAATTACGTATGAGCAAAGTTGAAACATGACTCCGTGCTGGAAGAATGAATGAGTGGATTTCGTCCCTTTCGAAGTTAGCTTGCGACAAGCGTCCTCCAACTCTGATTGTCCCACGATTGTTCGGTAGCTTTTGTCGGGGGCTACGGAAAGGCAGTTGTGCGACCCAGCTGTTGGCATTATCCTGATGGAACTCCTTCTCCATTATCCTTAGGAAGGCAAGATCCTCCATTGAAGGGGCTAGTTTGTCATCATCCTTGGTATAATAGAAGATATGATCGCCTGTTGAGTCCCTCAGCATGGCTGGTGCCCACTCTTGTTTTCTATGTAAAGGAAAGTGGTTCGGAGGCGAGTTGTAACCTTCTTTGATGTGCATGGAGCTAGAGCAAGGGGTCATGCAGCTGGGACGTCCATTCTCGAGAATGTTAGTCTTAAACGTGTGTACTGACGTAGGCTTATGTGCACCCCAAAGGCAAACGTCACCTATTATTACCCATCCAAGGGCTAGACGTTGCGCAAAGGGAGCACCAAGTGGTCCGTTGCATTGTTCTAGCACTTTGTGAACTTGGATGATGTCTCTTCCCAGAAGGATGAGAATTTGAGCGTTTGGATCCATTGCTGGAATCACGCTAACTAAGGCTTTAAGGTGGGGCTGATGCGCTGCTGCATCCGGTGTTGGAATTTCTGCCCTATTGTCGGAAAGTTCGTCACACTCAAGAAGAGTGGGAAGGGACAGACGTGTCTTCCTGTCAATGGACTCCACCACAAGTCCTTTAGGTCTCCGACCGATGACATCTGAAACACCAGAGCACATTTTAAGGGTGTAGGATGATGCATTATCGGTAATCCCAAACATGTCGAATAGCGTCGATCTAGCCAGAGATTTATTGCTCTGGTCGTCCAGAATCACATAAGCCTTTATCTTCCTTTCAGGTTGACCTTCAAGATAAATGTTTACGAGACATATTTTAGAGCAAGACCTCCCTGATAAGCCATTGCCGCAGACTTCAGTACAGGTAGTAGTGGCATGTGAGGTGGCGGAGGTCTGATCTTCCTCCCTGCCGTGACTGGTCAAAGGGTCGACTATATCCTTGCCTAACCATGGAGCTGGGCTGTCGTGAAGTGCCGCAATGTGCCTGTTGCTATCACACTCAGAGCACTGTATAGCAGCTCTGCAGTCCTTTGCCTTATGGCTCGTCGAGGAGCAGCAGCGAAAACATAGTTTTCCTTTAAGAAGGCCTTTCTCTGCTCAAGTGACTTCCCTCGAAAGCCCCTGCATTTGCACAGTGGGTGTGGCTTCTTGTGGAGGGGGCAGTTCTTATTAAGGTCCTCAATGTTCTTAACAATATCGTAGCTGTAGGAATTATTAGCTCAGGTAATTTTTAATATCTCCACCAATATGTTTGAAATTAATTAAAGTTTAACTAATTATTATTTAATGCTGATTATTAACCAATCGTTATGCCGAATGGTCGGCTCCTCCAAACTCAATTGCGGTATCCCTGTGAGTCTGTTAATGTGAGACTTAAATGGGATTCACTAATTACCAGTATCGTTTAGTAACCTGGGTTAGAAGGCTCGTCCAGCGAGCTGCATCACCAGGTAATGTAAACGATTGGTAGCGAAGCTCCCCTCACGGCCGATGAGAGAGAGTCTCGCGATGTTTCAGGCGAGTTTGAGGTTCAGAGCGTGTAGCAAGATCGCACAGAGGCAGGGACTTAGTGTGAGTACTCAATGACAGAGGCTGACGTTGTGTAAAAGACATGCATTTATTTCTAACTAACACTACAACTAACATAAGACAGACATTACACCTAACAAACACAACAAACACGAAATAACGGAATAGAACAAACGATGTAATTATGAAAATGCAATGACCGGATTTAAATGAGTAACCTTAAATGGGAAATACTGTTCTGCAAAGCAAGCACAGTTTGTGGAACACGACCCTAAAGTCTTATAGCAGGTTAACAGAACAGCTTAAGTTGTTAGAATGAAAGGAAGTTGGTTTACTTGGTTGAAGAGTGGGGGGGGGGTCTTGGCAGTTGATGGCAGAGCTGCTGAGCTGATGGCACTCAGGAAGGCGCGGCGTTTGGAGCAGTGGAGTGGAGTCCCTTTAGATTCTCTCTCGTGGTGAAGCTTTGTCTTGGGTGCTGTTCTCTGTTCAGCTGGGCCTTCACCGGAGGGTTCTTGTGGGTTTATCTTCTCCCGGGCTGATGGTCTTTTCTGCGCTTGATGATCTGTTTGCCCCGGCTGATGTTCTCCTTCGGGCTGGCGGTTATTCTCTGCGCACCTTTGTTCTGAGGTGCTAGGTTTTTATGGTCTAAAGTTCATGAATAGGGATGACCAGGAATTCGACTCCTGGCCCAATGGCTGGCCATCCATTTGGCGGGCTTTCGGAAAGGGGTCTGTATCAGTCCTTTTGGGATTTATGGCCCGACTGATTCTCCCTTTACTGACCGATTTATCGGCAGGGCGATATTATGGGCCAATATTAGGCATTTTCCAAACTATTTGGTATCGGCATTTATAATGCCCGATAAATGAATATTTCAAAAATAAAATAAAAACGGACGAAACACCCTTCAACCATGTCATGAGTGTTGGCGTTGTATAGTTTGTCCACCAGAGGGCACTCTACACCGTCCCAGTTGGCAACACTTGTGTATAACGCGCCAGACATCCTGCAACCTGCTGATCCAGCCAGAGTTGGGCAGAGAGAACCAGTTATCCGCGAGTGAGATCATCGGTGAAGTGTGTTCATGGTGAGTTGGTCACGAGACATACTGTATTACTGTATTTATAACTAGCATATCTCTAGTTACAGTCCCTGCATTGTAAAATGTAAGTTAGACATTTGCGAGGAGTGAACATTTAGATATAGAGAAAAAGTATCAAATCTAGCTTGTGCATAAAAAGTTCTATTGCTTGTGCTATTCAAAGTTATATTTATGAAGCTTACCAAGTCTTTTAAAACTGGTAACTTTGATTTGGTTGTTGTTGTTTTTGTGTTTTTGTTCAAAGGACTTTACGTTTCATATCTTAAGTTTGTATTTTTATACATTTTATTTATCAGAACTTTAATATATTTTGATGTTCCTCTGTTCTGTTGTGACAATAAAAGAAACAAGTTTCTTTTTAAAATGCATTATCATATTATGTTCGTTAAAACTCATAAATAACTACAAATAACTAATGTTAGGGAAATCTGTTAATGTTTTGTTACGCGTTTCTGAAATTAAAAAAAATATATATATATATACACTCACCTAAAGGATTATTAGGAACACCTGTTCAATTTCTCATTAATGCAATTATCTAATCAACCAATCACATGGCAGTTGCTTCAATGCATTTAGGGGTGTGGTCCTGGTCAAGACAATCTCCTGAACTCCAAACTGAATGTCAGAATGGGAAAGAAAGGTGATTTAAGCAATTTTGAGCGTGGCATGGTTGTTGGTGCCAGACGCGCCGGTCTGAGTATTTCACTCAGTATATCAGCTCAGTTACTGGGATTTTCACGCACAACCATTTCTAGGGTTTACAAAGAATGGTGTGCAAAAGGAAAAACATCCAGTATGCGGCAGTCCTGTGGGTGAAAATGCCTTGTTGATGCTAGAGGTCAGAGGAGAATGGGCCGACTGATTCAAGCTGATAGAAGAGCAACTTTGACTGCAATAACCACTCGTTACAACCGAGGTATGCAGCAAAGCATTTGTGAAGCCACAATACGCACAACCTTGAGGCGGATGGGCTACAACAGCAGAAGACCCCACCACTCATCTCCACTACAAATAGGAAAAAGAGGCTACAATTTGCACAAGCTCACCAAAATTGGACAGTTGAAGACTGGAAAAATGTTGCCTGGTCTGATGAGTCTCGATTTCTGTTGAGACATTCAAATGGTAGAGTCAGAATTTGGCGTAAACAGAATGAGAACATGGATCCATCATGCCTTGTTACCACTGTGCAGGCTGGTGGTGGTGGTGTAATGGTGTGGGGGATGTTTTCTTGGCACACTTTAGGCCCCTTAGTGCCAATTGGGCATCGTTTAAATGCCACGGCCTACCTGAGCATTGTTTCTGACCATGTCCATCCATGACCACCATGTACCCATCCTCTGATGGCTACTTCCAGCAGGATAATGCACCATGTCACAAAGCTCGAATCATTTCAAATTGGTTTCTTGAACATGACAATGAGTTCACTGTACTAAAATGGCCCCCACAGTCACCAGATCTCAACCCAATAGAGCATCTTCAGGATGTGGTGGAACGGGAGCTTCGTGCCCTGGATGTGCATCCCACAAATCTCCATCAACTGCAAGATGCTATCCTATCAATATGGGCCAACATTTCTAAAGAATGCTTTCAGCACCTTGTTGAATCAATGCCACGTAGAATTAAGGCAGTTCTGAAGGCGAAAGGGGGTCCAAACACCGTATTAGTATGGTGTTCCTAATAATCCTTTAGGTGAGTGTATATCGGCCGATATATCGGAATATCGGATTTTAAAACCAACAAATATTTGTATCGGTATCGGCTTTAAAAATCCTTTATCGGTTGGGCTCTAGTCGAAATCAACAAGGCTGTTGAAAAGGGCTATAAAATTGCAAAGATTTATGAGGTCTAGCATTTCCCCGATAGAACAGACTCTCTCTTTGCAGACTACATTAACACCCAATTAAAGGGTAAACAAGAGGCTTTGGGTTACCTCTCCTTGGTAAAGAGTGATGTAGGAATACTATTAAAATGAGCATTTTACCTAAGTTTACGTACTTATTTCAATGTCTTCCGATTCATGTTCCCAAAAGTTTTTTCAAAGAACTTAACAAACTTTTAACTCATTTTATATGGCAAAGAAAAAACCCCAGGGTCAAACTCATCTCTCTACAGCACAGGTCGGCAATTAGCGGCCCCCGGGCCACATGTGGCCCGCAAGCAAAAACATCTGGCCCGTGAGATTGTTTGAATCAGAGCATGTGAGCGGAGCGTGAGCGAGCGGAATTTGGTCAGAGCGCGGAGCGGGTTTTCTAATTAAGGCTGGAGCGGTCGCTTTGTCTCGCTCCAATTTCGCTCCGATACCGCTCACACTACAATTCTGAGGCGTGCCCAAATCTACGCAGAATTCATCTGTACAATTATCAAGACTGTTACACAAATTGGCCGAGATGGAATTCGCAAAGTATTTCACAAAGAAAACTGATAAATCATACAAGTGTACTATTCTTATCAAACGTTTAGATGACAAGAATGTACAGCAAGAACAACAATGTGGTGAAACTGTTTCAGTGAGTAAAGATTCACTTTGGAATCACTTTTCTTTTGTGATTTGAGTGTGCTACGCGAACAAGCGGAAGCCAGAGCAAAACGCGTGCAAGTTTTATATGGTTGTAGCATATCAAGTCTATAAAGTAAATTAAAGTATAAAAGCCTATAAAGTAAATATTGGTAATCAAATAAATTCGTTTTGTCATTCAAAGTAGGTCTAATAAGATTTTTTTTAATTTCACGTAACGTAAAATTTTATTTTAGAGACGTGCTGCATCAACAGAAAAAAATTGAGGAATTTAAAACGTGTCTGTATATTCTTTAGGCTATTAAACCCACTGATTCCTTTATTTTTAAGCCTATTTTTGTGTGGAATGCCATTTCCAAACCTGTCCGTTGTTGCCGATAGGTTGCTTAAAAATAAATATTTTCTGTTCTGACTGGCAATGTTGCCGTTGCTCATATTTCTTTATGACATAAGGCTTCGGTTTAAGGTGACATTTGTTAGGCATGCAGATTATTTGTTCCTCTTTTAAATTGGAGCGAGCTCACCGCTCCGCTCCGCTCACATGCTCTGGTTTGAACTAGAGAATGAAAATAAATAAATGATATTTTTTAAAAATCAGACTGACAGTCTCAAAAAAGCTCTTTATTTGGAAACCTCATTTTTCAGAACAGAAATATTTCAATCGATCTAAATTCTTATTTGTTATATCTGGATACGAGGGTGAATAAGCGCATCAGCGAGGTGCAGAGCGAACGCTCAACATGCAAAAACAAATGACGTCAGCGGACAGCGTCTGATGCTGAAATTCCAATAGTCTCTAAAACACAAGTTAATTGTCACTCAAACAACGGACATAGGCGTCATATTATTGTGAAAATTAAAACACTTCTTTCAAACAGGCCAGACATCAAACAAATTAGCCAGTGTTTTGGTTGTGGCCCGCCATGTAATGGCTTGGAAAAAATCTGGCCCGAGGCCAAACTTAATTGCCGACCCCTGCTCTACAGGCTCCATACTCAAGGGGAGGACTCAACTTACCAAATTTTAGGAATTATTACCTTGCTTCTCAGTACAGATCGATTTGGATCTGGCTGCATGCAGAGAACAGTGAAGTTAGATGGGTCCCAATAGAACAACATGAGATGAAATCCATGGCTTTAAAGGATATTCCATTCATAGGCACAAAAAAATGTTTAACTGCACTCACAAATAACTTAATAATATTGAATACATTTGCTGCTTGGCAAGAATCTCATTCACTTCTCGACACAAATATTTCTTTTCTTAGAAGAGCACCTTTGTGGGGTAATCCCAACCTCTCACACCATCTAGCTGACTCAGTGTTGCGGGGGTGGAAGGAAAGAGGAATCCACACAGTGGCTGACTTATACATTGATGATACTTTTGCTAACTTCCAACAACTAAATGAAAAATTCAACCTTCCCAAGGAAAGTTTCTTCAAATTCCTACAAATTAGAGACTGGGTTAAGGAGAAATCCAAAGAAACATTCCCATATATCCCGAAAGAAACTCCTCTTGAATTCCACCTATGTAATAATCTGCACAGATTGACAAAAGGAATAATATCTTCTATATATGGTATCATCAATGGAAAGTTACCGATTTATGATAAAACATCTACAAAAGGGAAATGGGAGAAAGACCTAGACTGTACTTATGAGGAGGCAGATTGGTGTCATATATTGGAACAAGCGCAGACTGTACTAACCTCCACAAAACATAGGCAAATTCAATTTAATATATTCCATAGGACATACTACACTCCATACAGGTTACATAAAATTGACAGCAACATTTCTTCCAAATGTCAGAGATGTAAAATGACTGATGGTGATCTTATACACATGCTATGGAGTTGCCCAGTGATAGAAGACTTATGGAAACGTGTCATTGACTTAACATCAAGGGTAATAGGAAGTCAAATCGAAAAGGACCCAAAACTATGGATCCTGGGGGATACAAGCTCTATTACTGTGAATTACTACAAAAAATACTTTATCTTACTGGCGAGCACAGCAGTTAAAAAGTGTATTCTGATCAATTGGAAATCTGAAAATTCACCGCTAGTAAAGCATTGGATTAATGAGCTTGTATCTTACTGCACACCCGAAAAAATATTGTATAATGTGAGAGGGAAACATGCAGCCTTTAGAGAAATCTGGGGCCCTTTCATGGACATTTTGCCCTCTCTAGACTTGACCGCCCACGTCAATATGAGCCCTCCTGGATCGACTTCAAATTAGCCCTCTGCAGATCTATCTTGTATAACTTCCTCATTGATGCATTTATTGTGAATGATGTGTAGATTCAAGTATGTGAGTATTCAGATGGATATATGTATAAGCTGTATAGACTACTTAGATATATAAATGAAAAGAAACTGACAACCATACAAGGGAAGAGGGTGGGGGGTGGGATGTTAAATTTTTGTGTAATATTTGTTTTTGTTTTGGTTGTTTAAAACTTGAAAATGTTAATTCTTTGTACTTAGGATGTAAGTAATGTAACAAACTGTAGATCCTTTATACACTCTGTTTACATCTTGTAAGTAATTATGTTAATAAAAACAAATCTTTATAAAAAAAAAAAAGAGTGATGTAGGATCACACCAGTGATAATTTCGTTGACGAAATATTTTCGTTATAATTTTCGTCAACGACAAATTTTCACTGACGAAAACGAGACGATAACTAAATAAAAATTAAGTGATGATGACGAAAACTATAATAAAAATATATTGACATTTTCGTTAACTAATAAAAACGAGACGAAAATGTGAGTGAGGGACGTTTTTGGAAATGATCCAATCAGAATTAATCTTGGTGCGTGGCGCGGTGAGACGCACACGCACATTTGGAAAATTAAGATACTGATTCACCTTGCGACGCGAGATGCGACAGTACATCTTGCATACATTGGTGGGTGTCTGTCTGACTTAAACTAAAATGACATGGCAATGGCTGGGAGAAAAAGAAGAGAAGATATATGGAATAATTTCACGTTTGATGTCAAGACAAACAAGACCTTGTGTAAACCGTATGGAGCGGAAATCGCTGGTAAAAATACAACAAATCTAAAGCGACATCTGCAAGGTAATTTTTTCAGGTCATGCAGTATTTGCAATGGCATTACTGCCAAATACAGTTTTTCTTTTAAATAATTTGGAGTTGCACTTTTGCTTTACAAAATGAAGAATGTCATATGCAAGTTCTAAACAATGCATATCTAATTTTTGGTTTTTATGGAAAGACGATATTCCACATATTTAATGAGACTTGGCTTTATTTAATTTTAAGTTAGAATATTTTGTATATTACCACGGTTTAACTAAATTACATTTAAATTAAACCCAATATATTTTAGTCAACTAAATCTACAGTAGATTTAGTCGACTAAAATCTTATGCTTTTTAGTCGACTAAAACTAGACTAAAACTAAAACAAAACAGATGACTAAAATATGACTAAAACTAAAATTGCATTTTAGTCAAAAGACTATGACTAAAACTAAATTGAAATCTGCTGTCAAAATTAACACTGGATCACACATGCACATATCACAGGGCCTAAATTCCAGGTGGCCTGAGACAAGGCCGAGCCTGGTACGAGAGGCACCAAAGGGGGGTTACACACATAAACACACACACACAGATAACAAGGGAGCCCAGCACTCCAACTTTTATTGGCCAAAGATTTAGGGACCTACAGACAAGCAGAGTGGACTTCACGGACAGGGGTCCCTCGACTTGGCACACAACCCCCTCCCCATACATTCTGCCTTACATTTCACTCACTCAACAGACAAACACCCTAAAGGAAGTTTCATTTAAGTTTGGCTTTTGTATATCGTGTATATTGATTTACTCACGACTACTAGTCTCAATATACAGATAGGTTATGTTTGTATGTGTCCTTAGACAATCTTAGTGTTTTGTGTGCCACCCTTGTAACCATGTTCACGGAGTATCACCTATTTTACCCCTTTACACTTGAACACGTATAAATTTAAATAAATAGATAGGCATAGCTACCATTGTATATATGTTCTCATGGTATACCAGAAGAATCTGGAAAGTGAGTGTAAACAATGTGTCCTAACTTTTAGAGAGAGTTCTTTGTTAAAACCCCCCCTTCTCTTCCAACATTCCTTTGTGGTCCTTATCTGATCTTGGTGGACCTCACCAAGTTTCTTTGTTTCTACCATGCTATGTTAAAAGAACTGAATTAAGGTGTATTTTATCCATTCTGGAGAAGATGAATTGGCATAAGCCACACCAAACAAATTATGTTGTTTCCAGATGTGCAACTTATATTGATATTACCACAAACTAACGGCCACGCCTATCTATGGATAAGATGTGCTGTTTGTAATATGAATATTTGATGTAATATCCGCAAAAAGTGTAACATCTGTTGAGGTGCAACCGAAAACACCTGTATCCTATACTGATGTGAATCAGTCACATAGATAAAATAATTAATTGTTTAATCAATTAATACAGAGGGTATGAGGTATGTACCTGTGAAGCTGGTATGGCATGTTTGATGTCAAACTGATTGTTAATCACCCCTGATTCCAAATCTGGTCAGTGATTACCATAAAAATGGATGTATCAAAAGTTATAACAGCTTAATGAAAATCATCAGTAAAGGGAGAATCAGCCGGGCCATAAATCTCAAAAGGACTGATACAGACCCCTTTCCGAAAGCCCGCCAAATGGATGGCCAGCCATTGGGCCAGGAGTCGAATTCCTGGTCATCCCTATTCATGAACTTTACAGCATAAAATCCTGGCACCTCAAAACAAAGGCGAGCAGAACAACCACCAGCCAGCGCAGAGAATAACCGCCAGCCCGAAGGAGAACATCAGCCCAGGAGGAGAGAAGCCCACAAGAAGCCCTCCGGTGAAGGCCCAGCTGAACAGAGAACAGCACCCAAGACAAAGCTTCACCAGGAGAGAGAATCTAAAGGGACTCCACTCCACTGCTCCAAACGCCGCGCCTTCCTGAGTGCCATCAGCTCAGCAGCTCTGCCATCAACTGCCAAGACCCCCCCCCCCCCACTCTTCAACCAAGTAAACCAACTTCCTTTCATTCTAACAACTTAAGCTGTTCTGTTTAACCTGCTATAAGACTTTAGGGTCGTGTTTCCACAAACTATGCTTGCTTTGCAGAACAGTATTTCCCATTTAAGGTTACTCATTTAAATCCGGTCATTGCATTTTCATAATTACATCGTTTGTTTTATTCCGTTATTTCGTGTTTGTGTTAGGTGTAATGTCTGTCTTATGTTAGTTGTAGTGTTAGTTAGGAATAAATGCATGTCTTTTACACAACTTCAGCCTCCGTCATTGAGTACTCACACTAAGTTCCTGCCTCTGTGCGATCTTGCTACACGCTCTGAACCTCAAACTCGACTGAAACATCGCGAGACTCTCTCTCATTGGCCGTGAGGGGAGCTTCGCTACCAATCGTGTACATTACCTGGTGATGCAGCTCGCTGGACGAGCCTTCTAACCCAGGTTACTAAGCGATACTGGTAATTAGTGACTCCCATTTAAATGCGGGCGTACCGGTCAACTATGTGCGAACGGGCCCGCCTGATCAACTAGGTGTGAAAGGGGCCGGCAGGCCCACTGAATGTAAATGAGGCCGCCCGCTGTGCTTCCTTCATTAACCTTATTTATATTGGCATTATCTGTAGATAAAAAAAATATGTGCATGTCTATGAAGCTGTAGAGAAGCCTTATTTTTTTTTTCCCCCAGGTTTTATTTACTTACTTTTTATTTTGCATGTTCTGAAATATAGTTTATCTTTTCGTTGCCCTAGGGCAACGTTCTGCGATAAGGGGTAGATTTTAAGAGGCTTTCTTGACAGTGTGTTAGTATATTATTGCATGTACTTTTGCACATTGTAAGCACAATGTTTTTAAAATTATTTTCTAATTTAATTTTGCCTCGTTTTAACGCATTTTGGCAGAAAATGGACACAAGATTTTCCTATGGGAGTAAAACTCAGGATCAGCATGTTAGGGATATCCCATCAGACAGTGAGATAGACTGCAGTGACAGTGAGGAGGAGTGGAATGCAGAGAAAGGTTTGAGCAGAAGTGAAAGTAGGTTTTAAAATATTGCTTCTCTGGTTGTCATTGAACTCATTTGTATAAACAAATCAAATGTGTTGATAAATTTTTAGATGTCATTCAAATGAAATAAAGTTTTGTGCAGCAGACAGGGTATCCAATACAGTCATGTAAGCTTTAGTTGTGATTGATGTATTTTTGTTGACGTATATGTATATATATTTATAGACGATCAATACACCAGTGATGAAGAGGAACATGACGATGACAGTCTGCCTGAAGATGACAGTAGTTCTTCCAAGACCCCTCGATGGAAAACATGTCACACCATTACCTCTCCTGTGCAAGCCACTTAACCTTACTGTTCAAGAACTTGAACAGTTCTTTGCCACTGTGCTCCATATGTCAATATTTGGTCTTCCAGCTACTCGCATGTTCTGGAGCCATAGTAGCCACATTGCACATGTTGCTGATGTTATGCCTCTTGCACGATGGGAAGCCATCAAAAATTTTGTTACTTTGCATTGCTCTCTGAGCATTGTATTATGATCTATGAAGACATAATTTTCTCTGTGGTTTTGTATCAATGTTGCACAACTTTGCCCTTAGGCAACAAAAGATCATTTGGAGAGGGGGGCGGTGAAATAAATATGTACATACATAATCAATAAAATGTCCCAAAATTAACCAATAAGTGATGTGGAATAATTTCTTATCATGTACCATCAAATTGTGTGCGGTAGAGGGTTAATGTAAATGCGGCCGCCCGCTGCGCTACATGTAAATGCGGCCGCCCCCCGGTCAACTAGGTCCGAACGGGCACGCCTGATCAACTAGACGTCAATCGGGCCGGCAGGTCCCCTGAATGTAAATGAGGCCGCCCACTGCGGTACTTGTAAATGCGGCCGCCCGGTCAACTAGGTGCGAACGGGCCCGCCTGATCAACCAGGTGCGAATGGCCCCGCCCGATCAACTTGGTGTGAACGGGCCCGCCCGCTCAACTAGTTGGGAACGGGCCCGCCTGATCAACTAGGTGTGAATGGGGCCGCCGGGTCCACTTAATGTAAATGAGGCCGCCAGCTCAACTAAGTGTAGACGGGGCCGCCTGGCCAATTAGGCGTTAATGGGGCTGCCGGGGAGGCTTCCCCTCTGCCCGGGCTGGAGGCCCCGCAGTGGCCATTCGCCTCTGGGACATATTGGCAGAGTCCGCGGCCGATGCGTAGGCCCTGGGCGGAGGCTGCCCCTTGTCGCCCTTGTCCTAGGCTTGGAGCTAAGGTTGCCCGTGTGGCCTATGCTTATGGTTCGGAGCTATGGTCGCCCCGTCTGGCCTATGCTTAGGGTTTGGAGCTAGGGTTGTGTTGGAAACATTTTCCTCTGTCGAAGCAGAGACCAGGAGACGTTGGGATATCTTTCCGGCCGAAGTTCCTCTTTATTGAGAACTCGCCATGCGTCGCTGTAGTCATCCAAGTCTGACTAAAACTCAGCTCGGCACAGTTTATACGTTTCAAGGGGGGAGGGATACACAGAGGTGGAGACAAACTAAACAAAGCATAGTATGTTCCAGGAATCAGCCTGGAAGTTCCCCAGCCCTGATTTCATCAGCATAACAGTGCCTTTCAAATGCCTCTCCAGGTGCTAACCTAATTAGCATGATAGTATCACCCAGACCTTCACATTACCATAGCGACAAAGGCACAGCCTGGCCTTGAGATTAGCATTCACCTTTACTTTGGGCCCCTACCCAGTG